>NC_088403.1:12954099-13012162 GCF_034236695.1 Oncorhynchus nerka
TTGTCTCCAGTCAGTTCCAATCACGCTGTAGTAAGATGGAGAAACAGTTTAGCCTAGAAAATACTCCTTGTTTCTGCAGTGCTAATAATCAGTATGCTTATCTGTGATGGATCCGTTTATCTTCTGAATACTCTCAAACAGAACAGTACTTGACTTTCTGACACACAGAAACCATGACAACTACAGCTGGACCGAGTCGCTAAGGGAAGAGGAAGACATTGTTTAGATGACTATAATGGCCTCAATTACGCTACAGCCTGAAAAAGCTACATTCAAGTGTTGTTCTGAAAATCCCCTTTCAGTAACTGCATCAAGGCCAGCCAGCATGGACATGTATCACATGGCCTATATACTGTCAGAGACACAGAGAGAGAGGGAGCGTGAGAGAGAAAGAGAGAGAGTCACAGCACAGCCCACCACGGAACTAACCAATGCTGACAACTTGAATCAGCCGGAGAACAGTCTCTCAGTAATAACATAATTCATGTTGTTGTGTGTGTTGAAAATCATCCCCGTCCCGACTCCCCAAACACATTGGGATGGATGACGGGAGCGGCTGCAAGGTGACAGAGGAGCCTGCTGACAGGACTGATACTGTCATGTTGTACAGAGGTGGAGTGGTTAAACAGAGCACAGCAGTTAACCCAATCAGAGGTCATTAAGAAAGCACGTGCTATAGGTCTCCAGTGTGTGTGTGTGTTGTCCCGTATTGGCCTAGCATGTACACACCACATCAGGCCGGGCTGGGACAGGGACAGTAACTGAGGCATTGATTCCAATAGGATGATTTTCCTCAGTGTCTGGCTCGGCATGCTAGCCTATGTTCTGACAGTAAATGCTGTGTGTTGGAACCACTGTGTGGGAGTGTGATTTTCAATCAATAGCCCACTCCTGGAATCTGTTCTAGAATGGCTAATGGAGTCTGCCACTATGAAACTAGGACATCAAGGAGGGGTTTAAATAAACGCACCAAACAGCAGCCAGACAGAGTGGATTTCCTTTCAGCCAGCAAAGATAAATAATGACGAGGTGCCTTTAGATCTTACATCACGGTCTCTAGTCTCTACACTGCCCTGACACTTTACATTATTCACCAATCAATTGGTATGTATTTCTTTGAAATGACTAATGAACAGAAGTACCCTAAGTCTCTCTCTATCTCTGGTAGGGTATTTCACCCAATAGATATGCGAGTTATTTTCAAATTCTTTGTGGGTCTGTGTAATCTGAGGGAAATATGTGTCTCTGATATGGTCATACATTGGACAGGAGGTTAGGAAGTGCAGCTCAGTTTCCACCTCATTTTGTGGGCAGTGGGCACATAGCCTGTCTTCTCTTGAGCGCCAGGTCTGCCTACGGCGGCCTTTCTCAATAGCAAGGCTCTCTCTCTCTGGATGACTGCACATCCTGTTCTTCCCACTCTTCCCTCCCCCTGTCTGTCAGCCTCTCTAATGAGGGTGTTGTGTTATACAGTCATGTTAAAACAGAGAGACACCAGGACCTGCCTTCATCAACACCGTGGGTCCTGATGACTCATTGACCCAGGCATAACACTGGTGTCTCACAGGGCTCTCTCAAAGTGTTGTACTGCTGCAGTATGTCTCAGGGCTGCTGTTAGACCACAGCTGGCTGAAACGGTCAGCTCTCAAAGTGTTGTCCTGCTGTAGTATGTCTCAGGGCTGCTGTTAGGCCACAGCTGGCTGAAACGGTCAGCTCTCAAAGTGTTGTACTGCTGCAGTACGTCTCATGAGGTCAACCTGAGATCATCTGATGTTGTTTTTGCTCTTTCTTTAACACAATCCACACAAAAACACCAGCTCCCCTTAGACAACATAGTGCAAGTTATTCAATTGAAGACTAATGAAAGATTAGCCCCAGATCTGTTGGTGCTTTGGCCACCTGACTATCATTGTCATGCCATAGACAGCGAGAGGAGTTGGCACATACAGATCTGGGATCAGCCCAGTGTAAGCTGAATAATACAGTGTTAATCAGAGCAGAGTCCTCTGTCCTCCCACAGATCAGTCAACCTACAAGCTCAGTGTTCTGTCACATCTCCCTTTCAGCAGGTCGGTGTCTGTGTGTGTGTGTGTGTGTGTGTGTGTGTGACTCCTCCTCCTGGGATCCAGTGACATGATTAATGTCTCTCCCTGCCAGAACTTGCTACTGCTATGCTGCTCTCCATTGGAGCTGTGTGTGTGTGTTTGTGTGAGTGAAAGAGATTGCTCTCTGCTTCCTATAGTTTATGGCCCCTCCACAGCATTTGGCCCACTACGCCCTAGACCCCGCCTCCTCTGGGAGTCCTATAGAGTCATTTTCTCAGTTTATAGTTATATACACACACACGCACATTTGCATTCTATTCCATGTTGCATCACAGCGTACTGTACAGTTTAGTATGGTGTAGGTGTAGGGATAAAAAGATGGCTTACATGCACTGTGTGGAGAATATTTGTAAGTATGCCCCATGATTGGTGGAGGCAGATGCCCACGCAGTGTACTGTACAATTTACATAATATAACATTCACTGCTGAAAGTCTGAAATAGGCATGGGTAAACAGTATCCACATGACAACTGTATTTTCAGTACAACAGACCTTTTCTCCAGAGAGGTCCTGCAAAAGCCTACATGGAGTGTGTGTGTGTGTTCACTGCTCACACACTTGAGCAGTTCCCCCATCATTCAAGCTGTCATACGAGGCCTCAGGTGAAGTTCAGTAAATATCCGTCTGAACTTGTGGAAATATTCTGGCACAATACTGGCTCCAGTAGAATGATGACTGTTCCTTCCCCTGGGCTGAAAGTGTCAGAGAACTCATTAGTGGACAGCTGGTGGGTTGGAAGGTCAAATACAACTTGGTCTTCACACACCCAGTTATTAGACTGCTAGCCGGACGGCTAATGTTTGGAACGCGCTGTTTCTAACAGTTGTCTAGCAGCAGTTAAATCACCCTTCATGAAGAGTGTTTTATTGTTTTCTAACGACTAGAAGCCAGAGCAGTGAAAGCAGTGGAATAACTTGGTGTCTCCTCTCCAATGGCTGTAAAATACCTGAACGACAGAGTGGGATAATCATTAAAAGAATGGTGTGTAATTTGCCTTCCTGTATTCATCTCATAATGTGGCTAATGGCGTGTCTTTAATGGCCCGGCAGTAACGCGTGGCGGAGTGTTTACTGCCGTGCCAATTCAACTGCACGTCACAAGCTCTTTTGTCATGTTCGTTTTGGTTACCCCCTCCTCTCTCCCTCGTTTCTTCTCTCTTCCCTCTGTCCTTCTTCCCTCTGTCCTTCCTCCCTCTGTCCTTCCTCCCTCTGTCCTTCCTCCCTCTGTCCTTCCTCCCTCTGTCCTTCCTCCCTCTGTCCTCCCTCCCTCTGTCCTCCCTCCCTCTGTCCTCCCTCCCTCTGTCCTTCCTCCCTCTGTCCTTCCTCCCTCTGTCCTTCCTCCCTCTGTCCTTCCTCCCTCTGTCCTTCCTCCCTCTGTCCTTCTTCCCTCTGTCCTTCCTCCCTCTGTCCTTCCTCCCTCTGTCCTTCCTCCCTCTGTCCTTCTTCCCTCTCATCTCCCTCTACACTCCTTTCTACCTCCCTGGCGTCTGGTGCCATCCTCCCATCCTGGAGACAGTACAGCCTCGTTGACAACGTGCTTTCAATTCTGCTTCTATCTTCTCAAGCAGCATCAGAGAGCAGCTCTGCTAAACCTCAGTTTTGTAAAACATTCATTTTAATCTAACTGTTGGCTGCACGCAACCCAACCTTCTCTCTCTCTCCCCTGTCCCCCTCTCCCGGTGTCTCTCTCTCTCTCTCCCCCTGTCTCTCTCTCTCTCTCTCCCCAGTCTCTCTCTCTCCCCTCCGTGTCTCTCTCCCCTGTCCCCCTCTCCCCCTGTCTCTCTCTCTCTCTCCCCATCTCTCTCTCTCTCTCAGTGTCTCTCTCTCTCTCCCTCTCCCTCGTGTCTCTCTCCCTCTCCCTCGTGTCTCTCTCTTTCTCTCTCTCCCCATCTCTCTCTCTCTCCTCCGTGTCTCTCTCTCTCTCCCCTGTCCCCCTCTCTCCCCATCTCTCTCTCTCTCTCCCCGTGTCTCTCTCTCTCCCTCGTGTCTCTCTCCCTCCCTCGTGTCTCTCTCTCTCCCTCCCTCGTGTCTCTCTCTCTCTCCCTCTCCCTCGTGTCTCTCTCCCTCTCCCTCGTGTGTCTCTCTCTCTCCCTCGTGTGTCTCTCTCTCTCCCTCCCTCCCTCGTGTCTCTCTCTCCCTCCCTCCCTCGTGTCTCTCTCTCCCTCCCTCGTGTCTCTCTCTCCCTCCCTCGTGTCTCTCTCTCTCTCCCTCCCTCGTGTCTCTCTCTCTCCCTCCCTCGTGTCTCTCTCTCTCTCCCTCCCTCGTGTCTCTCTCTCCCTCCCTCGTGTCTTTCTCTCTCCCTCCCTCGTGTCTTTCTCTCTCCCTCCCTCGTGTCTCTCTCTCTCTCTCCCTCGTGTCTCTCTCTCTCTCCCTCGTGTCTCTCTCTCTCGTCTCTCTCTCTCCCTCGTGTCTCTCTCTCTCTCTCCCTCGTGTCTCTCTCTCCAGCTCTCTTTCTACCTCCATCTCTCTCCTCCCCTCTTCTATCCCAAATGAGCTCAGTACCAACTCATTCATCTGGAAGTAACGTTAGGCCTGTTTGACACAGATACAGGTAACTTTAGACCTATGTAACTAATTCCATATTAAAACCGGATTACAAATGACAGTGACCATGCAATGATCTTACATAGGTCTACATTATTGTTCAAGCTAAAATAATCTTTGAGATATATATATATAATATCTCAAGCTAAATGAAGCCAGAGGGAAACAGAAAGGTCATATTAATATCCTCCATAATCCGTGTCCTACATTAGACTTAGTACACCAGCTGTCTGGCTCTTTCCCCCCCTGGAAGAGCCCTCCTCCCTCCCTGGAAGAGCCAGCCAACCCCCTGGAGTGTGCTGTGTGTGGACGGGCGGGAGACGCAGGTCGAGTCATGTTGCTATTGGCCCTTCATTAACTACCGTGACCTCCTTTGTTGGCCATCTTGCTAGCATCACCTCTGGTAGGAGCTGTGTTGTTGTTGCTGTAGAGGGCAGAGGGTTAGCGCTTGGCCTTGCTGAAGTAGACTGTCTCTCTGAGAGGAGAGGAAAGGAAGAGAGGAAAGAGATGAGAGGAAAGGAAGAGGAAGGGAGGACAGCACTGAGATCTCTTCCTGTCTCTCTTGAGAATACATCTCACTGAATGATAGTCTACCGTCTGTCTGCCGTTCATTCACTGACAGCGCAGTGTTTGTTGAAGGTGTCTGAGTGCCGGCATTTTCGTCCGTTTCTACACGTAAAATCGGTTCGCACTCGGTTGGCAAATTACGGCCGGCACTTTGTTCAGAGACGCTAAGTACCATCAGCTGGAAAACGTGAACTGTGTTGCTGTTCTGGGCAGATGGCAAGTGCTTGGCCCTGCTGGAGCAGAGGTCTCAGACTCTCTCTCTCTCTCAGCCCCTTGTCTTCTGTGTGTGGAGGGAATTTGATGTCTCTCTCTCCTCTCCCTCTGTTATCTTCCTGTGTGTGTGCAGCGGTGGTTGAGTTGTTTGTAATGGTGGTGACCCCCTGGCTGCTTTAAGACTGTTGTCCTGATGACATCACACTGATTAAGCCCTAGCATACTAATGAGCCTCGCTCTGGGTGTCTGGCAGCTGCTGTAGCAGCCTCAATTCAGAGACTAGACACACAGGGGCGCACACACACACACACGGGCGCAGACACACACAGGCACACACTTAGGCACGCAAACACACACACACACAAATGACATACACACAGACACACGTGCACAGACCCATGTACACACAACATTCCAGTCACAGAGGCAATGGAGACAATTGGGTCTCTGCCTCCACACTGTTAGCTGGCTCATTTGAAAACTGCTCTTTAAACCAGGATAATTGGTTTTGCATGAAGGGGAAGGATAATGTTCAACCTTTGGTAATAAAACCACACACACACACACACACACACACACACACACACACACACAGACATAGAAAAAGAAAGAGAGCGACAGAGAGAGAGCTAGCTATTCTTGCATGGCTTTGTTTCTCTTGTTGTCCATGAAACCAAGATGTCACTCAGGGACAACACCAGGGTGGCAGCCATTTCCTGACTGTGAATCAATAACACTGACATCATGGTGCCAGGCTCTGGTCAAAAGTAGTGCACTATATAGGGAATAGGGTACCATTTGGGATGTGGACACACTTACTCATTGAAGGGTTTTTCTTTATTTTTACTATTTTCTATATTGTAGAATAATAGTGAAGACATCAAAACTATGAAATAACACATATGGAATCATGTAGCAACCCAAAAACTGTTAAACAAATCAAAATATATTTTATATTTGAGATTCTTCAAATAGCCACCCTTTGCCTTGATAACAGCTTTGCACACTCTTGGCATTCTCTCAACCAGCTTCATGAGGAATGATTTTCCAACAGTCTTGAAGGAGTTCCCACATATACCGAGCACTTGTTGGCTGCTTTTCCTTCACTCTGCGGTCGTACTCATCCCAAACCATCTCAATTGGGTAGAGGCTGGGTGATTGTGGAGAGCCAGGTCATCTGATGCAGCACTTCATCACTCTCCTTGGTCAAATAGCCCTTACACAGCCCGGTGGTGTGTTGGGTCATTGTCCTGTTGAAAAACAAATGATAGTCCCACTGATGGGATGGCATATTGCTGCAGAATACTGTAGTAGCCATGCTGATTTAGTGTGCCTTGAATTCTAAATAAATCAGACAGTGTCACCAGCAAAGAACCCCCACACCATCACACCTCCTCCTCCATGCTTCACGGTGGGAACCACACATGTGGAGATCATCCATTCACCTATTCTGCATCTCATTGAGACACAGTGGATGGAACCAAAAATCTTACAATTTGGACTCATCAGACCAAAATGACAGATTTCCACCAGTCTAATGTCCTTCGGTCGTGTTTCTTGGCCCAAGCCAGTTTCTTTTTCTTATTGGTGTCTTTTAGTGGTGGTTTCTTTGCAGCAATTTGACCATGAAGGACTGATTCATGCAGTCTCCTCGGAACAGGGGTGGCAGGGTAGCCTAGTGGTTAGAGCATTGGACTAGTAACCGAGAGGATTAACCGTTCAGATCCCCGAGCTGACAAGGTACAAAATCTGTTGTTCTGTCCCTGAACAGGCAGTTAACCCACTGTTCCTAGGCCGTCATTGAAAATAAGAATTTGTTCTTAACTGACTTGCCTAGTAAAATAAAGGTTAAAAAAAAACAGTTGATGTTGAGATGTGTCTGTTACTTGAAAACTGTGAAGCATTTATTTGGGCTGCAATATCTGAGGCTGGTCACTCTAATGAACTTATCCTCTGCAGCAGAGGTACCTCTGGGTCTTCCTTTCCTGTGGTGGTCCTCATGAGAGCCAGTTTCATCATAGCGCTTGATCGTTTTTGCGACTGCACTTGAAGAAACTTTGAAAGTCCTTGAACTGTTCCGGATTGACTGAACTTCATGTCTTAAAATAACGATGGACTCTCGTTTCTCTTTGCTTATTTGAGCTGTTCTTGCCATTTTACCAAATAGGGCTATCTTCTGTATACCACCCCTACCTTGTCATAACACAACTAATTGTCTCAAACGCATTAAGAAGGAAAAAATGACAACAAATGTAATTTTAACAAAGGCACACCTGTTAATTGAAATGCATTTCAGGTGACTACCTCATGAAGCTGGTTTAGAGAATGCCAAGAGTGTGCAGAGCGGTCATCAAGACAAAGGGTGACTACCTCATGAAGCTGGTTTAGAGAATGCCAAGAGTGTGCAGAGCGGTCATCAAGACAAAGGGTGACTACCTCATGAAGCTGGTTTAGAGAATGCCAAGAGTGTGCAGAGCGGTCATCAAGACAAAGGGTGACTACCTCATGAAGCTGGTTGAGAGAATGCCAAGAGTGTGCAGAGCTGTCATCAAGACAAAGGGTGACTACCTCATGAAGCTGGTTTAGAGAATGCCAAGAGTGTGCAGAGCTGTCATCAAGACAAAGGGTGACTACCTCATGAAGCTGGTTGAGAGAATGCCAAGAGTGTGCAGAGCTGTCATCAAGACAAAGGGTGACTACCTCATGAAGCTGGTTGAGAGAATGCCAAGAGTGTGCAGAGCGGTCATCAAGACACAGGGTGACTACCTCATGAAGCTGGTTGAGAGAATGCCAAGAGTGTGCAGAGCTGTCATCAAGACAAAAGGTACTTTGAAGAATCTAAAATATATTTTGATTGTTTAACACTTGTTTGGTTACTACATGATTCCATATGTGTTATTTCATAGATTTGATGTCTTCACTATTATTCTACAATATAGAAAATAGTAAAAATAAAGAAAAACCCTTCAATATTTAAGTGTATCCAAACATTTGACTGGTACTGTACATTCACAGTCAGCTAGGCTTTGGCAGATGTCCCCTGGACAACCTTACCCACCATGACATAAGATTAGGGATGCACAATATATCGGTGAGCATATCGGAATCAGACGATATTAGCTAAAAATGCCAACATCGGCATCGGCCCTGATGTCTAGTTTAACGCTGATGTGCAAAATTGATGTTAAAGCTGACGTGCATACCTATATAACGTAGGTAGATGACGTGCATACCTATATAACGTAGGTAGATGACGTACATACCTATATAACGTAGGTAGATGACGTACATACCTATATAACGTAGGTAGATGACGTACATACCTATATAACGTAGGTAGATGACGTGCATACCTATATAACGTAGGTAGATGACGTACATACCTATATAACGTAGGTAGATGACGTACATACCTATATAACGTAGGTAGATGACGTACATACCTATATAACGTAGGTAGATGACGTACATACCTATATAACGTAGGTAGATGACGTGCATACCTATATAACGTAGGTAGATGACGTACATACCTATATAACGTAGGTAGATGACGTGCATACCTATATAACGTAGGTAGATGACGTGCATACCTATATAACGTAGGTAGATGACGTACCACCTATATAACGTAGGTAGATGACGTGCATACCTATATAACGTAGGTAGATGACGTACATACCTATATAACGTAGGTAGATGACGTACATACCTATATAACGTAGGTAGATGACGTGCATACCTATATAACGTAGGTAGATGACGTACATACCTATATAACGTAGGTAGATGACGTACCACCTATATAACGTAGGTAGATGACGTGCATACCTATATAACGTAGGTAGATGACGTACATACCTATATAACGTAGGTAGATGACGTGCATACCTATATAACGTAGGTAGATGACGTGCATACCTATATAACGTAGGTAGATGACGTACATACCTATATAACGTAGGTAGATGACGTACATACCTATATAACGTAGGTAGATGACGTGCATACCTATATAACGTAGGTAGATGACGTACATACCTATATAACGTAGGTAGATGACGTGCATACCTATATAACGTAGGTAGATGACGTACATACCTATATAACGTAGGTAGATGACATGCATACCTATATAACGTAGGTAGATGACGTGCATACCTATATAACGTAGGTAGATGACGTGCATACCTATATAACGTAGGTAGATGACGTGCATACCTATATAACGTAGGTAGATGACGTACATACCTATATAACGTAGGTAGATGACGTGCATACCTATATAACGTAGGTAGATGACGTGCATACCTATATAACATAGGTAGATGACGTGCATACCTATATAACGTAGGTAGGTGACGTGCATACCTATATAACGTAGGTAGATGACGTGCATACCTATATAACGTAGGTAGATGGCTTAATGACGGCACAATAAATACAGAGCTACACAGAACAAACGCAGAACAATACTAAGTCCACACTTCCAACAACTAAACAAGTTCAAGTCTAGCAGTCATTTGAAAGAGTGAAAAAAAGAAATTCAGCGAGACAACTCAAAGGTGATCTCCATGAATGTCAAGATAATGGAATTCATTGTCCTTGATAATCAACTGTTCTCTGTCGTGGATGATGTTGGCTTTCGCCAACTGGTCGAGCAGCTTGAGCCCTGGTACACGCTATCAAGTAGACGCTATTTTTCAGATGTTGCCCTAGCGGAGTTACACAGTGTGGTTGAAATGCACATCTATGAGCTACTTGCTATGGGCGTCACTGCTATTAGCTTCACGACTGACATTTGCACCAGCGATGTCAGCCCCATGAGCATGCTGACTGTGACAGCACAGTGGATCGACGAGGATTTCGTACTGAGCAAAGGCGTATTGCTCAAGAATGTGCTGGTTTTCATACCGCTGCTGCCATTTCAATGGCATTTGAGAACATGTTTGAAACATGGAAACATGAACACACAACTAGCTCCATTCGAACAACTGACTGGAGAAATAAGCTCATCAACTGTGTCTGCAGCAGACGTGAAACCCTCTGTCATGGCATTGAAACGCCTGCTCAACAAAACTGCCCACACAGACCGGGGGGTTAAACTTACAAAAGTACTCAAAGCTGTGAACAAGCGATTCTGTGGCATTCTCTCTGAGCCTCTTCCCTGTGTCGCCACCATGCTGATGCTAGGTACAAGGACCGCTACTTTGATGCAGAACAGAAAAACAGGGTTTACGGAAAATGTTACAGACACAGCTGGACAAGATGGAAACGGACACAGTGACAGTGCGCACCGAGGAAGAGAGGCCACGGACAGACAGAGCTGAAACTTCACTGCTTGACATGTATGATGAAATCCTGGTTGAGACTGAACAAATGAACAACAAAACAGCACAGCAAGTAAGTGAAAGAAATAGGTTTGATTATGTTTTACTAGTAATGGGGACATACATAAATGCCAACAAAATAACTTTTTGGTCAGTGTGTGTGTGACCTTTATTTAACTAGGCAAGTCAGTTAAGAATGTTTTTATTTATAATGATGGCCAAACCCGGACGACGCTGGGTCCTATGGGACTCCCAATCACGGCCGGATGTGATACTGCCTGGATTCGAACCAGGGACTGTAGTGACACCTCTTGCACTGAGATGCAGTGCCTTAGACCACTGTGTCCATGTGTGTGTGTGTGTTAACTAATTAACTGTACTAGAATGCTTAAAAATGCTTAAATCTGCATACATTTTCAATATTGGTTATCAGTATCATTTTTGGGGGCAAGGAAAATATTGGATATTGGTATCGGCCTAACATGTAATATCCGTGCATCCCTACACAAGATGGATGACGTCCCCTGGACCTGAAGATCCTCTACCACCATGACATAAGATGGATGACGTCCCCTGGACCTGAAGATCCTCTACCACCATGACATAAGATGGATGATGTCCCCTGGACCACTAGATCCTCTACCACCATGACATAAGATGGATGATGTCCCCTGGACTAGATCCTCTACCACCATGACATAAGATGGATGATGTCCCCTGGACTAGATCCTCTACCACCATGACATAAGATGGATGATGTCCCCTGGACCTGAAGATCCTTACCCACCATGACATAAGATGGATGACGAGAGCCGTGATGATTAAATACCAACCTGCCTCCTGCCCTCCATTCCCCCTTCCCTTTTCCCCCGAGTTCATCAACACCACCAGCCTTATCAAAGCGTGTCTTTTTTTTTTTTTTTACCTTTATTTAACAATGCTAGTCAGTTAAGAATAAATTCTTATTTTCAATGACAGCCTAGGAACAGTGGGTTAACTGCCTTGTTCAGGGGCAGAAGAACAGACTTTTACCATGTCAGCTCGGGGATTCGCTCTTGCAACCTTTCGGTTACTTGTCCAACACTCTAACCACTAAGCTACCTGCCACCCCAGTGTGTGAGTGTCTGCAGTGTGTGTGTGTGTTGTCTGCAGTTTGTGTGTGTCTGCAGTGTGTGTGTGCGTAGTGTGTGTGTCTGCAGTGTGTGTGTGTGCAGTGTGTGTGTGTGCTGCTCTAGAAGACTAATGTTCTCTCTCTCCCTCCACTCAGATGAGGTGTTTAGGCCATTTTAACCCCTGACAGGATGTGAGCATATCAACTAGCTTCTGTTCATGACCATCTACGTCTCTTATCTAAGACTTTGGCAATGTCATTTACAAAATAGCCTCTAAAACCCTACTCAACAAATTGGATGCAGTCTATCACAGTGCCATCCGTTATGTCACCAAAGCCCCATATATTACCCACCACTGCGACTTATACGCTCTCGTTGGCTGGCCCTCGCTTCATACTCGTTGCTAAACCCACTGGCTCCAGGTCATCTACAACTCTCTGCTAGGTAAAGTCCCGCCTTATCTCTGCTCGCTGGTCACCATAGCTGCACCCACCTGTAGCACGCGTTCCAGTGTAACAGTATAACTTTAAACCGTCCCCTCGCCCATACCCGGGCGCGAACCAGGGACCCTCTGCACACATCAACAACAGTCACCCTCGAAGCATCGTTACCCATCGCTCCACAAAAGCCGCGGCCCTTGCAGAGCAAGGGGAACCACTACTTCAAGGTCTCAGAGCAGGTGACGTCAACGATTGAAACGCTATTTAGCGCGCACCGCTAACTAAGCTAGCCGTTTCACATCCGTTACACCAGTAGGTATATCTCACTTGTCACCCCCAAAGCCAATTCCTCCTTTGGCCGCCTCTCCTTCCAGTTCTCTGCTGCCAATGACTGAAACAAACTACAAAAATCTCTGAAAATGTAGTGCACTACATGGAATACGGTGCCATTTGGGACACCCACACATTACACTCTCATGGGTTTCATCATTATAACATGACAGACACAAAACCTGAGATATTCCATCCTTGTTATTCCAATCCCCATGGCTGTGAGCATACTTTTTTACATTTTTTATTTCACCTTTATTTAACCAGGTAGGCAAGTTGAGAACAAGTTCTCATTTATAACTGCGACCGTGCCAAGATAGAGCAAAGCAGTTCGACACAAACAACAACACAGAGTTACACATGGAGTAAAACAAACATACAGTCAATAAAACAGTAGAAAAATAAATATATATACAATGTGAGCAAATGAGTTGAGATAAGGGAGGCAAAGGCTACAAAAGGCCATGGTGGCGAAGTAAATACAATATAGCAAGTAAAACACTGGAATGGTAGATTTGACAGTAGATGAGTGTGCAAAGTAGAAATACTGGGGTGCAAAAGAGAAAAATAAATAAATACAGTAGGGGAAGAGGTAGTTGTTTGGGCTATTTATAGATGGGCTATGTACAGGTGCAGTGATCTGTGAGCTGCTCTGACAGCTGGTGCTTAAAGTTAGTGAAGGAGATAAGTGAGATAAAGTAGTGCACTACATAGGGAATAGGGTGCCATTTGGGACACCACCATGCTATGCCTTTCTAGTCTGGAAGGAAAGTTGCAGTTCAAGTTTTCAAAGGAAGCTATGAATCCGAGTGAAACTAGAACTACCTGTAACCTTTTTTCAATTAACACATCGGACCTGGCTCCACATCCTTCTTCAAACAACGATGACACGTGATTACAGAGCATTTCTCATGATTAGTTTCAAGGCAAGGGTAGCCTAGTTTCAGGGGAAGGACCTACTGTGACATGATTTGTATTTATTTCATCTTTATTTATTCAGGTAGTCTCATTGAGATAGCATCTCTTTCAAGAGAGACCTGGTAACTACTCTATAATGATTGCATAATAGCTGGTCATGTCACTTCACCTCTCTATTGTAGATAAAGACGTACACTTATTATTGCCGATTGTCCTCAGAATTGGCCTACATAGAGTTAGTATCAACTAGGCCAAATGAATTTAAAACATGTTTTTGCATTGTGCTTGACCATGCGTACAAATAGAGGTTGTTTTTCTAACTACAATAGATTATAGTGATTACCATGTTTTTTAAGGATACTCCCTGTGTTCTTAGATGCACTCCATTTCATAATCAGCATCCATGCTGTTCCATGGAACACAATACAAATGAGGTTACTAGACAATCGCACACTGCACACACTGTGCAGCATAAAATACATCCAGATTTCTCATGTTTACATGCATAATTTCATAAACTAAAATTAATGGACACAACCTGATACAACAATACTTACAAATACGCGTGTAGACTATCCATTTGCACGAACATAATAGCATTTATCATCGAGCAAAATTAATCGTATCCACGTACCGTGTTGACGTCCCTTTCCTTACATCGCACATCATGCACTTGAAAGCCTCCGCGGTGTTCTTGTATGTGCAAACGCTACAGTCCCAATTTCCCTCTTCCGCCGAAGGCTTTGGTTGACGCTTCGGCCTTCGAACAAAACAAAAAGGACATAAAGCACATCAGTTTCACATCCCCAGTTCAGGGTGCTGCGTGTGCATCATGTGTAGGCTATATGCTCGCGTTGTCAAACATCTGGGAAGATGATCCATTCAGTGTTCCGAAATTGTTCTGTTTTACGAGCTCGCGCTATGATTTGACACTGCAATAAAACAGACAGTCCGCCATGGTTGCTACACCGCGGCTACCACCCACACACACACACACACACACACACACACACACACACAGAGAGAGAGAGAGAGACACACACACACACACACACACACACACACAGAAAGGATTGTTTCAATTATGTGTCATGGTGTCCACTTCCAAGCATCAATGTCATTAGCGCAATGAATGAGTCAGACATTACCTGGTTGGACTCTTCTTGTCTCCCATGCCGCCAAAAGTTTGTTTGCGGATGTTGAAATAAGGACAGTCCCTACGTATTCTTTAAGAAAGCAATACGCGAGGAGGTATCGCACGGCTCCCAGCTGTCGTGGAAACTCCAGTTGGAGGATGGTCACATGACGCGGTTTGTCCAATCACATTTGAAGCCATTTCCTGAGGATATAGCGCAGACAGGAACAGACATTCCTGATTCGAATTGATACATTTGTAATAACACTCGTCTTTGTAACACATACGCTAATGTAACAGTAATTATGCATGATTAGGGTCTAATGAGGTGTCATTTGACATTTTATCATAAACTTCTTGAGATTGTTCAATGTCTTCGACGGGTGTATTTCCAATCATTATTGCGGCGGTGGAGAAAATGAGATTCCATCCTTTTGATTTATGATGATCTGACATTTAACGCAATAGACAGACATAGTGCAAATGACATGAACATTATTGCATAGTTGAATGTTAAGCCCTATTCATGTTTCCTACTGTGATGGAGAGGCTACAGATTATATACATAGTTAATAACGGGTTAGAAAAATGAATGACAGAACTGAAAAGGGAATTATGTATTTCACCTTGTATTTAGTTGTCAAACATTTCTAAACCATAAATCTTTATAACGTAACTTCAGTGGCTCTCCTCCCATCCCATCTCATTGCTTTAAAAGGTAGCTCTTGAAGATGACCTGCCTAACAGACAGACATGGCCTTGCAGGTATAAATCAGAATGTGCCAGGGCTGAGAGTTGCAGCCTGTACCGCCTGGCTTCCTGTCAGGACACTCCATCACATGGAGCTCTTGCTCTCTGATAGGGAACACGTGGTATTTGAGAGGTGCACACTGCACTCATCAGGACAACATCCACCTTACTGTACTGTCAACAGCTATTGGAGGGGAAGAGTAGCCCCCACAGAATGGAAGATTCACATTGAAATACGGGAAGGAATGTTGCCTTGCTAGAGAACATGGAATATGGTGAGAAGCCTGGTGGACACATTAGGGCAACACTACAGTACACACACCTTACTACACCTTGCCTCTGGTTAGCAGCTGGTGGATGGGGAGCTGTGATCAATACTGAAATAAAGGAAGGAATGTTGCCTTGCTAGAGAACATGGAATATGGTGAGAAGCCCGGTGGACACATTAGGGCAACACTACAGTACACACACCTTACTACACCTTGCCTCTGGTTAGCAGCTGGTGGATGGGGAGTTGTGATCGATACTGAAATACAGGAAGGAATGTTGCCTTGCTAGAGAACATGGAATATGGTGAGAAGCCTGGTGGACACATTAGGGCAACACTACAGTACACACACCTTACCTCTGGTTAGCAGCTGGTGGATGGGGAGTTGTGATCAATACTGAAATACAGGAAGGAATGTTGCCTTGCTAGAGAACATGGAATATGGTGAGAAGCCTGGTGGACACATTAGGGCAACACTACAGTACACACACCTTACTACACCTTGCCTCTGGTTAGCAGCTGGTGGATGGGGAGTTGTGATCAATACTGAAATACAGGAAGGAATGTTGATGACTTGAATGTTCTTTATTCCTATTTATCAGTAAGTGTGGTTCATTATTGTGAAAGACCACATGCCATCTGTGGTGTTCTACTCTTTCACTGATGTTTCAATACCTTTTTCAAATAAATTGTGCATTCACCTAAAGATGGGGAAGGCTATCTTGAAACCGAATAGTTCTATTTCCCCTAATATTGACATACATGGGAAGGGTGAAAAAAGACAGTAAAACAACTATGGTGTATTTACACAGCTGTTGAAAAGAAAAGCGCAGAAACACAGTTAATCTCCAATCACATTGTCCCAATGCCTGCGAAGAACAGTGGCTGAGTCCTCATTATAAAAAGGACACTAAAGATCAGAACAAATACTGATACAGAAACAGTTGTGGACTTCAACTAAACAATGGTACACTGTAACCCTTTTCATCAAACACATCTCTTCTCGGGTCGATGATGCCCTTGCAGATCTTGACAAACAGAATGTCCCCCGTTCATTTTCAAACATTTGCTACTCAAGAGTCTGAATTATATCTGTGAAATCCCCTCAGTCGCTCAGTTCTTCCTCGTCACTGAAGTAGACACTCTTTTTGATCCTGGGTTTCTTGGAGTCGTCTGATGTGGAAGCCTCCTGACCGGCCTCCTCAGCCACAAAGGCCGTCTGCTGTCGCCTACGCTGCTCCTCCTCAAGTCGTGCTTGCTGTGGAACACATGATCCCATGTGTGATTTTAAAAGAGGGGTCAGATAAGGACAAATACCAAGTAAATAGAGGGTTTCAAGTAATACAATAGCCTACTAACTTCCCCCTTGAAGTACATTTGTGCACTTACCTGGAATGCTATGGCTTGACTTAAGCTGTCAAGAGCAGGGTCCTCTCCCTCTTCCTCACTTTCCTCCTCTTCTCTGTAAACAACAGAGGGAAAAGTAGAAAAGTCATAGAAACAAAACACACACAGAGGACTTCACAAACAATGACAAATATGACACCACAATCAAACAAAGAATATCTGAACTAAAGTCCATCTGAAATAGAACAGTTACTGTTAATATCAAGGACACACTGCTGTTGACCACGATCATAGCCATTTGCAAACACGGGAGAGGGGCATCAATGTCCTGATAAGATACTTACACTTCATCAGGCTCTTCAACCTTTTTCTTCTTCTTCTTTTCTTTCTTCTTCGGGGGTTCTCGTTCACCAAGCAAGTTTTTTGGGCATGCATAGCTTAAGTGCCCTGTATCCTATGACGTGAAAAGGACAGAAATATTGTATAAATAGCACTAACATCCGGCTACACATTCCGGATGGATGAAGGGGGAAATGGAGATGGCTTATCTAGGTAGAGAGTATCAACTTACCCCACATTCATAACATTTGGACTTGTCTGTGTAGTTTCGCCTCCTGATAAATTCAGTTGCTCGCCCGTTGTCGATTGCAATGCTCGCTTTCACTGTTCTTCCAAACAACTGCGGGGCGAAAAAGATGGGGACTTTAACACAAAAACAACACATCAGATATGTAACTTTTTATGAAAACAGGGAGAGGAAAAATGTCCACCTGTTTATTGTTGAGTGATCGAAAGCAGCTCTGTGCAGACTCTTTGTCCAGGAAGAGCACAAAAGCCACACCTTTACTTTTGCGTGTTTCTTTATCTTTGACTATTGTCACCCTGAAAGCATGAGACCATCATTATCTTCTCTGATCACCACAATACCAACATAGCTGTAGATTTTGCTATAGATTTTTAGTTATTCACTGTGTATTTATTAATCGTGTCACTATTTTAAAAAAAATCTTTAACTCTGCATTATTGGAAACAGACCCGTAACTAGGAAGTTCACTGTTAGTTTACGAAGCATGTGACCATTTTTTGGTTTGTATTTGAGCTTTGTATAGCTCATTATTTTGATACCAGTAACTTACTTCACAACTTTTCCATATTTGGTGAAAAGCTGAAATGAAAAGATCCAAGACATTATTTGAGGTCATTTTTCCAAATGGCATAAACAGCAGGATCATGAACTTGTGAAATAGTGGTAGGGAGGGGTTAAGTAGTTCTATTCCATTACTCTATATATGAAGACATTACAGCAGGTAGCCTTGTGGTTAGAGTGTTGGACCCGTAACCCGAAAGGTTGCAAGCTCGAATCCCTGAGCTGACAAGGTAAAAATCTGTCGTTCTGCCCCCTAGCATTAGTTAACCCACTGTTCCTAGGCTGTCATTGAAAATAAGAATTTGTTCTTAACCGACTAGTTAAATAAAGGTTTAAAATTTGTTTTACCTTGTGTAGATCACTGTTGGTTAGAGAGAAGGGCAGGTTGGACACATAGACTGTGCTTCTACTGGGAGCCAAACCACCACTCATCTTGACTTCACCATCAGAGTGAGACAGTCACTGAAAACAGATTCATGGTGATGAATATTCAGATTGAAGCTAGTTAGTTATCTATTTCATTGAGCGATATGCAAGCTAGCCGTGATGCTAGATCGAATCCGATGTATATTACCTGGAAATACACATTCAAGGAATCGAATAAATCACTTACCTAAAGAGACAACATTGGTGACTTATAGTTATTGAGTAGTGTGGGCAAAAACATTGGTAAATATGTTGCTTTCTATTAGTTATTCAATCTCAGTAAGATGTGTTTGCTATCTAGCTGCCAAAAACAAACGAGAACTGTTCGTCGTCACAGGAATATGACGTTTCACGTGACAGACTTTTTGTCAATCCAATCCAAATTCAGTGTGTACATGCGCCAACCGGAAGAAGGTGAAAAGTAGGCTATGATGAGCTTGTATTCATATCTTTTGTGAAGACGACTTTATTTTCTCCAACGTGCGTATTGTTTATAGCGTGTCTAAATGTTTGTGTTAGTAAATATGTATTTGTTCTAAATACTGATTTCGTTTTGAGCGAATTAACTCAGCATGGACTGTGGACTAGCTTGAGCATGTAGCTAGCTAACGTAAGCACACGTAGCTAGCAGATAAATCTACACAACCTGCGAAATATATATTAGAACGTTATGTGCTAAATACGGTAGCTAATTAGCTAGCCAGTAGAAATAGGTGTTTTCATATCACTAATCTCAGTGGTTAAAGGTTTGCTTGAAAGAAGAGGAGGAGGAGTAGTAGTAGTTAGCTAGGAGTTAGTGCGGTTTTCTAACGCTGAACCAAAGATTATGGCTGGAGCCTCAGAGGAACGCGCGCTAACATCCTGCCAGTACTTCTGGATCAGAGCTAGCTATTAGCTACAGTAGTTTCCTTACTATCACACATGACATATCATAGTTTGACATATCTCTATGCTTGGGATTTCCTAACCTACATTGTTAATAGCTAATGTGCACACCATGCAGTATTGTCAAACTAATACGTAACATCTTCTCTTTTCCCCAGTTAGTATTGACTGTTTCTATTGGCATTACCAACTCCCAATACTACCACATAGACTTGTCCAGACAAAACAAGTAAGTGGAAAATATCTTGCTTTCCTCCCAAAAAAGGTTTCCAGTTCTGCATACTAAACAATTCCACCAGGTCCACATGTAGGCATATTCATGAACACCTACCACAGCTTTGATTGTCATTAACTGTGTAAAACTCCGGGTGGGTATAATTTGTGGAACGTTCCAACAGGAATCTGTTCCAAAAACGTAGTAAATAACAAGGTTGCCAACAAACAACGCATACGAAGTTGTATAGTGGCAGAATAAGATACCGGGTAGGGGGCGGGCTATTTCATTACGTTTTTCACTCACCATGTTTGTTCTGAAAAATGTCTGTCCTCACTCTGGTAGCCTATGGACAAACATTAAGAATAAGCTACGTGGTGAGTTGATGCCTTTTCGGCAGCTAGTTAGCAGGTGAATTGATCATGATACTTTGTATACGTTGTTTGTTGGCATCCTTGTACTTTACAATGTTTTTGGAACAGATTCCACAAATGATACCCACCCTAAACCTCCCCTGCTGTCTACTTTGCAGTGGCCTACAGGAGAGACAGAAACATGAGGGATGTCTACGATGAACGCTTCCTACCAGACAGACCGGTGAGAGTTTCTGCCTGTGGAAAATGTTGTTTGGTTTATATATTTATAATTGTACTAATTTACTTTCCATTATAATACTTAACAGAACTTAGCTGAGGAACGCTCAACTCCGTTCTCTTGTATAGAGGCGGAGGTGAGTATTGATAACTGGTCGCACGATCTGCTAGCAACAACATGGTCTCGCCGTCATTCGATACTTGTGAATATTTCTGAAAACACTTACCGTTCCCTCTGTGAGGTGCTGAAATTCTAGTTCTAGTGGCCTTGACGTACTAATCAGCTGAGATTCAATTGGCGCAAAAGTTGATGGACACAAATGAGGAAGAAGTCGGTGGTTGTATTAAATAAAAGCTGTTATTAACCGTATGCACTTCAGCACCTGCAGTTGTCCAGCGTTTTCAGAATGAACATTTGTTCAAGTATCAACTGATGGGGACTCAATGGCGTTGCTAGCAAATCATGTGACTAGTTATCAATACTCAACTCCGCCTTGATATTAGAGGTCAACCATTATCATTTTTTCAACGCCGATACCGATTTATTGGTGGACCCACAAAAAAAAAACTGACACCGATTAATCGTCCCATTTTTATATGTATTTGTTATATTGACAATTACAACAATAATGATATAATATATAATACCATACTGAATGAACAATAAACCCTTTTGTTTGAGCTTAATATAATGCATCAAATCTATTTAGTCTCTAATGAAACATGTTCCATTTGGTTTAAATAATGCAAAAACAAAGTGTTGGAGAAGAAAGTTAAAGTGCAATATGTGCCATGTAAAAAAAGCTAACGTTTGAGTTCCTTGCTCAGAACATGAGAACATATGAAAGCTGTTGGTTCAATATTCCCAGTTAAGAAGTTTTAGGTTGTAGTTATTATAGGAATGATGACTACTTCTCTCTATACCATTTGTATTTCATATACCTTTGACTATTGGATGTTCTTATAGGCACTTTAGTTTTACCAGCCTAATCTCGAGAGTTGATAGGCTTGAAGTCATAAACAGCGCTGTGCTTTAAGCATTGTTAACAGATGCTCGCAAATGCAGGAAAGTGTTGTTTGAATGAATGCTTACGAGCCAGCTGCTGCCTACCTCCGCTCAGTCAGACTGTTCTATCAAATCATAGACTTAATTATAATAAACACACAGAATACGAGCCAGCTGCTGCCTACCTCCGCTCAGTCAGACTGTTCTATCAAATCATAGACTTAATTATAATAAACACACAGAATACGAGCCAGCTGCTGCCTACCTCCGCTCAGTCAGACTGTTCTATCAAATCATAGACTTAATTATAATAAACACACAGAATACGAGCCAGCTGCTGCCTACCTCCGCTCAGTCAGACTGTTCTATCAAATCATAGACTTAATTATAATAAACACACAGAATACGAGCCAGCTGCTGCCTACCTCCGCTCAGTCAGACTGTTCTATCAAATCATAGACTTAATTATAATAAACACACAGAATACGAGCCAGCTGCTGCCTACCTCTGCTCAGTCAGACTGTTCTATCAAATCATAGACTTAATTATAATAAACACACAGAATACGAGCCAGCTGCTGCCTACCTCCGCTCAGTCAGACTGTTCTATCAAATCATAGACTTAATTATAATAAACACACAGAATACGAGCCAGCTGCTGCCTACCACCGCTCAGTCAGACTGTTCTATCAAATCATAGACTTAATTATAATAAACACACAGAATACGAGCCAGCTGCTGCCTACCTCCGCTCAGTCAGACTGTTCTATCAAATATCAAATCATAGACTTAATTATAATAAACACACAGAATACGAGCCAGCTGCTGCCTACCACCGCTCAGTCAGACTGTTCTATCAAATCATAGACTTAATTATAATAAACACACAGAATACGAGCCAGCTGCTGCCTACCTCCGCTCAGTCAGACTGTTCTATCAAATCATAGACTTAATTATAATAAACACACAGAATACGAGCCAGCTGCTGCCTACCTCCGCTCAGTCAGACTGTTCTATCAAATATCAAATCATAGACTTAATTATAATAAACACACAGAATACGAGCCGTTGGTCAATAATATGGTCAAATCCAGAAACAATCATTTAGAAAACAAAACGTTTATTCTTTCCGTGAAATACGGAACCATTTACGTCCATTTGGAAGACCCACTGGTGGCATCCCTAAGTCTAAATATTGCTGTTACATTGCACAACCTTCAATGTTATGTCGTAATTATGTAAAATTCTGGCTAATTTAATTAGTTTTTGTTAGGAAGAAACACAGTTCGCAACGAGCCAGGCGGCCCAAACTGTTGCATATACCCTGACTCTGCTTGCACTGAAAGCAAGAGAAGTGACACAATTTCCCTAGTTAATATTGCCTGCTAACATACATTTATTTCAACTAAATATGCAGGTTTTTAAAAAAAATAGATACTTCTGTGTATTGAGTTTAAGAATGTGATGTTTATGGTTAGGGACATTTGTTCAACGAATGTGCTTTTGTTAAATCATCACCCGTTTGGCAAAGTTTAAGTCTCTGATTCGGTGATAAATGAACAGGCACCACATTATTTACATGCAACACAGGACATGCTGGTTAACCTCGTAATATCATCAACCATCTGTAGTTAACTAGTGATTATTTACATGCTGGTTAACCTCGTAATATCATCAACCATCTGTAGTTAACTAGTGATCATGACATGCTG
Source organism: Oncorhynchus nerka (assembly GCF_034236695.1). Lineage (NCBI taxonomy): Eukaryota > Metazoa > Chordata > Actinopteri > Salmoniformes > Salmonidae > Oncorhynchus > Oncorhynchus nerka. The sequence goes on from NC_088403.1 coordinate 12,977,141, forward strand.
GTTAACCTCGTAATATCATCAACCATCTGTAGTTAACTAGTGATTATGACATGCTGGTTAACCTCGTAATATCATCAACCATCTGTAGTTAACTAGTGATTATTTACATGCTGGTTAACCTCGTAATATCATCAACCATCTGTAGTTAACTAGTGATGATGACATGCTGGTTAACCTCGTAATATCATCAACCATCTGTAGTTAACTAGTGATGATGACATGCTGGTTAACCTCGTAATATCATCAACCATCTGTAGTTAACTAGTGATGATGACATGCTGGTTAACCTCGTAATATCATCAACCATCTGTAGTTAACTAGTGATCAGGACATGCTGGTTAACCTCGTAATATCATCAACCATCTGTAGTTAACTAGTGATCAGGACATGCTGGTTAACCTCGTAATATCATCAACCATCTGTAGTTAACTAGTGATGATGACATGCTGGTTAACCTCGTAATATCATCAACCATCTGTAGTTAACTAGTGATTATGACATGCTGGTTAACCTCGTAATATCATCAACCATCTGTAGTTAACTAGTGATCAGGACATGCTGGTTAACCTCGTAATATCATCAACCATCTGTAGTTAACTAGTGATTATTTACATGCTGGTTAACCTCGTAATATCATCAACCATCTGTAGTTAACTAGTGATTATGACATGCTGGTTAACCTCGTAATATCATCAACCATCTGTAGTTAACTAGTGATGATGACATGCTGGTTAACCTCGTAATATCATCAACCATCTGTAGTTAACTAGTGATTATTTACATGCTGGTTAACCTCGTAATATCATCAACCATCTGTAGTTAACTAGTGATGATGACATGCTGGTTAACCTCGTAATATCATCAACCATCTGTAGTTAACTAGTGATCATGACATGCTGGTTAACCTCGTAATATCATCAACCATCTGTAGTTAACTAGTGATTATTTACATGCTGGTTAACCTCGTAATATCATCAACCATCTGTAGTTAACTAGTGATTATTCACATGCTGGTTAACCTCGTAATATCATCAACCATCTGTAGTTAACTAGTGATTATTTACATGCTGGTTAACCTCGTAATATCATCAACCATCTGTAGTTAACTAGTGATTATTTACATGCTGGTTAACCTCGTAATATCATCAACCATCTGTAGTTAACAAGTGATTATTTACATGCTGGTTAACCTCGTAATATCATCAACCATCTGTAGTTAACTAGTGATCAGGACATGCTGGTTAACCTCGTAATATCATCAACCATCTGTAGTTAACTAGTGATTATTTACATGCTGGTTAACCTCGTAATATCATCAACCATCTGTAGTTAACTAGTGATCATGACATGCTGGTTAACCTCGTAATATCATCAACCATCTGTAGTTAACTAGTGATTATTTACATGCTGGTTAACCTCGTAATATCATCAACCATCTGTAGTTAACTAGTGATTATTTACATGCTGGTTAACCTCGTAATATCATCAACCATCTGTAGTTAACTAGTGATTATTTACATGCTGGTTAACCTCGTAATATCATCAACCATCTGTAGTTAACTAGTGATTATTTACATGCTGGTTAACCTCGTAATATCATCAACCATCTGTAGTTAACTAGTGATTATTTACATGCTGGTTAACCTCGTAATATCATCAACCATCTGTAGTTAACTAGTGATTATTTACATGCTGGTTAACCTCGTAATATCATCAACCATCTGTAGTTAACTAGTGATCAGGACATGCTGGTTAACCTCGTAATATCATCAACCATCTGTAGTTAACTAGTGATTATTTACATGCTGGTTAACCTCGTAATATCATCAACCATCTGTAGTTAACTAGTGATTATTTACATCACATATGTCAGAGTCAAGGCCCGCGGGCCACATCCGGCCCGCAAGAAGGTTTTTTACGGCCCCTGGGATGATCTTGATTTATTATTAGAACCGGCCCGCAGCAAGCCGGCAGCCCGCAGATCTTTTACACGCACCAATACTACATTTCCCACAATGCAAAGGTGACGCACCGAGCAGTAGGCTGCTTCATTTCAATATTTATTGGCACAGCAGTCGTCAGCATCACAGTAAAATTAACTTTCAGATACCCATCAAAAATGGCAAAACGGAAGGTGGATACTGAGAACCGGGGGTTTCAAACAAGGTGGGAGTCGGAGTATATGTTCACGAAGGTAGCTGGAAAACCTGTGTGTCTTCTGTGTGGAGAAAGTGTGGCGGTACTGAAAGAGTATAATCTGAGACGACATTATGAAACGAAACACGCGGACAAAAACAAGAATATGGACATGGAACAAAGGCTACAAAAGGCAGAGGAATTAAAACGAGGCCTCCTTTGATTAATAGATTTTTGCACTTTATTTTTTGTATTTCAATCCAATTATATTTTAAAAATATTTCAGTTGAGTGGATGATAGAAAATTGCTATTATTGTTTTTTCTTTGAAGTAAATTTAGCCCACTTTTGCTAAAATAGAAAATATAGTCTACTGATGGTGCCTTGAATACCGGTTTCTTTCATTTAATGTTCATGTTATGGGGATATTTATATAAAGGAAATTTGTCTTTTGTGTCTGTTGAAAATTAAAGATTACTGACAGAGCCATAAGAAAATATTGCTTTATTTATCTGATCATATTGTAATATATTTGTTAGGTTTTCAGTAGGTTCAATTAGGTTCACTAGACTATATGCGTCATTTAAAAAATTTTCAATGAACATTCGAACAGTCCGGCCCTCGTCTTGTAGCTGATTTTTTTATTTGGCCCTCCGTCCATTTGACTTTGACACCCCTGATTTACATGCTGGTTAACCTCGTAATATCATCAACCATCTGTAGTTAACTAGTGATTATTTACATGCTGGTTAACCTCGTAATATCATCAACCATCTGTAGTTAACTAGTGATTATTTACATGCTGGTTAACCTCGTAATATCATCAACCATCTGTAGTTAACTAGTGATTATTTACATGCTGGTTAACCTCGTAATATCATCAACCATCTGTAGTTAACTAGTGATTATTTACATGCTGGTTAACCTCGTAATATCATCAACCATCTGTAGTTAACTAGTGATCAGGACATGCTGGTTAACCTCGTAATATCATCAACCATCTGTAGTTAACTAGTGATTATTTACATGCTGGTTAACCTCGTAATATCATCAACCATCTGTAGTTAACTAGTGATCATGACATGCTGGTTAACCTCGTAATATCATCAACCATCTGTAGTTAACTAGTGATTATTTACATGCTGGTTAACCTCGTAATATCATCAACCATCTGTAGTTAACTAGTGATTATGACATGCTGGTTAACCTCGTAATATCATCAACCATCTGTAGTTAACTAGTGATCATGACATGCTGGTTAACCTCGTAATATCATCAACCATCTGTAGTTAACTAGTGATTATGACATGCTGGTTAACCTCGTAATATCATCAACCATCTGTAGTTAACTAGTGATCATGACATGCTGGTTAACCTCGTAATATCATCAACCATCTGTAGTTAACTAGTGATTATTTACATGCTGGTTAACCTCGTAATATCATCAACCATCTGTAGTTAACTAGTGATTATGACATGCTGGTTAACCTCGTAATATCATCAACCATCTGTAGTTAACTAGTGATCATGACATGCTGGTTAACCTCGTAATATCATCAACCATCTGTAGTTAACTAGTGATTATGACATGCTGGTTAACCTCGTAATATCATCAACCATCTGTAGTTAACTAGTGATCATGACATGCTGGTTAACCTCGTAATATCATCAACCATCTGTAGTTAACTAGTGTTTATTTACATGCTGGTTAACCTCGTAATATCATCAACCATCTGTAGTTAACTAGTGATTATGACATGCTGGTTAACCTCGTAATATCATCAACCATCTGTAGTTAACTAGTGATCATGACATGCTGGTTAACCTCGTAATATCATCAACCATCTGTAGTTAACTAGTGTTTATTTACATGCTGGTTAACCTCGTAATATCATCAACCATCTGTAGTTAACTAGTGATTATGACATGCTGGTTAACCTCGTAATATCATCAACCATCTGTAGTTAACTAGTGATCATGACATGCTGGTTAACCTCGTAATATCATCAACCATCTGTAGTTAACTAGTGATTATGACATGCTGGTTAACCTCGTAATATCATCAACCATCTGTAGTTAACTAGTGATTATTTACATGCTGGTTAACCTCGTAATATCATCAACCATCTGTAGTTAACTAGTGATTATTTACATGCTGGTTAACCTCGTAATATCATCAACCATCTGTAGTTAACTAGTGATCATGACATGCTGGTTAACCTCGTAATATCATCAACCATCTGTAGTTAACTAGTGATTATTCACATGCTAGTTAACCTCGTAATATCATCAACCATCTGTAGTTAACTAGTGATTATTCACATGCTGGTTAACCTCGTAATATCATCAACCATCTGTAGTTAACTAGTGATCATGACATGCTGGTTAACCTCGTAATATCATCAACCATCTGTAGTTAACTAGTGATCATGACATGCTGGTTAACCTCGTAATATCATCAACCATCTGTAGTTAACTAGTGATTATTTACATGCTGGTTAACCTCGTAATATCATCAACCATCTGTAGTTAACTAGTGATTATTTACATGCTGGTTAACCTCGTAATATCATCAACCATCTGTAGTTAACTAGTGATTATGACATGCTGGTTAACCTCGTAATATCATCAACCATCTGTAGTTAACTAGTGATTATTTACATGCTGGTTAACCTCGTAATATCATCAACCATCTGTAGTTAACTAGTGATCATGACATGCTGGTTAACCTCGTAATATCATCAACCATCTGTAGTTAACTAGTGATTATGACATGCTGGTTAACCTCGTAATATCATCAACCATGTGTAGTTAACTAGTGATTATGACATGCTGGTTAACCTCGTAATATCATCAACCATCTGTAGTTAACTAGTGATCATGACATGCTGGTTAACCTCGTAATATCATCAACCATCTGTAGTTAACTAGTGATCATGACATGCTGGTTAACCTCGTAATATCATCAACCATCTGTAGTTAACTAGTGATTATGACATGCTGGTTAACCTCGTAATATCATCAACCATCTGTAGTTAACTAGTGATTATTTACATGCTGGTTAACCTCGTAATATCATCAACCATCTGTAGTTAACTAGTGATTATTTACATGCTGGTTAACCTCGTAATATCATCAACCATCTGTAGTTAACTAGTGATTATTTACATGCTGGTTAACCTCGTAATATCATCAACCATCTGTAGTTAACTAGTGATTATTTACATGCAGCGCATGACATGCTGGTTAACCAGTAATATCATCAACCATCTGTAGTTAACTAGTGATCATGACATGCTGGTTAACCAGTAATATCATCAACCATCTGTAGTTAACTAGTGATCATGACATGCTGGTTAACCTCGTAATATCATCAACCATCTGTAGTTAACTAGTGATTATGACATGCTGGTTAACCTCGTAATATCATCAACCATCTGTAGTTAACTAGTGATCAGGACATGCTGGTTAACCTCGTAATATCATCAACCATCTGTAGTTAACTAGTGATTATGACATGCTGGTTAACCTCGTAATATCATCAACCATCTGTAGTTAACTAGTGATCATGTAAAGATTGATTGTGTTTTTTATAAGATAAGTTTAATGCTGGCTAGCAACTTACCTTGGCTCATTGCAGCCACAAGGTCCTTTTGACGCTGCACTCGTGTAACAGGCGGTCAGCCTGCCACGCAGTTTACTCATGGATTACATTGTAATCGGCCATAATCGGCATCCAAAAAGGCAGATTACCAATTGTTATGAAAACATGAAATTGTCCCTAATTAATCGGTCAACCTGATATAAGAGAAAAGAGTTGAGTGTTCCTGAGCTCCACAGAACAACTGTGCCTTGTTTCCATCCTGAAAATGACATACATTATATGATTCACTGAGAATTACAATACATAATGTTTTTCTAAAATAAACCTTTTCATCTAGAAATAAAAATAGTAAATAGCTTTCTAGAGGACATAACCCTAATCTTGTTTCTCTTTCTCTTCTTTCACATCGAAATGTAATTAATTGTAGGCCCCATATCCCAGATCAGCTGGAGCAGGGCCTGTAGAGAGGAGGCCGGCTGGTTTCGGAAGGCCAGACGAGGAGTACAATCGAGGGTTTGAGTATGACGGGCCTCGCTTTTATCCAAATGGAGGCCCTCGAGGTTACCATGGCGAGGATCAAAGAGGCTACCATGGCGACAGCCTTCATTTTTCTAATGAGCGCAGAGGTATCCCACCTTCCCGGAGAGTAAGTGGCTCAGACAATGAATAAACCATTATTGTATACACACAATTTAAGCCTCATGCCAAGGAAGCATAATATCTGACCATCGATCTACTGTACATGCTGGGTTTACAAGCACAAAAGAATGTGCCTCATATCAAATGTATTTATAAAGCCCTTCTTACATCAGCTGACATCTCAAAGTGCTGTATAGAAACCCAGCCTAAAACCCCAAACAGCAAGCGATGCAGGTGTAGAAGCACCTGCATATCGATTGCATTAGTATGATTTGAGAAACTGCAAGAAATATTTCTCTAACAGTAAAATGTGAACACCACAATGGAAGTGCTTCTACATCTTCATTGCTTGCTCTTTGGGGTTTTAGACAGGGTTTCTGTAGAAGCACTTTGTGATATCTGCTGATGTAAAAACGGCTGTATAAATGCATTTGATTGAAGTACTGAATTTAGCTCATAGTACAGTCAATGCTGAAGTTATAGGGTATATGATTATAGTACAGCTAGAAATCCATTATATACACCGCCAACTGTATGAGAAGGAGTTTATTTCAACCTCTGACGCCACTTGGTGTTCAGATAAAGAATTACATGTTGAGTAGAAGATGCTCTGTCAATCACTTTCATTGGTGCATGGACCCCAAGAAGAGTAGCTGTGGGCCCCAGGAAGAGTAGCTGTGGGCCCCAGGAAGAGTAGCTGTGGGCCCCAGGAAGAGTAGCTTTTGCAACAGCTAATGGGGATCCTAATAAAATACCAAATACAGAGGATTGGAATTTAATATTTTAGAAAATACTGTCTAATCAACAGCAGCATCATTGTGTGTTTCTCAGGATAGGACACCTGTAGATAAAGTTGAAGTCAGAAGTTCACATCCACTTAGGTTGGAGACATTAGAACTTGTTTTTCAACCACTCCACAAATTTCTTGTTAAAGAACTATAGTTTTGGCAAGTCGGTTAGGGCATCTACTTTGAATGACACAAGTAATTTTTCCACCAATTGTTTACAGACCGATAATTCACTGTGTCACAATTCCAGTGGGTCAGACATTTACATACACTAAGTTGACTGTGCCTTTAAACAGCTTGGAAAATTCAAAAAAATGATGTCATGGCTTTAGAAGCTTCTGATAGGCTAATTGACATCATTTGAGTCAATTGGAGGTGAACCTGTGGATGTATTTCAAGGCCTTCCTTCAAACTCAGTGCCTCTTTGCTTGACATCATGGGAAATCAGCCAGGACCTCAGAAAAAAAATTGTGTGGACCTCCACAAGTCTTGTTCATCCTTGGGAGCAATTTCCAAACGCCAGAAGGTACCACGTTCATCTGTACAAACAATAGTACTCAAGTATAAACACCATGGGACCACACAGCCATCATACCGCTCAGGAAGGAGACGCGTTCTGTCTCCTAGAGATGAACGTACTTTGGTGCGAAAAGTGCAAATTAATCCTAGAACAACAGCAAAGGATCTTGTGAAGATGGAGGAAACGGGTCACAAAAGTATCTATATCCCACAGCAAAACAAGTCCTATATCGACATGACCTGAACGGCTGCTCAGAAAGGAAGAAGCCACAGCTCCAAAACCACCATTAAAAGAGCCAGATTACGGTTTATAACTGCACATGGGGACAAAGAACATACTTTTTGGAGAAATGTCCTCTGGTCTGATGAACCAAAAAATTATAACTGTTTGACCATAATGACCATCGTTATGTTGGGAGGAAAAAGGGGGAAGCCGAAGAACACCATCCCAACCGTGAAGACCGGGGGTGGCAGCATCATGTTGTGGGGGCGTTTTGCTGCAGGAGGGACTGGTGCACTTCACAAAATAGATAGCATCATGAGGCAGGGAAATTATTTCAAGACACCAGTCAGGAAGTTAAAGCTTGGTCGCAAATGGGTCTTCCAAATGGACAATGACCCCAAGCATACTTCCAAAGTTGTGGCAAAATGGCTTAAGGACAACAAAGTCAAGGTATTGGAGTGGCCATCACAAAGCCCTGACCTCAATCCTATAGAAAATTTGTGTGCAGAACTGAAAAAGTGTGTGCGAGCAAGGAGGCCTACAAACCTGACTCAGTTACACCAGCTCTGTCAGGAGGAATGGGCCAAAATTGACCCAACTTATTGTGGGAAGCTTGTGGAAGGCTACCTGAAACGTTTGACCCAAGTTAAACAATTTAAATGCTATGCTAGCAAATACTAATTGAGTGTATGTAAACTTCTGACCCACTGGGAATGTGATGAAAGAAATCAAATCTGAAATAAATAATTCTCTCTACTATTATTCTGACATTTCACATTCTTAAAATAACGTGGTGATCCTAACTGACCTAAGACAGTACATTTTTACTAGGATTAAATGTCAGGAATTGTGAAAAACTGAGTTTAAATGTATTTGGCTAAACTTCTGACTTCAACTGTATGTTGTTCAGTACTGTCTAATCAACAGCAGCATCACAGTGTTTCTCAGGATGGGACACCTGTAGATATGTTGTTCAGTACTCTCTAATCAACAGCAGCATCAGTGTTTCTCAGGATGGGACACCTGTAGATATGTTGTTCAGTACTGTCTAATCAACAGCATCAGTGTTTCTCAGGATGGGACACCTGTAGATATGTTGTTCTGTACTGTCTAATCAACAGCAGCATCAGTGTTTCTCAGGATGGGACACCTGTAGATATGTTGTTCAGTACTGTCTAATCAACAGCAGCATCAGTGTTTCTCAGGATGGGACACCTGTAGATATGTTGTTCAGTACTCTCTAATCAACAGCAGCATCAGTGTTTCTCAGGATGGGACACCTGTAGATATGTTGTTCAGTACTGTCTAATCAACAGCATCAGTGTTTCTCAGGATGGGACACCTGTAGATATGTTGTTCTGTACTGTCTAATCAACAGCAGCATCAGTGTTTCTCAGGATGGGACACCTGTAGATATGTTGTTCAGTACTGTCTAATCAACAGCAGCATCAGTGTTTCTCAGGATGGGACACCTGTAGATATGTTGTTCAGTACTCTCTAATCAACAGCAGCATCAGTGTTTCTCAGGATGGGACACCTGTAGATATGTTGTTCAGTACTGTCTAATCAACAGCATCACAGTGTTTCTCAGGATGGGACACCTGTAGATATGTTGTTCTGTACTGTCTAATCAACAGCAGCATCAGTGTTTCTCAGGATGGGACACCTGTAGATATGTTGTTCAGTACTGTCTAATCAACAGCAGCATCACAGTGTTTCTCAGGATGGGACACCTGTAGATATGTTGTTCAGTACTGTCTAATCAACAGCATCACAGTGTTTCTCAGGATGGGACACCTGTAGATATGTTGTTCTGTACTGTCTAATCAACAGCATCACAGTGTTTCTCAGGATGGGACACCTGTAGATATGTTGTTCAGTACTGTCTAATCAACAGCAGCATCAGTGTTTCTCAGGATGGAACACTTGTAGATATGTTGTTCAGTACTGTCTAATCAACAGCATCACAGTGTTTCTCAGGATGGGACACCTGTAGATATGTTGTTCTGTACTGTAATCAACAGCAGCATCAGTGTTTCTCAGGATGGGACACCTGTAGATATGTTGTTCTGTACTGTCTAATCAACAGCAGCATCACGGTGTTTCTCAGGATGGGACACCTGTAGATATGTTGTTCTGTACTGTCTAATCAACAGCAGCATCACAGTGTTTCTCAGGATGGGACACCTGTAGATATGTTGTTCTGTACTGTCTAATCAACAGCATCACAGTGTTTCTCAGGATGGGACACCTGTAGATATGTTGTTCAGTACTCTCTAATCAACAGCATCACAGTGTTTCTCAGGATGGGACACCTGTAGATATGTTGTTCTGTACTGTCTAATCAACAGCAGCATCACGGTGTTTCTCAGGATGGGACACCTGTAGATATGTTGTTCAGTACTGTCTAATCAACAGCAGCATCACAGTGTTTCTCAGGATGGGACACCTGTAGATATGTTGTTCAGTACTGTCTAATCAACAGCATCAGTGTTTCTCAGGATGGGACACCTGTAGATATGTTGTTCTGTACTGTCTAATCAACAGCAGCATCAGTGTTTCTCAGGATGGGACACCTGTAGATATGTTGTTCAGTACTGTCTAATCAACAGCAGCATCAGTGTTTCTCAGGATGGGACACCTGTAGATATGTTGTTCAGTACTCTCTAATCAACAGCAGCATCAGTGTTTCTCAGGATGGGACACCTGTAGATATGTTGTTCTGTACTGTAATCAACAGCAGCATCAGTGTTTCTCAGGATGGGACACCTGTAGATATGTTGTTCAGTACTGTCTAATCAACAGCAGCATCAGTGTTTCTCAGGATGGTACACCTGTAGATATGTTGTTCAGTACTGTCTAATCAACAGCATCACAGTGTTTCTCAGGATGGGACACCTGTAGATATGTTGTTCAGTACTGTCTAATCAACAGCATCACAGTGTTTCTCAGGATGGGACACCTGTAGATATGTTGTTCTGTACTGTCTAATCAACAGCAGCATCACGGTGTTTCTCAGGATGGGACACCTGTAGATATGTTGTTCTGTACTGTCTAATCAACAGCAGCATCACAGTGTTTCTCAGGATGGGACACCTGTAGATATGTTGTTCTGTACTGTCTAATCAACAGCATCACAGTGTTTCTCAGGATGGGACACTTGTAGATATGTTGTTCAGTACTCTCTAATCAACAGCATCACAGTGTTTCTCAGGATGGGACACCTGTAGATATGTTGTTCTGTACTGTCTAATCAACAGCAGCATCACGGTGTTTCTCAGGATGGGACACCTGTAGATATGTTGTTCAGTACTGTCTAATCAACAGCAGCATCACAGTGTTTCTCAGGATGGGACACCTGTAGATATGTTGTTCAGTACTCTCTAATCAACAGCAGCATCAGTGTTTCTCAGGATGGGACACCTGTAGATATGTTGTTCAGTACTGTCTAATCAACAGCATCAGTGTTTCTCAGGATGGGACACCTGTAGATATGTTGTTCTGTACTGTCTAATCAACAGCAGCATCAGTGTTTCTCAGGATGGGACACCTGTAGATATGTTGTTCAGTACTGTCTAATCAACAGCAGCATCAGTGTTTCTCAGGATGGGACACCTGTAGATATGTTGTTCAGTACTCTCTAATCAACAGCAGCATCAGTGTTTCTCAGGATGGGACACCTGTAGATATGTTGTTCAGTACTGTCTAATCAACAGCATCACAGTGTTTCTCAGGATGGGACACCTGTAGATATGTTGTTCTGTACTGTAATCAACAGCAGCATCAGTGTTTCTCAGGATGGGACACCTGTAGATATGTTGTTCAGTACTGTCTAATCAACAGCAGCATCACAGTGTTTCTCAGGATGGGACACCTGTAGATATGTTGTTCAATACTCTCTAATCAACAGCATCACAGTGTTTCTCAGGATGGGACACCTGTAGATATGTTGTTCAGTACTCTCTAATCAACAGCATCACAGTGTTTCTCAGGATGGTACACCTGTAGATATGTTGTTCAGTACTGTCTAATCAACAGCATCACAGTGTTTCTCAGGATGGGACACCTGTAGATATGTTGTTCAGTACTCTCTAATCAACAGCATCACAGTGTTTCTCAGGATGGGACACCTGTAGATATGTTGTTCTGTACTGTCTAATCAACAGCAGCATCACGGTGTTTCTCAGGATGGGACACCTGTAGATATGTTGTTCTGTACTGTCTAATCAACAGCAGCATCAGTGTTTCTCAGTATGGGACACCTGTAGATATGTTGTTCTGTACTGTCTAATCAACAGCATCAGTGTTTCTCAGGATGGGACACCTGTAGATATGTTGTTCAGTACTGTCTAATCAACAGCAGCATCACAGTGTTTCTCAGGATGGGACACCTGTAGATATGTTGTTCTGTACTGTCTAATCAACAGCAGCATCAGTGTTTCTCAGGATGGGACACCTGTAGATATGTTGTTCTGTACTGTCTAATCAACAGCAGCATCAGTGTTTCTCAGGATGGGATACCTGTAGATATGTTGTTCAGTACTGTCTAATCAACAGCAGCATCACAGTGTTTCTCAGGATGGGACACCTGTAGATATGTTGTTCAGTACTGTCTAATCAACAGCAGCATCACAGTGTTTCTCAGGATGGGACACCTGTAGATATGTTGTTCTGTACTGTCTAATCAACAGCATCACAGTGTTTCTCAGGATGGGACACCTGTAGATATGTTGTTCAGTACTCTCTAATCAACAGCATCACAGTGTTTCTCAGGATGGGACACCTGTAGATATGTTGTTCTGTACTGTCTAATCAACAGCAGCATCAGTGTTTCTCAGGATGGGACACCTGTAGATATGTTGTTCTGTACTGTCTAATCAACAGCAGCATCAGTGTTTCTCGGGATGGGACACCTGTAGATATGTTGTTCAGTACTGTCTAATCAACAGCAGCATCAGTGTTTCTCAGGATGGGACACCTGTAGATCTGTTGTTCTGTACTGAAACAATAAAAGTGATTGTCTGTGTTCTAGCCGGAGGAGCCGTACCCCTTCCCTTCTAGACCACCTCCTAGAGAGGACCCCCATACAACACGCCAGATGGAGTTCAGGTAGGCACAGCTCTCTCACACACTCCTGGATATTTATTTTGAAACTCTCATCAGGAGAATTGGAGTTTAATGTTCAAGCAGTCTAACCATGTTAAACCAAACTGATCACCGTTCTGTTTCACTACAAGTACCTCTCCTGAACCCCCCCCAGGAAAAATTATGCACTGTCATTATCTAAGTGACCAGAAGATGGCATTGTTGCACCACTTGTTTACCATGACAACCCATCTTTTTGACACAGCCTCCCCAATCAGCCCTGTAGACTGAAGCCCATGTCATGTCTTTACTGATTTGCATAGCTGTGTGTCTCATTCTGTGTGAAATGTTTACATAGTACCAGAGAATAATCACATACGCATCAGGTCTGGGCCACATCGGGCCCCGTCCACCTCTCTGCTCACATAGCTCTCTCCTGGGACCTCAGGGTCGACTGCGGCCGCTCTGCTTTCACACCACGCCACACCTGGGTTCAAATGGTACTTGAATTCATTTCAAATATTTTATCTGGGCTTGATTCAGCTTTGCCTGGCTGAATGGCTCCATAAAATAGTCCCAAATCAGAAAACCCCGCCCATCTGACACTCCAGGCAGACTAGAGCAAAAACTGAAAATATTTCAAGTGGTATTTGAACCCAGGTCGTCACAGCGATGAGCGTACCATTCCTTGTCGCAGCCCGAGGTCGCATACTAGTCTTTAAAACCCTGTCTGTCTGTCTGGTGTAACCTGACATGATAGAGGTGAAGGAAGATACAGGGTTAACAATGGCGTCTACTGAGTCACCCTCCGGACAGCACCATCACTATGACAGGAATCATAACAGGACATAGGTCTTGTCACAACTGTGTAAGGCAGTCCGTACACTACGACGTTGTAAGGTGATGGCCAGTGTGACAGAGCAGGGTTCTGTGACTGTCCCGGGGTCAGGAGAGGTACGTGCAGCAGCAGAACTCGTCTGTTATTTTAAGGGCCAGGTGTTCAAGGTTCTTTCTTCTCACCTTCTTCAGTTCCTCAGGTGAAATAATAGAGAAAGTAATTACTGCCATAAATCAAGTTAATGTTGAGAGGTTATGATATTCACACACGCCCCGAGGCCCCCTGTAATCCGGTTAGTTAGGTCTGGCTGTTGTTATTTGTCTTGGCATATTTACCTGTCGTGACGGTGTAAAGGTACGGATGCATGAAGAGACTGAGAGATTACTTAGTCTGATTCAACCTGAAGTTGACTGATGTTCAAACTGTATTTCTCATACAGTTGTACTCTTGACCTGAACTATAATCACCAGGACTAAAGTCATTAGATTGAGTTCTCCTTTTAGTGATCACTGATAATGTACATTTTAGGTAGTCATTTTGAGGTCCGTTCAGGCATTCTACAGGATTTAAAGACTTCAATATATATAGAATACAGTAACCAGGTTTGTGTGTGAGAGCAACCGCCTTACTTAATCGCCTTACTTAATCAACACAGCAGCAATATATATAGAATACAGTAACCACAGGTTTGGGTGTGAGAGCAACTGCCTTACTTAATCAGCAGCAATATATATAGAATACAGTAACCACAGGTTTGGGTGTGAGAGCAACTGCCTTACTCAACACAGCAGCAATATATATAGAATACAGTAACCACAGGTTTGGGTGTGAGAGCAACTGCCTTACTCAACACAGCAGCAATATATATAGAATACAGTAACCACAGGTTTGGGTGTGAGAGCAACTGCCTTACTCAATCAGCAGCAATATATATAGAATACAGTAACCACAGGTTTGGGTGTGAGAGCAACTGCCTTACTCAACACAGCAGCAATATATATAGAATACAGTAACCACAGGTTTGGGTGTGAGAGCAACTGCCTTACTTAATCAGCAGCAATATATATAGAATACAGTAACCACAGGTTTGGGTGTGAGAGCAACTGCCTTACTCAATCAGCAGCAATATATATAGAATACAGTAACCACAGGTTTGGGTGTGAGAGCAACTGCCTTACTTAATCAGCAGCAATATATATAGAATACAGTAACCACAGGTTTGGGTGTGAGAGCAACTGCCTTACTTAATCAGCAGCAATATATATAGAATACAGTAACCACAGGTTTGGGTGTGAGAGCAACTGCCTTACTCAACACAGCAGCAATATATATAGAATACAGTAACCACAGGTTTGGGTGTGAGAGCAACTGCCTTACTCAATCAGCAGCAATATATATAGAATACAGTAACCACAGGTTTGAGAGTGAGAGCACCAGCAATATAACAGAATATGTTCTGCTTGAACAACCATCTCTAATTCAACACCTTTTCATTTCACCCCGTGGGTCAGTTAGAGCCCAGTGTTAAACAGCCAGGGGTCACAGTTCCAGTTCAAAGGGAGGGGAAAGTAGCAGGCTAATATTTAAGGGTAATATCGGCAGTAAAGACGTGGCCATTTCCTTTGAGCACAGATGGGGTCAGACGAGGTCAGGTACCCTTCAAACAACACCCTGGCAGCGTTCCAAACGGTACCCATTCCCCTGTGTAGTGCACCCCTTTTAACCAGAGCCCACGGTGCAGTATGTAGGGGATAGGGGGCCATTTGGGATGCATCCCCTGGGTCATTAAAGTTTTGTGAGGTCGGTCACTCCAAGCTGCTGGTTGGTTGGTTGGAGGACGTGGGGAGATGAGGTTCAGGCTGGGGTCGCTGAGACCAGGTGCCTTTCATTTGTTTATACCCCCTCCTGCCCCTTGGCCTGCCTGCCTGCCTGGCTGGGTCATTCTACTGCCTGTCGTATAGGAGGCACATCATCAGCGAGGGCAACAAACCAGAGAGGATCAACAGTCTCAACAGGAGAGGAGAGAGGGCTGGAGGGTAAACTAATGTTCCTGGTTTTACTGCTGCTAACACAGATGTGTGTTTAGGAAGATAAAACTACTAGGGCTTAGCCTTTGCACAGAGAGCAACGGTAGAGTTTTAACAGAGTCATTAAAACCGCTTAGAAATACCATTTAGCCTGAAGATATTTAGATAAATATGTAGTTGGTTAGGTTTCTGTCCCAATTCATTTCGGAAGAAGCATTGATTCATGATGTGATGTTCTTGTGGACTTTCAGTCCTAATCTGTAGCAGTACTTTTTCCTCATTTTACAATGTCAGACATGAGAGGAAATGTGAAGATTCTTCATGTTTGGTGCTCAGATTGTGACCAGGGTGGTGTCCTGTTGCTGTGGTGGTATGTCCTCTCTACGGTACCTCATCTGTACACCATCTACCTCGGCCCGGTGCTCCCCTGTCTAGGAGCCTGTCTCACCGGTCTCTGACCTTCACCCCTGAGACCACGGGGTCACCCCTCCTGTCCGTGTCTGTCCTGGCAGCACACAGGCTCCAGTGCTGATCCACCGTGACCAGGGGAGGAGTTATCTAAATAAACCCTTCAACATCTTGACAGGAGTGTCTTGTGTCCAGGGACGGCCCCCTTCTTAACCCAGATGTAGCAGAAGGTGGAGATCAACAGAGGAGGTTAATGGTTTCTCTGAGTGGAGTCGGACTCCTGGATACTTAGTGCTCAGTGACCGCCGTCAAATGACAGTTGGAGCTGTCTTGTTGAGCAGTCTTGCTGAGCAGTCCCTCTAAAGTCAGGCCTAATCGCTCTGACACAGTGCAGATGGAAAGCTTTGATGAACAGCAGATGAAGGCTAGTGACCAAGACTCCAAGACATTCCCCTCCTACCTTTTTATATACCAGTATGCAAAGTGATGGTGACCTTTGGTTAAGATATAGTCCACTGCTTCCACTGATGTACTGGTTTTTAACCTCTTAGTTTACCTTAGTCCTTTAATGGCCAAGTACCTCCAGTATTAAAGCTGATGTGTACAGTCTGAGATGTGGTCCTTGATGTGTGATTGTCTTTCCACCCAGAAGCAGTGGCCGTGCAGCACCCCCTCCCTCCAGCGTCAGGGCTCAGGGGATGTACCCTGCACCCCGCTCCCTGTCTGCTGTGGTCCCAGAGGGGGGTGATGACACCCTGATGCAGGCCATCCTAAACCTGGACAGAGGGTATGTATCTGTGGTACTACTATCCATTACTAACTAGACAGAGGGTATGTATCTGTCTGGTACTACTATCCATTACTAACTAGACAGAGGGTATGTATCTGTCTGGTACTACTATCCATTACTAACTAGACAGAGGGTATGTATCTGTCTGGTACTACTATCCATTACTAACTAGACAGAGGGTATGTATCTGTCTGGTACTACTATCCATTACTAACTAGACAGAGGGTATGTATCTGTGGTACTACTACTATCCATTACTAACTAGACAGAGGGTATGTATCTGTCTGGTACTACTACTATCCATTACTAACTAGACAGAGGGTATGTATCTGTCTGGTACTACTATCCATTACTAACTAGACAGAGGGTATGTATCTGTCTGGTACTACTATCCATTACTAACTAGACAGAGGGTATGTATCTGTCTGGTACTACTATCCATTACTAACTAGACAGAGGGTATGTATCTGTGGTACTACTACTATCCATTACTAACTAGACAGAGGGTATGTATCTGTCTGGTACTACTACTATCCATTACTAACTAGACAGAGGGTATGTATCTGTCTGGTACTACTATCCACTACTAACTAGACAGAGTGTATGTATCTGTCTGGTACTACTATCCATTACTAACTAGACAGAGGGTATGTATCTGTCTGGTACTACTATCCATTACTAACTAGACAGAGGGTATGTATCTGTCTGGTACTACTATCCATTACTAACTAGACAGAGGGTATGTATCTGTGGTACTACTACTATCCATTACTAACTAGACAGAGGGTATGTATCTAAGGAGACAGGGATACTGGAGTGATGGAGGTAGATATGTATAGTGGTAAGGTTACTATATACAGGGTCAGTTCCAGTAGCATATTTACAATGAGCAGGGATACTGGAGTGATGGAGGTAGATATGGTAGATATGTGTAGGAGTGTGTCTGTGTAGGGCCCTGCGAGTGTGTCAGTGTGTAGGGCCCTGCGAGTGTGTCAGTGTGTAGGGCCCTGCGAGTGTGTCAGTGTGTAGGGCCCTGCGAGTGTGTCAGTGTGTAGGGCCCTGCGAGTGTGTCAGTGTGTAGGGCCCTGCGAGTGTGTCAGTGTGTAGGGCCCTGCGAGTGTGTAGGGCCCTGTCGGTGTGTCCGTGTGTAGGGCCCTGTCGGTGTGTCCGTGTGTAGGGCCCTGGATGTGTGTAGGGCTCTGGGTGTGTGTAGGGCCCTGGGTGTGTGTAGGGCCCTGGGTGTGTAGAGACAAAAATAAGAATAAAATACAAGGGTCAACTCAGTCTGTGTAGACATTTAGTTAGCTATGTATCAGTCATGGCTTGGGGATAGAAGCTGTTCTGGAGCCTGTTGGTGTCAGACTTGATACATCAGTACCACTCAGACTCTAGATATGTGAAGATGTTGATCTCTCTCTCTCTCTGTGTATCTTCTATCTTGTCTTTTATTTGACCCTTTACCATCTTTAGTTGAATGTACTGATTATATGTCACTCTAAGAGCATCTACAGGTGACTAAAATCCCCCTTGTCTCTCACACCCACAGAAGGAAAGGCCCCTTACCTCCCCTGAGAGCAGACGTCCCCCCCTCCCCCCACAGCCGGTCCGGCTCCACCGTCAGTAGCAAGAGCTACTCTCCTGACAGAGCCAAGGGTCTCCCCCACCCCGCCCAGCAGAAAAGTAAGTACCTCCCCCACCACTCATTCCCCACCAATCATGTTCCTCTTGGGTTGCATTTAGTTCAGCAGCTTATGAAGAGCTGGGATTCCAGCTGAACTTGTCCAATAGACAGATGATAGCCCTGTGACTTGACATTTTGACCCCACTACATTATTGGAACCAGGGGGGAATCCTTAGCCTCTGTAGTTTAATCTTGTCGTCCCCATCTGATGATGTCATGGCGTGCTTTTAGGTGTGGACTATCATGAAGCGCTCTCTGGTACCCCTGTGGCTGAGCAGCCCTGGGGTGGGTGTCTGTTCCCCAAACAGGCCCGTGGACAAGTACCCACGGGTCAGTGGTGCCCTGTGCTGTGTTACAGGCCCAGCTTTAGGAGTCCACTACTCCATAGTAGCATGCAGTGTGGGAGCATGGACGACTAACTCTCTTTACACTCCATACGGTGCTACCTGATTCACAATCTAGGGTCCACCTGGGACGGCTCGGTTTCACATCCACATTAGTCGCTGGAACCGAGCTGGAAAGGACATTCTGGAGCCAGCAGCGTCCAGTTTGGGTCGCCCCTATAGTGTGAATCAGTCATAGGTGTGATTGTCTCATCCGCTGAAAGAAAGCTGAGCATATTGATTCTGCTCCTCCTCATCCGTGTATTGGTTCTAACAGCCATAATGATCGTCTATAGAAGCTCATTAGTCGACAGGAGCCGTTCCCAGCCGGCTGGCGGCCTGTGTGATTATAGTCTTACTGACGTCCATGTTCTCTTCTTCATGGTCTCAGAGTGTGAGGAGTTTTGTCAGAGCGGGATGTCTGGTAAGTACAGGGAACAGAGGAAACTAGGGTGGGTTCTAGAGACTATAGTGTGTGTTTTAGTGTAGAGAATGAGCCGTTACTGTAGCTAATATCATGAACAGAAATGTGTCTGCCGACTCAATGCTGGATTACTGTTATTTCATCAGAAGACTTCTGTCCTGTGTTTTTAATGACACACTATCGATCTAACCAAGGACGAAGTATGGAGAAATGGCTCTTTAGCTCCGTGGTCAAACACCAGCTCCCAAAAGGTTGAACCTCAATGTTGAATTGAGATATAGAATGAGGTTTAACAGTGAACCAACGTTCCCACCCTACGTCCAGCTCCGCCCATAATAAAAGTTTTCTGTGAAGGTCTTTGTCCTGCTGGGTCTGTTTCAGCTGAGGTAACCTGAGGGAGAGGTTTCTGTGAAGGTCTTTATACTGCTGGGTTTGTTTCAGCTGAGGTAACCTGAGAGAGAGGTTTCCGTGAAGGTCTTTGTCCTGCTGGGTCTGTTTCAGCTGAGGTAACCTGAGGGAGAGGTTTCCGTGAAGGTCTTTATACTGCTGGGTCTGTTTCAGCTGAGGTAACCTGAGGGAGAGGTTTCCGTGAAGGTCTTTATACTGCTAGGTCTGTTTCAGCTGAGGTAACCTGAGGGAGAGGTTTCCGTGAAGGTCTTTATACTGCTGTGTCTGTTTCAGCTGAGGTAACCTGAGGGAGAGGTTTCTGTGAAGGTCTTTATACTGCTGGGTCTGTTTCAGCTGAGGTAACCTGAGGGAGAGGTTTCTGTGAAGGTCTTTATACTGCTGGGTTTGTTTCAGCTGAGGTAACCTGAGGGAGAGGTTTCCGTGAAGGTCTTTATACTGCTGGGTCTGTTTCAGCTGAGGTAACCTGAGAGAGAGCGTTGCTAATTGGTCGGCTGGCCTGCCGTCTTCACGCTCTCTCTGCCACTTTGTTATGGGTCATAAAAACGCTGTCAGCTTGTGTGTGTAGAGACATGGAGGAAGGAGTAGGGTGTCGACTCTCTCTAATGGATATAACTGCTGTGTGGGTCGACATGTTAGTGTGGGAGATGGATGTTACTGGCCACCATGTTGGCTCCGTCAACCCTTTTCCAGGGGCAAGACCAAACTAATATCCTCCACCCACAGGTTCTCTCTCTGTCGTCTTTCTCAATCCCACTTTCACATTCAGTTATGGAGTGTTTTTGATAACATGGAAATGAATTCTGTTCAACCCACAAAGTCGGCCAAGGGATTTGACACAGTCACACATCTCTCCACTAGAGATGTCATTCAGAACGTATCGTCCATCAGAGTTGAGTTCAGCAGTCTATCTGAATAATGGTATGTGGTGCAGGGAGAAGGAGCCCTCTTAATTAAATATGGAACCAGCACCTCATTTGAATTTCTCCTGGGAGTGTCTGAGCATGGTGTTTGAAGAACACAGACATGGACCTAATGGGTAATTGACCATGGCGCCTGCGGTGGTGCCCACTGGGCATCGATGCTGCTTGGGCATCAAGCCTCTGGCAACACAGGTCAGAGAGAGCGAGAGACGGAAAGAGGAGAGCGCCAACAGACGAATGAGGGCATGCAATTCAGTCTGACTCGCCTGCAGGGTGTCTCCTAATGCAGGCTTATTATGCACCCATCCACAGGATCTGATCAGTGCAGAGGGGATAGGAGGGGACAAGCCTGGCTGGAGAGGACTACAGAGGTTTAAACATCCCAAATAATAACAGGAGCTGGACAAAGATCCAATGCAATGGTGGATGGAGACTGTCTGGCGGTGTGTCGTATGGAGACTGTCTGGCGGTGTGTCGGATGGAGACAGTCTGGCGGTGTGTCGGATGGAGACTGTCTGGCGGTGTGTCGGATGGAGACTGTCTGGCGGTGTGTCGGATGGAGACTGTCTGGCGGTGTGTCGGGTGGAGACTGTCTGGCGGTGTGTCGGGTGGAGACTGTCTGGCGGTGTGTCGGGTGGAGACTGTCTGGCGGTGTGTCGGGTGGAGACTGTCTGGCGGTGTGTCGGATGGAGACTGTCTGGCGGTGTGTCGGGTGGAGACTGTCTGGCGGTGTGTCGGGTGGAGACTGTCTGGCGGTGTGTCGGGTGGAGACTGTCTGGCGGTGTGTCGGGTGGAGACTGTCTGGCGGTGTGTCGGATGGAGACTGTCTGGCGGTGTGTCGGGTGGAGACTGTCTGGCGGTGTGTCGGGTGGAGACTGTCTGGCGGTGTGTCGGATGGAGACTGTCTGGCGGTGTGTCGGATGGAGACTGTCTGGCGGTGTGTCGGGTGGAGACTGTCTGGCGGTGTGTCGGGTGGAGACTGTCTGGCGGCGTGTCGGGTCCCCCTCCACAGGAACCTACCTGGCGGTGTGGTGTATCCCCCTGCTCTCCCCCCCCTCCACAGGAACCTACCTGGCGGTGTGGTGTATCCCCCTGCTCCCCCCCTCCTCAGGAACCTACCTGGCGGTGTCAGAACATGTCAGACACCTTTATTACCCCCAATAAGATCACACTATACACTGAGATGTCTTTTTCATTGTACTGGCTCGAGGTGTTGTTCTGAATGAATCCCTCCTTCTCCATCCCTCAGACTCTGTTGTGTTCTTTCTTTCTCCCTCTCCAGACAAAGACAGGCCCCCTGGTCATTCTCAGGACGGGTCACCTCAGAGCATAGCGTCCACTAAGGTGAGTCCTGCTGATGAAGTGTTTTACACATTAAAAACGGGGGAGGGGGCTGGACAAAAAGGAAGAGTCAACACTATAGTTAGCTGTTCATGCTTTAATTCATGTCAGTGTGTGATTTATTTAAGCAATAAGGCCCAAGGGGGTGTGGTATATGGCCAATACACCGCGGCTAAGGGCTGTTCTTAGGCACGACGCAATGCGGAGCTGCCTTATTGCTATTTAAAAGCTGGGAGGAGAGACTGGCTGGCTGGCTGGCTGTTTCCTCTGCCTTTCTCTTGACGACTGAAGCGGTGCTGACTGAGTGGAACTAGACTCCCATGGGGATATGGGATAGTGAATGTGTGATGCTCCACCATACTGAATACACACAGCTGCCTGATGCTCCACCGTACTGAATACACACAGCTGCCTGGTGCTCCACCGTACTGAATACACAGAGCTGCCTGATGCTCCACCGTACTGAATACACACAGCTGCCTGATGCTCCACCATACTGAATACACACAGCTGCCTGGTGCTCCACCGTACTGAATACACAGAGCTGCCTGATGCTCCACCGTACTGAATACACACAGCTGCCTGATGCTCCACCATACTGAATACACAGAGCTGCCTGATGCTCCACCGTACTGAATACACAGAGCTGCCTGATGCTCCACCGTACTGAATACACACAGCTGCCTGATGCTCCACCATACTGAATACACAGAGCTGCCTGATGCTCCACCGTACTGAATACACACAGCTGCCTGATGCTCCACCATACTGAATACACAGAGCTGCCTGATGCTCCACCGTACTGAATACACAGAGCTGCCTGATGCTCCACCGTACTGAATACACACAGCTGCCTGATGCTCCACCGTACTGAATACACAGAGCTGCCTGATGCTCCACCGTACTGAATACACAGAGCTGCCTGATGCTCCACCATACTGAATACACAGAGCTGCCTGATGCTCCACCGTACTGAATACACAGAGCTGCCTGATGCTCCACCGTACTGAATACACACAGCTGCCTGATGCTCCACCGTACTGAATACACACAGCTGCCTGATGCTCCACCGTACTGAATACACAGAGCTGCCTGATGCTCCACCGTACTGAATACACAGAGCTGCCTGATGCTCCACCATACTGAATACACAGAGCTGCCTGATGCTCCACCGAATACTGAATGCTCCACACAATACACACAGCTGCCTGATGCACCATACTGAATACACACAGCTGCCTGATGCTCCACCGTACTGAATACACAGAGCTGCCTGATGCTCCACCGTACTGAATACACACAGCTGCCTGATGCTCCACCGTACTGAATACACACAGCTGCCTGATGCTCCACCGTACTGAATACACAGAGCTGCCTGATGCTCCACCGTACTGAATACACAGAGCTGCCTGATGCTCCACCGTACTGAATACACAGAGCTGCCTGATGCTCCACCGTACTGAATACACAGAGCTGCCTGATGCTCCACCGTACTGAATACACAGAGCTGCCTGATGCTCCACCGTACTGAATACACAGAGCTGCCTGGCACGCTAGTGACGCTACATTATCTATGGTCTCTGTTTCATCATATCATCTCTAACAAACAAACCTCTTGACAAATTATTCTGGAACATCTTAGAAGTGTTAAAGTGCTGTGAATCATCTGATGCCAGTTGTGTTGGTAAATATTTTCTGTATACTCTGGGTAGAATCATCCTTTTGATTTGGGCTGACATTTTAGACAACCGTTTGAACCTAGCCAGACACTTTCTGAAACTTTATCCTCCGAGAGATCGGAAGGCGCACCGGTACCTCCCTTGGAGATCGTGTGTGTGTGTGCACCAATAAACCCTCTGTGATGAAAGTATTTTTTTTAGTGAGAGCCCTGCCGCGACCTCCTCCATCCCTCCAACCCTCTGTTTGATCTGGTCACGACAGGCAGGCGGTGTGTTCCCCTCCTCCTCTCTCTCCCTGGTTTAGAACCCAGAACCTTAGTGAAGATCAAAGAGCTCTGCCATGAGTAAACTCATTTTAATGGGAGAGCGTGTAGGTTCAACAAACACTCTTGCTTTTGGGAGTTATCCTTAAGAGAACACAGACGCACACAGGCACCATGTCTCCCTGGGTAACTGCTCAGGTTTACACAGATCTGGGATGTTTAGGGTGTGTTCATGATGTGTTCTTAAAAGGCTAGACATTGAAGTGGGACTGGGAGAGAAAGAGAGCCTGACTGTGCTTACACAGGCAGACCAATTCTGATATTTTTCCCACTAATTGGTATTTTGGCCAAGCACATCAGATATTTTTTCGAGCCCCCTCTCTCCCTTCCTGGTCCCCCCTACACGCTTGGCTCTGTGATGCCCGTTTTCATATATTTGTCTTATTTTTGAATGACTTAGGGTCACTAATGCGACTTGACTCTCTAACTTGCTTCCTCTCTCCAGAATGTTTAATCAAGCATAGCCAGCTCTCTGCATCCCCAGTCCCCTAGCTAGCCCCTTAAAGGACAATACGAAATGAGGACTGAGCGATGCAGAGGGAGAGGGGTAGAAAGAGAGAGAGACGGAGATGGGTAGAGAGAGCGAGAGACGGAGAGGGGTAGAAAGAGATGGAGAGAACCAGAGGGAGAGGGGTAGAGAGACTGAGGGAGGGGTAGAGAGACTGAGGGAGGGGTAGAGAGACTGAGGGAGGGGTAGAGAGACTGAGGGAGGGGTAGAGAGACTGAGGGAGGGGTAGAGACTGAGGAGGGGTAGGGAGGGGTAGAGAGACTGAGGGAGGGGTAGAGAGACTGAGGGAGGGGTAGACTGAGAGACTGAGGGAGGGGTAGAGAGACTGAGGGAGGGGTAGAGAGACTGAGGGAGGGGTAGAGACTGAGGGAGGGGTAGAGAGACTGAGGGAGGGGTAGAGCGACTGAGAGGGGGTAGAGCGACTGAGAGGGGTAGAGCGACTGAGAGAGGGGTAGAGCGACAGGAGGGGTAGAGACTGAGAGAGGGGTAGAGCGACTGAGGGAGGGTAGAGACTGAGAGGGGTAGAGCGACAGAGGGAGGGGGTAGAGACTGAGGGAGGGTAGAGCGACAGAGGGGTAGAGCGACAGAGGGGTAGAGCGACAGAGGGGTAGAGCGACAGAGGGGGTAGAGCGACTGAGAGAGGGGTAGAGCGACTGAGAGAGGGGTAGAGCGACAGAGAGGGGTAGAGCGACAGAGAGGGGTAGAGCGACAGAGAGGGGTAGAGCGACAGAGAGGGGTAGAGCGACTGAGAGAGGGGTAGAGAGACTGAGGCAGAGATGAGAGGGGTAGAGAGACGAAGAGGGGTAGAGAGAGAGACGAAGAGGGGTAGAGAGAGTGAGACGAAGAGGGGTAGAGAGAGTGAGACGAAGAGGGGTAGAGAGAGTGAGACGAAGAGGGGTAGAGAGAGTGAGGCGAAGAGGGGTAGAGAGAGAGAGACGAAGAGGGAGAGAGAGAGAGAGACGGAGAGAGAGAGAGCGAGAGAGAGACGGAGAGGAGTAGAGAGAGATCCAGCAGTATAGAAGCAATGATCTAAGTTGGCCTCGTTTTCTCCTCGTTTCTCCCTGTCTTAGTCTCTGACACATGGAGGGCCAGCGCTGGGGGGCCAGACTGTTATACCCAGTGGGGGGAGGGATAATGCTGTTGGCTGGCTGATCTCTCTCTACTAAAGAGGGTTAATTGGAGCTCTGCTGTGTGATTTGATCACCGTACTTAATGCAATGTTAACATCTCATTTTGTTTTGGGGTTTATTTGAACTTTTCCCATGATGCACATATGCAGAGTCTAGCTGAGCCCTAAAAGTAGGGAATGCTCCACTTCGATGCTGACCAGAGCACTGTGTGTGTTTTGACTCTCTGGACATGACCACACTGTTTGAGAGGATCACCCATATCGATTCACTGGCATTGATAGCAGAGTGGACAATGTAGAAGGACTTTATGCTTAAAAAAGTTATGTTTTGTGTCTTAAATTGATCACTTAAAATAGACCCTTGAATAATAATGAAATAAATGAATATAAAAGCTTGGGATGAATCGGTTTTCAGAAATCCTTCTTCCAGCCAGCGGAGCGACCCAGGACACCATCTCTCTCTGTCTCTCTCCCCAGGAGGAGGCTCATGTCCTAGAGTGGGACCGTGAGGAGGGCCTGCCCCCCATTGATGAGACCCCCAAGACCCAGGATGACTTCCAGGAGCGCCGAGCGCAGGCCATCGGAGCCAAGGCCCGGGAAATAGAGCAGGTACCCAACACAGCCATGTCTCTGGCATGGTCAGCCCACAATAACACTTCAGTCCAACACAGCCATGTCTCTGGCGTGGTCAGCCCACATACACACTACAGTCCAACACAGCCATGTCTCTGGCGTGGTCAGCCCACATACACACTACAGCCATGTCTCTGGCATGGTGAGCCCACATACACACTACAGCCATGTCTCTGGCATGGTCAGCCCACAATAACACTTCAGTCCAACACAGCCATGTCTCTGGCGTGGTCAGCCCACATACACACTACAGTCCAACACAGCCATGTCTCTGGCGTGGTCAGCCCACATACACACTACAGCCATGTCTCTGGCATGGTGAGTCCACATACACACTACAGCCATGTCTCTGGCATGGTCAGCCCACATACACACTACAGCCATGTCTCTGGCGTGGTCAGCCCACATACACACTACAGCCATGTCTCTGGCGTGGTGAGCCCACATACACACTACAGCCATGTCTCTGGCGTGGTGAGCCCACATACACACTACAGCCATGTCTCTGGCGTGGTCAGCCCACATACACACTACAGCCATGTCTCTGGCGTGGTCAGCCCACATACACACTACAGCCATGTCTCTGGCGTGGTGAGCCCACATACACACTACAGCCATGTCTCTGGCGTGGTGAGCCCACATACACACTACAGCCATGTCTCTGGCGTGGTGAGCCCACATACACACTACAGCCATGTCTCTGGCATGGTCAGCCCACATGGCTCTGGCCAGCCCACATACACACTACAGCCATGTCTCTGGCGTGGTCAGCCCACATACACACCATGTCAGCCCACATACAGCCATGTCTCTGGCGTGGTCAGCCCACATACACACTACAGCCATGTCTCTGGCGTGGTCAGCCCACATACACACTACAGCCATGTCTCTGGCGTGGTCAGCCCACATACACACTACAGCCATGTCTCTGGCGTGGTCAGCCCACATACACACTACAGCCATGTCTCTGGCGTGGTCAGCCCACATACACACTACAGCCATGTCTCTCTCTGGCGTGGTGAGCCCACATACACACTACAGCGTGGTGAGCCCACATACACACTACAGCCATGTCTCTGGCATGGTCAGCCCACATACACACTACAGCCCAACACAGCCATGTCTCTGGCATGGTCAGCCCACATACACACTTCAGTCCAACACAGCCATGTCTCTGGCGTGGTCAGCCCACATACACACTACAGCCATGTCTCTGGCGTGGTCAGCCCACATACACACTACAGCCATGTCTCTGGCATGGTCAGCCCACATACACACTACAGTCCAACACAGCCATGTCTCTGGCGTGGTCATACACACTACAGCCATGTCTCTGAGCCCACATACACACTACAGCCATGTCTCTGGCGTGGTCAGCCCACATACACACTACAGCCATGTCTCTGGCGTGTCTCTGTCAGCCCACATACACACTACAGCCATGTCTCTGGCGTGGTCAGCCCACATACACACTACAGCCAACACAGCCATGTCTCTGGCGTGAGCCCACATACACACTACAGCCATGTCTCTGGCTGGCCCACATACACACTACAGTCCAACACAGCCATGTCTCTGGCATGGTGAGCCCACATACACACTACAGCCATGTCAGCCCACATACACAGCCATGTCTCTGGCGTGGTCAGCCCACATACACACTACAGCCATGTCTCTGGCTGGTCGTGGTACACACAGCCATGTCTCTGGCGTGGTCAGCCCACATACACACTACAGCCATGTCTCTGGCATGGTCAGCCCACATACACACTTCAGTCCAACACAGCCATGTCTCTGGCATGGTCAGCCCACATACACACTACAGTCCAACACAGCCATGTCTCTGGCGTGGTCAGCCCACATACACACTACAGCCATGTCTCTGGCGTGGTCAGCCCACATACACAGCCATGTCTCTGGCAGGTCCAACACAGCCATGTCTCTGGCGTGGTGAGCCCACATACACACTTCAGTCCAGCCATGTCTCTGGCGTGGTACAGCCCCATGTCTCTGGCGTGGTCACATACACACTACAGCCATGTCTCTGGCGTGGTCAGCCCACATACACACTACAGCCATGTCTCCATGTCTCTGGCGTGGTCAGCCCACATACACACTTCAGTCCAACACAGCCATGTCTCTGGCGTGGTCAGCCCACATACACACTACAGCCATGTCTCTGGCGTGGTCAGCCCACATACACACTTCAGTCCAACACAGCCATGTCTCTGGCATGGTCAGCCCACATACACACTTGGCGTGGTGAGCAGCCATGTCTCTGGCGTGGTCAGCCCACATACACACTACAGCCATGCCATGTCTCTGGCGTGGTGAGCCCACATACACACTACAGCCATGTCTCTGGCGTGGTGAGCCCACATACACACTACAGCCATGTCTCTGGCGTGGTGAGCCCACATACACACTACAGCCATGTCTCTGGCGTGGTCAGCCCACATACACACTACAGCCATGTCTCTGGCGTGGTCAGCCCACATACACACTACAGCCATGTCTCTGGCGTGGTCAGCCCACATCAGCCCACTTCAGTCACACACAGCCATGTCTCTGGCGTGGTCAGCCCACATACACACTACAGCCATGTCTCTGGCGTGGTCAGCCCACATACACACTACAGCCATGTCTCTGGCATGGTCAGCCCACATACACACTACAGCCATGTCTCTGGCGTGGTCAGCCCACATACACACTACAGCCATGTCTCTGGCGTGGTCAGCCCACATACACACTTCAGCCATGTCTCTGGCGTGGTGAGCCCACATACACACTACAGCCATGTCTCTGGCGTGGTCTCCCACATAGCCCACTACAGCAGCCATGTCTCTGGCGTGGTCCCCACACAGCCACACACTACAGCCATGTCTCTGGCATGGTCAGCCCACATACACACTTCAGCCATGTCTCTGGCGTGGTGAGCCCACATACACACTTCAGTGTCTCTGGCGTGGTGACAGCCATGTCTAGCACATACACACTACAGCCATGTCTCTGGCGTGGTGAGCCCACATACACACTACAGCCATGTCTCTGGCATGGTCAGTCCACATACACACTACAGCCATGTCTCTGGCGTGGTCAGCCCACACACACTACAGCCATGCCATGTCAGCCCACATCTGGCCATGTCTCTGGGCGTGGTCAGCCCACATGCCATGTCTCTGATGCCCACATACACACTACAGCCATGTCTCTGGCGTGGTGAGCCCACACTACAGCACACTACAGCCATGTCTCTGGCGTGGTGAGCCCACATACACACTAGCCATGTCTCTGGCGTGGTCAGCCCACATACACACTACAGCCAGCCATGTCTCTGGCGTGGTCAGCCCACATACACACTTCAGTCCAACACAGCCATGTCTCTGGCGTGGTCAGCCCACATACACACTACAGCCATGTCCAGCCCACACACACTTCAGCCATGTCTCTGGCGTGGTCAGCCCACATACACACTTCAGCCATGTCTCTGGCACCCACATACACACTACAGCCATGTCTCTGGCGTGGTGGTCAGCCATGTCTCTGGCGTGGTGAGCATACACACTACAGCCATGTCTCTGGCCATGTCTCTGGCATGAGCCCACATACACACTACAGCCAACACAGCCATCAGTCCAACACAGTCTCTGGCGTGGTCAGCCCACATACACACTAGCCAGCCATGTCTCTGGCATGGTCAGCCCACATACACACTACAGCCATGTCCTGGCGTGGTCAGCCCACATACACAGCCATGTCTCTGGGGTGGTCAGCCCACATCTCTGTCTCTGGCGTGGTGAGCCCACATACACACTACAGCCATGTCTCTGGCGTGGTCAGCCCACATACACACTACAGCCATGTCTCTGGCGTGGTCAGCCCACATACACACTACAGCCATGTCTCTGGCGTGGTCAGCCCACATACACACTACAGCCATGTCTCTGGCCCAACACACTGCCATGTCTCTGGCGTGGTCAGCCCACATACACACTACAGCCATGTCTCTGGCGTGGTGAGCCCACATACACACTACAGCCATGTCTCTGGGTGAGCGCCATGTCTCTGTGGTCAGCCCACATACACACTACAGCCATGTCTCTGGCGTGGTGAGCCCACATACACACTACAGCCATGTCTCTGGCGTGGTGAGCCCACATACACACTACAGCCATGTCTCTGGCGTGGTGAGCCCACATACACACTACAGCCATGTCTCTGGCGTGGTCAGCCCACATACACACTACAGCCATGTCTCTGGCGTGGTGAGCCCACATACACACTACAGCCATGTCTCTGGCGTGGTGAGCCCACATACACACTACAGCCATGTCTCTGGCGTGGTGAGCCCACATACACACTACAGTCCAACACAGCCATGTCTCTGGCGTGGTGAGCCCACATACACACTACAGCCATGTCAGCCATGTCTCTGGCGTGGTCAGCCCACACTACATGTCACTACAGCCATGTCTCTGGCATGGTCAGCCCACATACACACTACAGCCATGTCTCTGGCGTGGTCAGCCCACATACACACTACAGCCATGTCTCTGGCATGGTCAGCCCACATACACACTACAGCCATGCCATGTCTCTGGCGTGGTCAGCCCACATACACACTACAGCCATGTCTCTGGCGTGGTCAGCCCACATACACACTACAGCCATGTCTCTGGCGTGGTCAGCCCACATACACACTACAGCCATGTCTCTGGCGTGGTGAGTCCACATACACACTACAGCCATGTCTCTGGTGTGGAGCCCACATACACACTACAGCCATGTCTCTGGCGTGGTCAGCCCACATACACACTACAGCCATGTCTCTGGCGTGGTCAGCCCACATACACACTACAGCCATGTCTCTGGCGTGGTCAGCCCACATACACACTACAGCCATGTCTCTGGCGTGGTCAGCCCACACTACAGCCATGTCTCCACAGCCATACAGCCACATACACACTACAGCCATGTCTCCCTGGCGTGGTCAGCCCACATACTGGCCATGTCTCTGTGGTGAGCCCACATACACACTTCAGCCATGTCTCTGGCGTGGTCAGCCCACATACAGCCATGTCTCTGGCGTGGTGAGCCCACATACACACTACAGCCATGTCTCTGGCGTGGTGAGCCCACATACACACTACAGCCATGTCTCTGGCGTGGTCAGCCCACATACACACTACAGCCATGTCTCTGGCGTGGTCAGCCCACATACAGCCCATGTCTCTGGCGTGGTCAGCCCACATACACACTACACAGCCATGTCTCTGGCGTGGTCAGCCCACATACACACTACAGCCATGTCTCTGGCATGGTCAGCCCACATACACACTACAGCCATGTCTCTGGCGTGGTGAGTCCACATACACACTACAGCCATGTCTCTGGCATGGTGAGCCCACATACACACTACAGCCATGTCTCTGGCGTGGTCAGCCCACATACACACTACAGCCATGTCTCTGGCGTGGTCAGCCCACATACACACTACAGCCATGTCTCTGGCTGGTGAGTCAGCCCACCATGTCTCTGGCGTGGTCAGCCCACATACACACTACAGCCATGTCTCTGGCGTGGTCAGCCCACATACACACTACAGCCATGTCTCTGGCGTGGTCAGCCCACATACACACTACAGCCATGTCTCTGGCGTGGTCAGCCCACATACACACTACAGCCATGTCTCTGGCGTGGCCATGTCTCTGGCGTGGTCCCACATACACACTACAGCCATGTCTCTGGCGTGGTCAGCCCACATACACTACAGCCATGTCTCTGCAGCCATGTCTCTGGCGTGGTCAGCCCACATACACACTACAGCCATGTCTCTGGCATGGTCAGCCCACATACACACTACAGCCATGTCTCTGGCATGGTGAGCCCACATACACACTACAGCCATGTCTCTGGCGCCCACATACACACTACAGCCATGTCTCTGGCATGGTCAGCCCACATACAGTCCAGCCCATGTCTCTGGCGTGGTGAGCCCACATACACACTACAGCCATGTCTCTGGCGTGGTCAGCCCACATACACACTACAGCCATGTCTCTGGCGTGGTGAGCCCACATACACACTACAGCCATGTCTCTGGCATGGTCAGCCCACATACACACTACAGTCCAACACAGCCATGTCTCTGGCATGGTCAGCCCACATACACACTACAGCCATGTCTCTGGCGTGGTCAGCCCACATACACACTACAGCCATGTCTCTGGCGTGGTCAGCCCACATACACACTACAGCCATGTCTCTGGCGTGGTCAGCCCACATACACACTACAGCCATGTCTCTGGCGTGGTGAGCCCACATACAGCACTACAGCCATGTCTCTGGCGTGGTCAGCCCACATACACACTACAGCCATGTCTCTGGCGTGGTCAGCCCACATACACACTCCAACAGCCATGTCTCTGGCGTGGTCAGCCCACATACACACTACAGCCATGTCTCTGGCATGGTCAGCCCACATACACACACATGTCTCTGGCGTGGTCAGCCATACACACTACAGCCATGTCTCTGGCGTGGTCAGCCCACATACACACACTACAGCCATGTCTCTGGCGTGGTCAGCCCACATACACACTACAGCCATGTCTCTGGCGTGGTCAGCCCACATACAGCACTCTGGCAGTCCCCAACACAGCCATGTCTCTGGCGTGGTCAGCCCACATACACACTGTCAGCCATGTCTCTGGCGTGGTGAGCCCACATACACACTACAGCCATGTCTCTGTGGTCAGCCCACATACACACTACCATGCACATATCTCTGGCGTGGTCAGCCCACATACACACTTCAGCCATGTCTCTGGCGTGGTGAGCCCACATACACACTGTCTCTGGCGTGGTGAGTCATACACACTACAGCCATGTCTCTGGCGTGGTGAGCCCACATACACACTACAGCCAGTCCACATGCCATGTCTCTGGCGTGGTGAGCCCACATACACACTACAGCCATGTCTCTGGCGTGGTCAGCCCACATACACACTAGCCCAGCCATGTCTCTGGCGTGGTCAGCCCACATACACACTACAGCCATGTCTCTGGCGTGGTCAGCCCACATACACACTTCAGCCATGTCTCTGGCGTGGTGAGCCCACATACACACTAGTCCAGCCATGTCTCTGGCGTGGTCAGCCCACATACACACAGTACAGCCATGTCTCTGGCATGGTGTCAGCCCACATACACACTCTGTCCCAACACACAGCCATGTCTCTGGCGTGGTCAGCCCACATACACACTACAGCCATGTCTCTGGCCATGTCTCAGCCCACATACAGCCATGTCTCTGGCGTGGTCAGCCCACATACACACTACAGCCATGTCTCTGGCGTGGTGAGCCCACATACACACTACAGCCATGTCTCTGGCGTGGTGAGCCCACATACACACTACAGCCATGTCTCTGGCGTGGTGAGCCCACATACACACAGCCATGTCTCTCTGGCTCTGGTCAGCCCACATACACACTACAGCCATGTCTCTGGCGTGGTCTCTGGCGTGCCCACATACACACTACAGCCATGTCTCTGGCGTGGTCAGCCCACATACACACTTCAGTCCAACACAGCCATGTCTCTGGCGTGGTGAGCCCACATACACACTGTCTCAGGTCCATGTCTCACCAGCCATGTGGCGTGGTGAGCCCACATACACACTACAGCCATGTCTCTGGCGTGGTCAGCCCACATACACACTGTCTCTGGCGTGGTGAGCCCACATACACACTACAGCCATGTCACAGCCATGTCTCTGGCCATGTCTCTGGCGTGAGCCCACATACACACTACAGCCATGTCTCTGGCGTGGTCAGCCCACATACACACTACAGCCATGTCTCTGGCGTGGTCAGCCCACATACACACTACAGCCATGTCTCTGGCGTGGTCAGCCCACATACACACTACAGCCATGTCTCTGGCGTGGTGAGTCCACATACACACAGCCATGTCTCTGGCGTGGTCAGCCCACATACACACTACAGCCATGTCTCTGGCGTGGTCAGCCCACAGCCATGTCTCTGGCGTGGTCAGCCCACATACACACTTCAGTCCAACACAGCCATGTCTCTGGCGTGGTCAGCCCACATACACACTACAGCCATGTCTCTGGCATGGTCAGCCCATGCCATGTCTCTGGCGTGGTCAGCCCACATACACACTACAGCC
This sequence comes from Oncorhynchus nerka, assembly GCF_034236695.1. Taxonomy (NCBI): domain Eukaryota; kingdom Metazoa; phylum Chordata; class Actinopteri; order Salmoniformes; family Salmonidae; genus Oncorhynchus; species Oncorhynchus nerka. The sequence continues at coordinate 13,011,818 of NC_088403.1, forward strand.
ATGTCTCTGGCGTGGTGAGTCCACATACACACTACAGCCATGTCTCTGGCGTGGTCAGCCCACATACACACTTCAGTCCAACACAGCCATGTCTCTGGCGTGGTCAGCCCACATACACACTACAGCCATGTCTCTGGCGTGGTCAGCCCACATACACACTACAGCCATGTCTCTGGCGTGGTCAGCCCATGCCATGTCTCTGGCGTGGTCAGCCCACATACACACTACAGCCATGTCTCTGGCGTGGTCAGCCCACATACACACTACAGCCATGTCAGCCCACACAGCCATGTCTCTGGCGTGGTGACCCCACATACACACTACAGCCATGTCTCTGGCGTGGTC
>NC_088403.1:13012262-13059762 GCF_034236695.1 Oncorhynchus nerka
TTAGTGATAGTTCACATCACTGTTCACACAGGACAGGAGCCAGTAGGAGAGAGAATATTAGTGATAGTTCACCTCACTGTTCACACAGGACAGGAGCCAGTAGGAGAGAGAAGATTAGTGATAGTTCACCTCACTGTTCACACAGGACAGGAGCCAGTAGGAGAGAGAATATTAGTGATAGTTCACCTCACTGTTCACACAGGACAGGAGCCAGTAGGAGAGAGAAGATTAGTGATAGTTCACCTCACTGTTCACACAGGACAGGAGCCAGTAGGAGAGAGAAGATTAGTGATAGTTCACCTCACTGTTCACACAGGACAGGAGCCAGTAGGAGAGAGAAGATTAGTGATAGTTCACCTCACTGTGCACACAGGACTGGAGCCAGTAGGAGAGAGAAGATTAGTGATAGTTCACCTCACTGTTCACACAGGACAGGAGCCAGTAGGAGAGAGAAGATTAGTGATAGTTCACCTCACTGTTCACACAGGACAGGAGCCAGTAGGAGAGAGAAGATTAGTGATAGTTCACCTCACTGTTCACACAGGACAGGAGCCAGTAGGAGAGAGAAGATTAGTGATAGTTCACCTCACTGTTCACACAGAACAGGAGCCAGTAGGAGAGAGAAGATTAGTGATAGTTCACCTCACTGTTCACACAGGACAGGAGCCAGTAGGAGAGAGAAGATTAGTGATAGTTCACCTCACTGTTCACACAGAACAGGAGCCAGTAGGAGAGAGAAGATTAGTGATAGTTCACCTCACTGTTCACACAGGACAGGAGCCAGTAGGAGAAAGAAGATTAGTGATAGTTCACCTCACTGTTCACACAGGACAGGAGCAGGTAGGGGAGAGAAGATTAGTGATAGTACACCTCACTGTTCACACAGGACAGGAGCCAGTAGGAGAGAGAAGATTAGTGATAGTTCACCTCACTGTTCACACAGGACAGGAGCCAGTAGGAGAGAGAAGATTATTGATAGTTCACCTCACTGTTCACACAGGACAGGAGCCAGTAGGAGAGAGAGATTAGTGATAGTTCGCCTCACTGTTCACACAGGACAGGAGCCAGTAGGAGAGAGAAGATTAGTGATAGTTCACCTCACTGTTCACACAGGACAGGAGCCAGTAGTAGAGAGAAGATTAGTGATAGTTCACCTCACTGTTCACACAGGACAGGAGCCAGTAGGAGAGAGAAGATTAGTGGTAGTACACCTCACTGTTCACACAGGACAGGAGCCAGTAGGAGAGAGAAGATTAGTGGTAGTACACCTCACTGTTCACACAGGACAGGAGCCAGTAGGAGAGAGAAGATTAGTGATAGTTCACCTCACTGTTCACACAGGACAGGAGCCAGTAGGAGAGAGAAGATTAGTGATGGTTCACCTCACTGTTCACACAGGACAGGAGCCAGTAGGAGTGAGAAGATTAGTGGTAGTACACCTCACTGTTCACACAGGACAGGAGCCAGTAGGAGAGAGAAGATTAGTGATAGTTCACCTCACTGTTCACACAGGACAGGAGCAGGTAGGGGAGAGAAGATTAGTGATAGTACACCTCACTGTTCACACAGGACAGGAGCCAGTAGGAGAGAGAAGATTAGTGATAGTTCACCTCACTGTTCACACAGGACAGGAGCCAGTAGGAGAGAGAAGATTATTGATAGTTCACCTCACTGTTCACACAGGACAGGACCCAGTAGGAGAGAGAGATTAGTGATAGTTCACCTCACTGTTCACACAGGACAGGAGCCAGTAGGAGAGAGAAGATTAGTGATAGTTCACCTCACTGTTCACACAGGACAGGAGCAGGTAGGGGAGAGAAGATTAGTGATAGTTCACCTCACTGTTCACACAGGACAGGAGCCAGTAGGAGAGAGAAGATTAGTGGTAGTACACCTCACTGTTCACACAGGACAGGAGCAGGTAGGGGAGAGAAGATTAGTGATAGTTCACCTCACTGTTCACACAGGACAGGAGCCAGTAGGAGAGAGAAGATTAGTGGTAGTACACCTCACTGTTCACACAGGACAGGAGCAGGTAGGGGAGAGAAGATTAGTGATGGTTCACCTCACTGTTCACACAGGACAGGAGCCAGTAGGAGAGAGAAGATTAGTGATAGTTCACCTCACTGTTCACACAGGACAGGAGCCAGTAGGAGAGAGAAGATTAGTGATAGTTCACCTCACTGTTCACACAGGACAGGAGCCAGTAGGAGAGAGAAGATTAGTGATAGTTCACCTCACTGTGCACACAGGACTGGAGCCAGTAGGAGAGAGAAGATTAGTGATAGTTCACCTCACTGTTCACACAGGACAGGAGCCAGTAGGAGAGAGAAGATTAGTGATAGTTCACCTCACTGTTCACACAGGACAGGAGCAGGTAGGGGAGAGAAGATTAGTGATAGTACACCTCACTGTTCACACAGGACAGGAGCCAGTAGGAGAGAGAAGATTAGTGATAGTTCACCTCACTGTTCACACAGGACAGGAGCCAGTAGGAGAGAGAAGATTATTGATAGTTCACCTCACTGTTCACACAGGACAGGAGCCAGTAGGAGAGAGAGATTAGTGATAGTTCGCCTCACTGTTCACACAGGACAGGAGCCAGTAGGAGAGAGAAGATTAGTGATAGTTCACCTCACTGTTCACACAGGACAGGAGCCAGTAGTAGAGAGAAGATTAGTGATAGTTCACCTCACTGTTCACACAGGACAGGAGCCAGTAGGAGAGAGAAGATTAGTGGTAGTACACCTCACTCACTGTTCACACAGGACAGGAGCCAGTAGGAGAGAGAAGATTAGTGGTAGTACACCTCACTGTTCACACAGGACAGGAGCCAGTAGGAGAGAGAAGATTAGTGATAGTTCACCTCACTGTTCACACAGGACAGGAGCCAGTAGGAGAGAGAAGATTAGTGATGGTTCACCTCACTGTTCACACAGGACAGGAGCCAGTAGGAGTGAGAAGATTAGTGGTAGTACACCTCACTGTTCACACAGGACAGGAGCCAGTAGGAGAGAGAAGATTAGTGATAGTTCACCTCACTGTTCACACAGGACAGGAGCAGGTAGGGGAGAGAAGATTAGTGATAGTACACCTCACTGTTCACACAGGACAGGAGCCAGTAGGAGAGAGAAGATTAGTGATAGTTCACCTCACTGTTCACACAGGACAGGAGCCAGTAGGAGAGAGAAGATTATTGATAGTTCACCTCACTGTTCACACAGGACAGGACCCAGGAGAGAGAGATTAGTGATAGTTCACCTCACTGTTCACACAGGACAGGAGCCAGTAGGAGAGAGAAGATTAGTGATAGTTCACCTCACTGTTCACACAGGACAGGAGCAGGTAGGGGAGAGAAGATTAGTGATAGTTCACCTCACTGTTCACACAGGACAGGAGCCAGTAGGAGAGAGAAGATTAGTGGTAGTACACCTCACTGTTCACACAGGACAGGAGCAGGTAGGGGAGAGAAGATTAGTGATAGTTCACCTCACTGTTCACACAGGACAGGAGCCAGTAGGAGAGAGAAGATTAGTGGTAGTACACCTCACTGTTCACACAGGACAGGAGCAGGTAGGGGAGAGAAGATTAGTGATGGTTCACCTCACTGTTCACACAGGACAGGAGCCAGTAGGAGAGAGAAGATTAGTGATAGTTCACCTCACTGTTCACACAGGACAGGAGCCAGTAGGAGAGAGAAGATTAGTGATAGTTCACCTCACTGTTCACACAGGACAGGAGCCAGTAGGAGAGAGAAGATTAGTGATAGTTCACCTCACTGTGCACACAGGACTGGAGCCAGTAGGAGAGAGAAGATTAGTGATAGTTCACCTCACTGTTCACACAGGACAGGAGCCAGTAGGAGAGAGAAGATTAGTGATAGTTCACCTCACTGTTCACACAGGACAGGAGCCAGTAGGAGAGAGAAGATTAGTGATAGTTCACCTCACTGTTCACACAGGACAGGAGCCAGTAGGAGAGAGAAGATTAGTGATAGTTCACCTCACTGTTCACACAGAACAGGAGCCAGTAGGAGAGAGAAGATTAGTGATAGTTCACCTCACTGTTCACACAGGACAGGAGCCAGTAGGAGAGAGAAGATTAGTGATAGTTCACCTCACTGTTCACACAGGAAGGGAGCCAGTAGGAGAGAGAAGATTATTGATAGTTCACCTCACTGTTCACACAGGACAGGAGCCAGTAGGAGAGAGAAGATTAGTGATAGTTCACCTCACTGTTCACACAGGACAGGAGCCAGTAGGAGAGAGAAGATTAGTGATAGTTCACCTCACTGTTCACACAGGACAGGAGCCAGTAGGAGAGAGAAGATTAGTGATAGTTCACCTCACTGTTCACCCAGGACAGGAGCCAGTAGGAGAGAGAAGATTAGTGGTAGTTCACATCACTGTTCACACAGGACAGGAGCCAGTAGGAGAGAGAAGATTAGTGATAGTTTACCTCACTGTTCACACAGGACAGGAGCCAGTAGGAGAGAGAAGATTAGTGATAGTTCACCTCACTGTTCACACAGGACAGGAGCAGGTAGGGGAGAGAAGATTAGTGATTGTACACCTCACTGTTCACACAGGACAGGAGCCAGTAGGAGAGAGAAGATTAGTGATAGTTCACCTCACTGTTCACACAGGACAGGAGCCAGTAGGAGAGAGAAGATTAGTGATAGTTCACCTCACTGTTCACACAGGACAGGAGCCAGTAGGAGAGAGAGATTAGTGATAGTTCACCTCACTGTTCACACAGGACAGGAGCCAGTAGGAGAGAGAAGATTAGTGGTAGTACACCTCACTGTTCACACAGGACAGGAGCCAGTAGGAGAGAGAAGATTAGTGATAGTTCACCTCACTGTTCACACAGGACAGGAGCAGGTAGGGGAGAGAAGATTAGTGATTGTACACCTCACTGTTCACACAGGACAGGAGCCAGTAGGAGAGAGAAGATTAGTGATAGTTCACCTCACTGTTCACACAGGACAGGAGCAGGTAGGGGAGAGAAGATTAGTGATTGTACACCTCACTGTTCACACAGGACAGGAGCCAGTAGGAGAGAGAAGATTAGTGATAGTTCACCTCACTGTTCACACAGGACAGGAGCCAGTAGGAGAGAGAAGATTAGTGATAGTTCACCTCACTGTTCACACAGGACAGGAGCAGGTAGGGGAGAGAAGATTAGTGATAGTTCACCTCACTGTTCACACAGGACAGGAGCCAGTAGGAGAGAGAAGATTAGTGGTAGTACACCTCACTGTTCACACAGGACAGGAGCAGGTAGGGGAGAGAAGATTAGTGATGGTTCACCTCACTGTTCACACAGGACAGGAGCCAGTAGGAGAGAGAAGATTAGTGATAGTTCACCTCACTGTTCACACAGGACAGGAGCCAGTAGGAGAGAGAAGATTAGTGATAGTTCACCTCACTGTTCACACAGGACAGGAGCCAGTAGGAGAGAGAAGATTAGTGATAGTTCACCTCACTGTGCACACAGGACTGGAGCCAGTAGGAGAGAGAAGATTAGTGATAGTTCACCTCACTGTTCACACAGGACAGGAGCCAGTAGGAGAGAGAAGATTAGTGATAGTTCACCTCACTGTTCACACAGGACAGGAGCCAGTAGGAGAGAGAAGATTAGTGATAGTTCACCTCACTGTTCACACAGGACAGGAGCCAGTAGGAGAGAGAAGATTAGTGATAGTTCACCTCACTGTTCACACAGAACAGGAGCCAGTAGGAGAGAGAAGATTAGTGATAGTACACCTCACTGTTCACACAGGACAGGAGCCAGTAGGAGAGAAGATTAGTGATAGTTCACCTCACTGTTCACACAGGAAGGAGCCAGTAGGAGAGAGAAGATTATTGATAGTTCACCTCACTGTTCACACAGGACAGGAGCCAGTAGGAGAGAGAGATTAGTGATAGTTCGCCTCACTGTTCACACAGGACAGGAGCCAGTAGGAGAGAGAAGATTAGTGATAGTTCACCTCACTGTTCACACAGGACAGGAGCCAGTAGGAGAGAGAAGATTAGTGATAGTTCACCTCACTGTTCACACAGGACAGGAGCCAGTAGGAGAGAGAAGATTAGTGATAGTTCACCTCACTGTTCACCCAGGACAGGAGCCAGTAGGAGAGAGAAGATTAGTGGTAGTTCACATCACTGTTCACACAGGACAGGAGCCAGTAGGAGAGAGAAGATTAGTGATAGTTTACCTCACTGTTCACACAGGACAGGAGCCAGTAGGAGAGAGAAGATTAGTGGTAGTACACCTCACTGTTCACACAGGACAGGAGCCAGTAGGAGAGAGAAGATTAGTGATAGTTCACCTCACTGTTCACACAGGACAGGAGCCAGTAGGAGAGAGAAGATTAGTGATGGTTCACCTCACTGTTCACACAGGACAGGAGCCAGTAGGAGAGATAAGATTAGTGGTAGTACACCTCACTGTTCACACAGGACAGGAGCCAGTAGGAGAGAGAAGATTAGTGATAGTTCACCTCACTGTTCACACAGGACAGGAGCCAGTAGGAGAGAGAAGATTAGTGGTAGTACACCTCACTGTTCACACAGGACAGGAGCAGGTAGGGGAGAGAAGATTAGTGATGGTTCACCTCACTGTTCACACAGGACAGGAGCCAGTAGGAGAGAGAAGATTAGTGATAGTTCACCTCACTGTTCACACAGGACAGGAGCCAGTAGGAGAGAGAAGATTAGTGATAGTTCACCTCACTGTTCACACAGGACAGGAGCCAGTAGGAGAGAGAAGATTAGTGGTAGTACACCTCACTGTTCACACAGGACAGGAGCCAGTAGGAGAGAGAAGATTAGTGATAGTTCACCTCACTGTTCACACAGGACAGGAGCCAGTAGGAGAGAGAAGATTAGTGATGGTTCACCTCACTGTTCACACAGGACAGGAGCCAGTAGGAGAGAGAAGATTAGTGGTAGTACACCTCACTGTTCACACAGGACAGGAGCCAGTAGGAGAGAGAAGATTAGTGATAGTTCACCTCACTGTTCACACAGGACAGGAGCAGGTAGGGGAGAGAAGATTAGTGATTGTACACCTCACTGTTCACACAGGACAGGAGCCAGTAGGAGAGAGAAGATTAGTGATAGTTCACCTCACTGTTCACACAGGACAGGAGCCAGTAGGAGAGAGAAGATGATTGATAGTTCACCTCACTGTTCACACAGGACAGGAGCCAGTAGGAGAGAGAGATTAGTGATAGTTCACCTCACTGTTCACACAGGACAGGAGCCAGTAGGAGAGAGAAGATTAGTGATAGTTCACCTCACTGTTCACACAGGACAGGAGCAGGTAGGGGAGAGAAGATTAGTGATAGTTCACCTCACTGTTCACACAGGACAGGAGCCAGTAGGAGAGAGAAGATTAGTGGTAGTACACCTCACTGTTCACACAGGACAGGAGCAGGTAGGGGAGAGAAGATTAGTGATGGTTCACCTCACTGTTCACACAGGACAGGAGCCAGTAGGAGAGAGAAGATTAGTGATAGTTCACCTCACTGTTCACACAGGACAGGAGCCAGTAGGAGAGAGAAGATTAGTGATAGTTCACCTCACTGTTCACACAGGACAGGAGCCAGTAGGAGAGAGAAGATTAGTGATAGTTCACCTCACTGTGCACACAGGACTGGAGCCAGTAGGAGAGAGAAGATTAGTGATAGTTCACCTCACTGTTCACACAGGACAGGAGCCAGTAGGAGAGAGAAGATTAGTGATAGTTCACCTCACTGTTCACACAGGACAGGAGCCAGTAGGAGAGAGAAGATTAGTGATAGTTCACCTCACTGTTCACACAGGACAGGAGCCAGTAGGAGAGAGAAGATTAGTGATAGTTCACCTCACTGTTCACACAGAACAGGAGCCAGTAGGAGAGAGAAGATTAGTGATAGTTCACCTCACTGTTCACACAGGACAGGAGCCAGTAGGAGAGAGAAGATTAGTGATAGTTCACCTCACTGTTCACACAGAACAGGAGCCAGTAGGAGAGAGAAGATTAGTGACAGTTCACCTCACTGTTCACACAGGACAGGAGCCAGTATGAGAGAGAAGATTAGTGATAGTTCACCTCACTGTTCACACAGGACAGGAGCAGGTAGGGGAGAGAAGATTAGTGATAGTACACCTCACTGTTCACACAGGACAGGAGCCAGTAGGAGAGAGAAGATTAGTGATAGTTCACCTCACTGTTCACACAGGAAGGAGCCAGTAGGAGAGAGAAGATTATTGATAGTTCACCTCACTGTTCACACAGGACAGGAGCCAGTAGGAGAGAGAGATTAGTGATAGTTCGCCTCACTGTTCACACAGGACAGGAGCCAGTAGGAGAGAGAAGATTAGTGATAGTTCACCTCACTGTTCACACAGGACAGGAGCCAGTAGGAGAGAGAAGATTAGTGATAGTTCACCTCACTGTTCACACAGGACAGGAGCCAGTAGGAGAGAGAAGATTAGTGATAGTTCACCTCACTGTTCACCCAGGACAGGAGCCAGTAGGAGAGAGAAGATTAGTGGTAGTTCACATCACTGTTCACACAGGACAGGAGCCAGTAGGAGAGAGAAGATTAGTGATAGTTTACCTCACTGTTCACACAGGACAGGAGCCAGTAGGAGAGAGAAGATTAGTGGTAGTACACCTCACTGTTCACACAGGACAGGAGCAGGTAGGGGAGAGAAGATTAGTGATAGTTCACCTCACTGTTCACACAGGACAGGAGCCAGTAGGAGAGAGAAGATTAGTGATAGTTCACCTCACTGTTCACACAGGACAGGAGCCAGTAGGAGAGAGAAGATTAGTGATAGTTCACCTCACTGTGCACACAGGACTGGAGCCAGTAGGAGAGAGAAGATTAGTGATAGTTCACCTCACTGTTCACACAGGACAGGAGCCAGTAGGAGAGAGAAGATTAGTGATAGTTCACCTCACTGTTCACACAGGACAGGAGCCAGTAGGAGAGAGAAGATTAGTGATAGTTCACCTCACTGTTCACACAGGACAGGAGCCAGTAGGAGAGAGAAGATTAGTGATAGTTCACCTCACTGTTCACACAGAACAGGAGCCAGTAGGAGAGAGAAGATTAGTGATAGTTCACCTCACTGTTCACACAGGACAGGAGCCAGTAGGAGAGAGAAGATTAGTGATAGTTCACCTCACTGTTCACACAGAACAGGAGCCAGTAGGAGAGAGAAGATTAGTGATAGTTCACCTCACTGTTCACACAGGACAGGAGCCAGTAGGAGAGAGAAGATTAGTGACAGTTCACCTCACTGTTCACACAGGACAGGAGCCAGTATGAGAGAGAAGATTAGTGATAGTTCACCTCACTGTTCACACAGGACAGGAGCAGGTAGGGGAGAGAAGATTAGTGATAGTACACCTCACTGTTCACACAGGACAGGAGCCAGTAGGAGAGAGAAGATTAGTGATAGTTCACCTCACTGTTCACACAGGAAGGGAGCCAGTAGGAGAGAGAAGATTATTGATAGTTCACCTCACTGTTCACACAGGACAGGAGCCAGTAGGAGAGAGAGATTAGTGATAGTTCGCCTCACTGTTCACACAGGACAGGAGCCAGTAGGAGAGAGAAGATTAGTGATAGTTCACCTCACTGTTCACACAGGACAGGAGCCAGTAGGAGAGAGAAGATTAGTGATAGTTCACCTCACTGTTCACACAGGACAGGAGCCAGTAGGAGAGAGAAGATTAGTGATAGTTCACCTCACTGTTCACCCAGGACAGGAGCCAGTAGGAGAGAGAAGATTAGTGGTAGTTCACATCACTGTTCACACAGGACAGGAGCCAGTAGGAGAGAGAAGATTAGTGATAGTTTACCTCACTGTTCACACAGGACAGGAGCCAGTAGGAGAGAGAAGATTAGTGGTAGTACACCTCACTGTTCACACAGGACAGGAGCCAGTAGGAGAGAGAAGATTAGTGATAGTTCACCTCACTGTTCACACAGGACAGGAGCCAGTAGGAGAGAGAAGATTAGTGATGGTTCACCTCACTGTTCACACAGGACAGGAGCCAGTAGGAGAGATAAGATTAGTGGTAGTACACCTCACTGTTCACACAGGACAGGAGCCAGTAGGAGAGAGAAGATTAGTGATAGTTCACCTCACTGTTCACACAGGACAGGAGCCAGTAGGAGAGAGAAGATTATTGATAGTTCACCTCACTGTTCACACAGGACAGGAGCCAGTAGGAGAGAGAAGATTAGTGATAGTTCACCTCACTGTTCACACAGGACAGGAGCCAGTAGGAGAGAGAAGATTAGTGATAGTTCACCTCACTGTTCACACAGGACAGGAGCAGGTAGGGGAGAGAAGATTAGTGATAGTTCACCTCACTGTTCACACAGGACAGGAGCCAGTAGGAGAGAGAAGATTAGTGGTAGTACACCTCACTTCACACAGGACAGGAGCAGGTAGGGGAGAGAAGATTAGTGATGGTTCACCTCACTGTTCACACAGGACAGGAGCCAGTAGGAGAGAGAAGATTAGTGATAGTTCACCTCACTGTTCACACAGGACAGGAGCCAGTAGGAGAGAGAAGATTAGTGATAGTTCACCTCACTGTTCACCCAGGACAGGAGCCAGTAGGAGAGAGAAGATTAGTGGTAGTTCACATCACTGTTCACACAGGACAGGAGCCAGTAGGAGAGAGAAGATTAGTGATAGTTTACCTCACTGTTCACACAGGACAGGAGCCAGTAGGAGAGAGAAGATTAGTGGTAGTACACCTCACTGTTCACACAGGACAGGAGCCAGTAGGAGAGAGAAGATTAGTGATAGTTCACCTCACTGTTCACACAGGACAGGAGCCAGTAGGAGAGAGAAGATTAGTGATGGTTCACCTCACTGTTCACACAGGACAGGAGCCAGTAGGAGAGATAAGATTAGTGGTAGTACACCTCACTGTTCACACAGGACAGGAGCCAGTAGGAGAGAGAAGATTAGTGATAGTTCACCTCACTGTTCACACAGGACAGGAGCCAGTAGGAGAGAGAAGATTATTGATAGTTCACCTCACTGTTCACACAGGACAGGAGCCAGTAGGAGAGAGAAGATTAGTGATAGTTCACCTCACTGTTCACACAGGACAGGAGCCAGTAGGAGAGAGAAGATTAGTGATAGTTCACCTCACTGTTCACACAGGACAGGAGCAGGTAGGGGAGAGAAGATTAGTGATAGTTCACCTCACTGTTCACACAGGACAGGAGCCAGTAGGAGAGAGAAGATTAGTGGTAGTACACCTCACTGTTCACACAGGACAGGAGCAGGTAGGGGAGAGAAGATTAGTGATGGTTCACCTCACTGTTCACACAGGACAGGAGCCAGTAGGAGAGAGAAGATTAGTGATAGTTCACCTCACTGTTCACACAGGACAGGAGCCAGTAGGAGAGAGAAGATTAGTGATAGTTCACCTCACTGTTCACACAGGACAGGAGCCAGTAGGAGAGAGAAGATTAGTGGTAGTACACCTCACTGTTCACACAGGACAGGAGCAGGTAGGGGAGAGAAGATTAGTGATAGTTCACCTCACTGTTCACACAGGACAGGAGCCAGTAGGAGAGAGAAGATTAGTGATAGTTCACCTCACTGTTCACACAGGACAGGAGCCAGTAGGAGAGAGAAGATTAGTGATAGTTCACCTCACTGTTCACACAGGACAGGAGCCAGTAGGAGAGAGAAGATTAGTGGTAGTACACCTCACTGTTCACACAGGACAGGAGCCAGTAGGAGAGAGAAGATTAGTGATAGTTCACCTCACTGTTCACACAGGACAGGAGCCAGTAGGAGAGAGAAGATTATTGATAGTTCACCTCACTGTTCACACAGGACAGGAGCCAGTAGGAGAGAGAAGATTAGTGATAGTTCACCTCACTGTTCACACAGGACAGGAGCCAGTAGGAGAGAGAAGATTAGTGGTAGTTCACATCACTGTTCACACAGGACAGGAGCCAGTAGGAGAGAGAAGATTAGTGATAGTTCACCTCACTGTTCACACAGGACAGGAGCCAGTAGGAGAGAGAAGATTAGTGATAGTTCACCTCACTGTTCACACAGGACAGGAGCCAGTAGGAGAGAGAAGATTAGTGGTAGTTCACATCACTGTTCACACAGGACAGGAGCAGGTAGGAGAGAGAAGATTAGTGATAGTTCACCTCACTGTTCACACAGGACAGGAGCCAGTAGGAGAGAGAAGATTAGTGGTAGTTCACATCACTGTTCACACAGGACAGGAGCAGGTAGGAGAGAGAAGATTAGTGGTAGTTCACATCACTGTTTACACAGGACAGGAGCCAGTAGGAGAGAGAAGATTAGTGATAGTTCACCTCACTGTTCACACAGGACAGGAGCCAGTAGGAGAGAGAAGATTAGTGATAGTTCACCTCACTGTTCACACAGGACAGGAGCCAGTAGGAGAGAGAAGATTATTGATAGTTCACTTCACTGTTCACACAGGACAGGAGCCAGTAGGAGAGAAGATTAGTGATAGTTCACCTCACTGTTCACACAGGACAGGAGCCAGTAGGGGAGAGAAGATTAGTGATAGTTCACCTCACTGTTCACACAGGACAGGAGCCAGTAGGAGAGAGAAGATTAGTGATAGTTCACCTCACTGTTCACACAGGACAGGAGCCAGTAGGAGAGAGAAGATTAGTGATAGTTCACCTCACTGTTCACACAGGACAGGAGCCAGTAGGAGAGAGAAGACTAGTGATAGTTCACCTCACTGTTCACACAGGACAGGAGCCAGTAGGAGAGAGAAGATTAGTGATAGTTCACCTCACTGTTCACACAGGACAGGAGCCAGTAGGAGAGAGAAGATTAGTGATAGTTCACCTCACTGTTCACACAGGACAGGAGCCAGTAGGAGAGAGAAGATTAGTGGTAGTTCACATCACTGTTCACACAGGACAGGAGCCAGTAGGAGAGAGAAGATTAGTGATAGTTCACCTCACTGTTCACACAGGACAGGAGCCAGTAGGAGAGAGAAGATTAGTGATAGTTCACTTCACTGTTCACACAGGACAGGAGCCAGTAGGAGAGAGAAGATTAGTGGTAGTTCACATCACTGTTCACACAGGACAGGAGCAGGTAGGAGAGAGAAGATTAGTGATAGTTCACCTCACTGTTCACACAGGACAGGAGCCAGTAGGAGAGAGAAGATTAGTGGTAGTTCACATCACTGTTCACACAGGACAGGAGCAGGTAGGAGAGAGAAGATTAGTGGTAGTTCACATCACTGTTTACACAGGACAGGAGCCAGTCGGAGAGAGAAGATTAGTGATAGTTCACCTCACTGTTCACACAGGACAGGAGCCAGTAGGAGAGAGAAGATTAGTGATAGTTCACCTCACTGTTCACACAGGACAGGAGCCAGTAGGAGAGAGAAGATTATTGATAGTTCACTTCACTGTTCACACAGGACAGGAGCCAGTAGGAGAGAAGATTAGTGATAGTTCACCTCACTGTTCACACAGGACAGGAGCCAGTAGGGGAGAGAAGATTAGTGATAGTTCACCTCACTGTTCACACAGGACAGGAGCCAGTAGGAGAGAGAAGATTAGTGATAGTTCACCTCACTGTTCACACAGGACAGGAGCCAGTAGGAGAGAGAAGATTAGTGATAGTTCACCTCACTGTTCACACAGGACAGGAGCCAGTAGGAGAGAGAAGACTAGTGATAGTTCACCTCACTGTTCACACAGGACAGGAGCCAGTAGGAGAGAGAAGATTAGTGATAGTTCACCTCACTGTTCACACAGGACAGGAGCCAGTAGGAGAGAGAAGATTAGTGATAGTTCACCTCACTGTTCACACAGGACAGGAGCCAGTAGGAGAGAGAAGATTAGTGATAGTTCACCTCACTGTTCACACAGGACAGGAGCCAGTAGGAGAGAGATTAGTGGTAATTCACCTCACTGTTCACACAGGACAGGAGCCAGTAGGAGAGAGAAGATTAGTGATAGTTCACCTCACTGTTCACACAGGACAGGAGCCAGTAGGAGAGAGAAGATTAGTGATAGTTCACCTCACTGTTCACACAGGACAGGAGCCAGTAGGAGAGAGAAGATTAGTGATAGTTCACCTCACTGTTCACACAGGACAGGAGCCAGTAGGAGAGAGAAGATTAGTGGTAGTTCACATCACTGTTCACACAGGACAGGAGCCAGTAGGAGAGAGAAGATTAGTGATAGTTCACCTCACTGTTCACACAGGACAGGAGCCAGTAGGAGAGAGAGATGATTACACAGATCCACAAAGAATTCAACAGAAATAAATGTTGTCGATAAACTCCCAAATCTACTGGGTTAAATACCTCAGTGTGCCATCACAGCAGCAAGATCTGTTTCCTACAGGCCTGACAGTGACTCACCTCTTATAGCTGCAGACTCAGAGGCCCTGGGAAAAGGACTGTAGCTGGAAGCTAAACTACTCTGGACGGCACAGCCCCGTGCTGTCAGACAGCTCACAGTGTGCAGTGGAGAGCTGTCAGGGTGTGGTAACCAAGGGCTAGTGAGTGGACCATGTTGGAATGTCCATAATGATCTTGACTGCATGTGTTCTCTGCTCCCATGTTGGTCTGTAGAAGGTCACAATTCTAAACAGGCCACTTTTCTCTCTCCTTCTGCATGTTTATGATGAGAACCTTTTCCAGGTGTCACCCTGGGGCAATGGGGTGGACTGTTTTTCATCTTAATGACAGTTCAACGGTGTCTTCTCTTGGTGTTTTCCCTCCGTTATTTAACTCTTTCCTTGTCAGTGCATGTTTCCATTTGTGATTTATCGTGACGGGAAAGATTACAGATTTAAGGCCTTCTTTTATTTAGCTCTTGTAATCCAAATGTTGATGTTGAATTGAATTCATTTTAGATACGCTAGACAAATCCTCCTCTGATCAAATCATTAGACTGCACGAGGGCTGGCCTTGTATGACATCCGCAGTGTATTTGCTGTATGGTCTGTGTGAGCCATTGAAGACTAGGTGTAGGGTCAGCAGTTCTCATCAAGGTTTTAACACCTCTCCTCTCATTGTTCCCCTCACACCTGTTACAAGCCCTAGAGCCTCAACTCCTCTACTTTACTGGGTTTTTATTGGCTCCGGGGCCAGGCTAGCCAATAAGAAGGCTTGTGTGCTGACAGGAGACCTGGGTCTACGTGTTAACACAATGAAGTGTGTGTTCACACCAGAGTGTTCTCTTCTCCCTTCGCAGGGCTATTGAACGAGCATGTAGACGTGAGCTAGCTCGGGGCTCATCAGGAATGAGTTTCTAAAACCAGACCAATTTTCCAAGGAAGTACTGATGTTCCTAATCTCTGAACAGCTAGTGCTGTTCATTTGTTCCAGCTCTGTAGTTGAAGATGTTCACTACTTGTTGATCATGTTGTATTGTGCTTGTTGTATTAGATTGCACTGACTGAAATTCCTTGTGGATAAGAGCATCTGCATCTAAGAGCAAATGACCAAAATGATGTATTATTGGCTCCTGTTTCTGATGTTGTGTTGTTGTTTTCCAGGTGTACCGGCAGGACTGTGAGACGTTTGGCATGGTAGTGAAGATGCTGGTTGCTAAGGACGCCAATCTGGAGAAGCAGCTGCAGACTCCACTCCGAGAGAACCTGGGAGAGATCAGGGAGCGTTGCCTTGACGACCTCAAGCACTTCATCACCGATCTGGATCAGGTGATTGAGGTCGTACGGCAACCGGAACCCTCCACCTGAGACAGACAGCCAATCGCGTCCCATCTTACTGTAAGGGAGCCAATCAAGTCCAGTCTTTTTTGGGGGCCTCCGGCATACAGTGAGGGCAGGACTCCCAGGGGTCTGCCATGTGTTATGACTGTGGATATCTTGAGCCGTATTGGCCCCATGTTTTCCCATCATTCTGGGTTTCAGGCCAGACGTGCACGAGGTGACCCATATGTACTGATAATGTCCAGCAGTAATTAGTCCATGTTGTCAAAAACGGTGTTCAAAGTCCTGTTCAGCTACTTCCTCACCACCCGATGGGGGTATTGGTTCTACAATGTCCTTAACAAGTAGAACTGGTATGTCAATTTAGACTAATAGTTCATCTGGGATTTACTGATTTTAAAACTGTTGTTAACCAGTGTAACCATAGGGACTGGTCATCAGTGTTTTTTACTGAACTGGTAATCTAATGATGATGTGTGAAGTGTTATAGGTCAGTATCTACTGGTACCACAAACAATGCTCTGCTACTACAGTACCAGTCAAAGGTTTGGACACACCTACTCATTCAAGGGTTTTTCTTTATTTTTACAATTTTCTACATTGAAGACATCAACACTATGAAATAACACATATGGAATCATGTAGCAACCAAGAAAGTGTAAAACAAATAAAAACACATTTTATATTTGAGAGTCTTCAAAGTAGCCACCCTTTGCCTTGATGACAGCTTTGCACACTCTTGGCATTCTCTAAACCAGCTTCACCTGAAATGCTTTTCCAAAAGTCTTTAAGGAGTTCCCACATATGCTGAGCACTTGTTGGCTGCTTTTCCTTCACTCTGTGGTCGTACTCATCCCAAACCACCTCAATTGGGTAGAGGTAGGGTGATTGTGGAGGCCAGGTCATCTGATGCAGCACTGCATCACTCTCCTTAGTCAGATAGTCTTTACACAGCCTGGATGTGTGTTGGGTCATTGTCCTGTTTAAAAACAAATGATAGTCACACTAAGTGCAAACCAGATAGGATGGCATCCGTAGCAGAATGCTGTGGTAGCCATGCTGGTTAAGTGTGTCTTGAATTCTAAAATCACAGACAGTGTCACCAACAAAGCACCATCACACCACCTCCTCCATGCTTCACGGTGGGAACCACACATGTGGAGATCATCCGTTCACCTACTCTGCGTCTCACAACGACACGGCGGTTGGAGCCAAAAAGCTAAAATTTGGACTCATCAGACCAAAGCACAGATTTCCACCAGTCTAATGTCCATTGCTCGTGTTTTTTGGCCCAAGCAAGTCTCTTCTTATTATTGGAATCCTTTAGTAGTGGTTTCTTTGCAGCAATTCTACCATAAAGGCCTGATTTCACGCAGTCTCCTCTGAACAGTTAATGTCTGATACTTGAAGCATTTATTTGGTCTGCAATTTCTGAGGCTGGTAACTAATGAATTTATCCTCTGGGTCTTCCTTTCCTGTGGTGGTTCTCATGAGAGACAGTTTCATCGTAGTGCTTGATGGTTTTTGCGACTGCACTTGAAGAAACTTTAAAAGTTCTTGACGTTTTCCGGATTGACTGACCTTCATGTCTTAAAGTCGTTTCTCTTTGCTTATTTGAGCTCTTCTTGCCATACTATGGACTTGGTATTTTACCAAATAGGGCTATCTTCTGTATACCACCCCTACCTTGTCACAACACAAATGTTTGGCTCAAACGCATTAAGGAAAGAAATTATACAAATTTACTTCTAACAAAGGCACATCTGTTAATTGAAATGCATTCCAGGTGACTACCTCGTGAAGCTGGTTGAGGGAATGCCAAGAGAGTGCAAAGCTGTCAGAATTGCAACTATACAATATATGTTATATATGTTATAACAAATATAACACTTTTTTTGGTTACTACATGATTTCATATGTGTTATTTCATAGTTTTGATGCCTTCGCTATTATTCTACAATGTAGAAAATGGCAAAAATAAAGAAAATCCCAGGAATGAGTAGGTGTGTCCAAACTTTTGACTGGTATTGGATGAGTCCAGTTCTTGTTTTATGAACTCTTCCTGCTAGGTACATTTGATTTGAGATTGCTGCAGTTGAAGCAAGACTTTTGGTGCTACTTGCCTGGGAGTAGGATTGTGCTACTTGTGTAAAGTCTTGTATGGTCTGAGAATATTCATGTTCTGGCTTTTCTTTTGTATGGAAAATGTGTTATTCTGACTGTTCTACTTCAGCCAGTATGGCACTGGCCTGCTAAGTGGGATTCCATGTTGTGTTTCCTGACAGAGTGTTGTATCACCACCAGTGCTACTTTTCTCTGGCTGGGAGAAGAAACAAAACACTTTCTAAACGTCAGATGCTCAACTCAACTTTCTATATGTGGAACTGACACGTCTTTGATGATTTTTGAGTGTAACAATAATAAAGATGGTTTTTATTATGTAAACGGTCTAGTAGACTATGTAGTATCTACCATTCACGTATCAGGTTTGGTGCCATCCGATGATACTTTGTGGGTCTGTTTGGTTTAGGTGCACTGCTTAAACACCAAGTTATTTGCATTGTATATTTGAATATTTACTATGTCTAAAAACGCTACCAAATCAGTTATTCTAGTACATACAAAAAGCTGAAACATTTTCTGAAACGTTTGGTAAGAATATTTATTAAAAGCTTCTTTACATCACATAACAGTTAAGTATTCATGGTACAATGACTTGCGCTGTATAAAGGGCATGTATGGAGAAGAGCTCTGTGATGTAACTGGAGAAGAGCTCTGTGATGTAACTGGAGAAGAGCTCTGTGATGTAACTGGAGAAGAGCTCTGTGATGTAACTGGAGAAGAGCTCTGTGATGTAACTGGAGAAGAGCTCTGTAATGTAACTGGAGAAGAGCTCTGTGATGTAACTGGAGAAGAGCTCTGTGATGTAACTGGAGAAGAGCTCTGTAATGTAACTGGAGAAGAGCTCTGTAATGTAACTGGAGAAGAGCTCTGTAATGTAACTGGAGAAGAGCTCTGTAATGTAACTGGAGAAGAGCTCTGTAATGTAACTGGAGAAGAGCTCTGTAATGTAACTGGAGAAGAGCTCTGTGATGTAACTGGAGAAGAGCTCTGTAATGTAACTGGAGAAGAGCTCTGTGATGTAACTGAATCTGGACAGGTTGGTTTTATGTTGTATTTTACACCCTGAGGGACAAGCGTGTTAGAGAATTAACATTGGAATACAGCGAAGACTCAGGGTATCACTTTGAAGTTGAGAGGTTTAAGAGCAACTATATTATGGCATTTTGATTTGAGTAAGCAGATGGTTTGTATTCTGGCAATAGTTGGTTTGTTTTTTGTAAAGCCTTGATTGGTTGACAACTGATGCGTGCGAAATAGCTCTGCTTGTTACTACGACAACAGCCTGTCCCGCCTCCCTACGCCAACTTTGTTTACATCAAAACCAGAAAAATCTTAGTTAAAACTCAGGGATATAAAAATACCAGTATTAACATTTTAACTTAATATACACATTCATATTTTGTACTATTAAATAATTATGTTGGTTAGTCCCTAGACGTCTACTTTACTAACTATTCCTTTCCCTGTCAGCAATAACAATAGTGCATTAATTGCCATTTAATGCACACAATGGTATTGCTGGAATACTTTCAATGGTTTATCATACAATGTAAAAAAAAAAAAATTAAAAAGGTGTTTTTTGATGAATTTTATAAAAAGAAAAGGAGAAAATGTCTTCTTCTTTTTTTAGGTCTTCTGGCATGGTTTGAGTTTTAGACATGACCCATAATAAGAAGTCCAATAATATGGACAATGTTTTGTCCAGCAAGTCCAACTACAAAGAACTGGTCTCACCTGTCCACAAATGATTAGTGCTGGAAGTAAAACAGAGAATGTACATCTAGATTATGAAATGATGCAGTTCTTGCCTCTGTGACCCTTCTTTCTGGATTTAGTCCGTGAGTCGTTGGGTGACATGGCCGTAACGCGTGTTGGGAAGTCCTCAGTGTAGTATTGATACCTGCTAGGAACCCTGGGCTGGGGAATGAGCTGCCCCAGGAAGTAACCTTCCTCCTCAGAGTCTGAGGAAGAGGAGGAGCAGGTGGAGCACCAGTCTTCCTCGTCAGCGTACAGGCCACCTAGGAAGCGGTCGCGATCCCGGTCACCCCGAGCCTGGAGGGAGTAGTCTGAAGTGGTGTGGGGATAGGTTGGTGGCCTGTGAGCACCAGGGCCAGGTTGGTTGAAGAGGGCCGCGTGGTGTTCCTGAAGGGAACTCAGACCATGTCCCTCGTAGGGCCTCTGCACCCGTTCCTTAGGCAGGAGGTTAAGAGTGTTGTCCGAGCGGGTTCTACGGTTGTGGTGGCGGCCGTGGTGGTGCCGGTGTGGCCTTTCGGGGTCCTCGTGGTGGTACACCCTCCGACGCGTCCTCTCACTCTGAGGAGGCTGACGCACCGCCAGGTTCTGGCAAGACCCGTTATCCACCGTGTCCTCAGAGAACTTGACCATCTGCTGGCCAGGTGGCCGTGTGGACTGGGACCTGCTCCTCCTCAACACTGGCAGCTGAAGGTGAGGTGGTGGAACCTCCTGTTTAGGAGGGAGGGGTGGGAGGGGCAAAGACACCGGCCCCTGTACCCTCTGTGCCCCCCTCCGCACCTCCTCTTCCTCCTGGTCTGCTGCCCCCTCCTGGTGAATCAGAGAGTTGGTGCTGCGGTGAAGCATGGAGGAGTTGAGGGTGCCCATGATGCTCATCTTCTCACAGTCTTCTGGGTCCAGCAGGTTGTGGAGAGAGTAGAGGATCTGACCCTCCTTACTGTCTCCATCTGCTGACGCACCTGGGAGGACAGGACAATATAAAGCTGTGTTACTCGACAGAAGCAGGAAAACAAGAGTTCTTTACTGTAGCTAATTACTGTAGCTATTTTGTTTAATGGCTTTTTATACTATCTTTTCCTGTTCCATGTAAATCTCCATTATTACACTGGAATTAATAACTGATCGCCGACTACCTTTACCAGACTACTTTCACCAGAAGTTCACCAAACACTGTTTTACAGTGAACAAAGAAGCGCATGTGATATGAACTCTTACCAGTGATGTTAGAGAGGGCTAGAGAGTCCATGGAGTCTCCGACACTGTACTCAGTCTTCCTCAGCTCGTCTGTGATACACTCCAGAGAGTCTTCACACCACTCCCTGGGGTCCAGCATCCATAACCCTGCTCCCCCAGCGCTAACCCTCTGGTCCATCAGCCCCTGGTCCAGCTCCAGATCATGGATCTTTCTGGCACTAGCAGGGCCCGGGTGGCTTCCATAAGCCGAATCCCCAAGCCCGTCTTGGGACTGTGCCCAGTACATCTCAGGCAGGTGCTTCTTACTGACCAGCCCATCCTGGGACTGGGCCCAGTACATCTCAGGCAGGTGGCTCTGGTTCGTGGGACTGGTAGTGGTGGAGGCTGGTTTAGTCTCAGGCTTCAGCCAGGGTTCGGCTGACCTACTGGTGCCGGGTTCCTCTGAAGGCTGCGTCTGGAACACCCCGGCGCGGTCCCCGAACTTGAGCAGGAGCTGTGTCATGTAGTCCTCGTGTTCGGCCCACTCCTCTGGATCCTCCGGAGCGTCCTCTCGGTCCCTCCAGGTGTGCTCCTCAGTGAAGCTCATGTGGGACAGCTTTTGACCCACAATATCCATTTCTCTGTCCCCTCTGTCTCCATATAGACTAGGAGTCTTGTTATAGTCAGCCACTGCAACCGGGCTGAAGAGCTGGGACTGCCTCCACTGTTCAGCCACCGGGTGGCTGCTCTTGCCCATGTGACTCTGGCGGGATTCACGAGAGCCGGCGGACTGGAAGACCGAGTCGGAGGAGTCTGAGGCGTAGACGTCCTCTCCCAGGCTGCAGGCCTTGGAGCAGTAGATACGGCCCTGCTTGGGAAGGAAGGGACAGCCCAGCAGGGAGCTCTTACACTGGGCACAGCAGAAACACGTGTCTGTAGCGTGCCAGTGGACACCCTCGTAGGTCATCTGGGCATGGTCCACTCCTGGTGGAGGCAAGAAGGGAGGGAGGGAAGAGAGGGAGAGGTGGTGAATGTAGAGCAACATCTTTAAAAGGCTTCAGCAACAGGCTACACATTATGTCAACAACTCTTTATTTATTCCAGTAATCGGGTATAGATTGACCACATATGAACCAGAGATATTGACTCACCTATATTCTCCCCGCAGGCTTCACAGTATTCCGCGTACAGAGACTCAAAGCAGCCGCAGCAGTAGGGGCGGCCATCTTTCATGATGTATCGCTGACCGCCGAGCACCGTCTCACACTCGAAACAGGCAAAGTGCTTCATGTGCCAGTGACGCCCCTCGGCCTCCGTGCACTCATCTGAAAAGATTATCTGAGGGGGGGGGATAAACAGACATGTTTAAATACTGTCTGCTACTTATAGAATAATTAGGAAACAGACAAACACAAGATGAATTCAACTTCAGTTACTAATTGTGCAATAAGCTTATTGGTCATGTCATGACGTTGGCCTGTGGGTAAGGTTTATTACCCCCCCATAAACACCTTTCTCCCTTCCCTCTCTCTTGACTACAGAGGGACTCTTGAATAGCCTTTGTTAAACAGAGATTCTGAGAACATCAGAAGGTGGGGGGAAATGAACCATATTTTGGTAATCCAACCAGTTAAACGTATGCATTGGTACTTAATGAATATGATGTCAGTTCGGTTGTCATCTGAGACATTCTCATCAATGATAGGATGACATACACGATACAGTGGAAAGTCTACACATTATAGTTATCAGATTCACATGGAATTGTTGTGCAATTTAAATGTTTGAATATAAAATTATTGGTGAAAAGATTAAATGTAATTTTGGCTTCCAAATTAGGGATTTGTGTTTTCATAAGGTCAGGGCTCTACTCAATCAGTGGCCCGCCCCTGTGAAGAGACATGGGCTATAAACTATGAAACACACCCTTCTCCCTCCACTATATAAAAGCCCTTGACGAAAATGTAACCTCCTGTTCCGGATACATTAGGATGACGGTCCGATGTCAGAGGGTTCAGATAATAACTACAGAACGAAGCCAACCTCAGCGTGAGCTTTGGTTGCGAATGGTATGAACTTTGAACTCTTATTCACTACAGAAGTGAGACCTCCTAGCTGTCGAGTTAGCAACATTAGCTGCAAACGTGGGCTAGGAAAGAACAGACAGAGTATCCCATCTAGCACACAACGACGGTACTACAACGTATCCAATTTACCACCAGAGACATTCTTCAAAGGATGTCAAAGGCAACACGGCCTCTTCAAAGGCAACACGGCCTTCCACCTTCCAAATATTTATTGCATTTTCCTTTTCGAAATGGACGGTAATTTAGAATGCATAAGATTCTGTATTTATGATAGAGTAGCTGCCTACGGCCCGACAGAGACATTGCTTCTCCCTTTGTTCTTCAGTCTTCCCGCTCTTTCACTCAAACCCAGCCCCCTTTTCTTTGGGTAACCAGCTGTCATATCTGTTCCGTCCGCAAAGGACGATTTCCTTTATGACATAATTTGTAATCAAGGTATGATTCATTCTGTGTGATTAGTTAGGTATTTAGTAAATAAATATTTAAACCCAATTTTGTATTGCTGATTCAACTTGTTAGCCAGGGTTCGTGAAGATAACCAATAATTGACAACTTTCAGATGAGACTGAAATAAGGTGACGATTAATATTGACTGCTATTGATATAAAATATTTAAGAGTCTTTAAGAGTTTATTCGGAAGATAACAGCTCTATAAATATTATTTCGTGGTGCCCCGACTTTCTAGTTAATTACATTTACCTGATTAGCTCAATCAGGTCATTTGAATTACAGAGAAAGGATTTTATAGAATAGCATGTCATATCACTTAATCCGGCATAGCCAAAGACACGACAGTCACATCGCTTCAGTAGGCTACTGTCTATCTCCAGTGTTTAATGAGCAGACTGACTAAAGCCTAACTACTGTACTGTATGTTGAAAAAAAAGTTTGCCATTGTTTTAAGCCAACACTTCAATGTTTCATGTCTGCAATGAGTTAACCTCATCACAGGTTATTGATCACACACACACACAGTGATCTCACCTCATCGCAGGCTGAGCATCGTGGTTTCAGCAGCTCAGCGTGGTGTCGTCCACAGTGGATCTTTCCATCCTGGTGGAAGTAGATAAGGTCTACCAGCAGCTCCTGACACGTGGCGCACGCAAAGCATGCTGGGTGCCAGCACGGCCCCGGACCCGCCCGCAATGCAAAGATGGCCATCTCTCCTCCACTAATGCCCTCACCACACTGGGGATAAAACAACATGTTTTAAACAATGGGGTATCAGTCCACACAAAACACCAAGGAATGAGTCAATTGTTATGGTGTTTGTGTCCTTGTGTCTGTGTTGTTTTGTTCCGTACATGTTTAAGTAAAACCAAACACTATAATATAGTCTCATCCCTTCAGATTGTATGATTCCAGAAAGCTCACCAGAGCATGTCTGAACATACAGTCATCAGTCTTTAAATAACTACTGCCAGACCTGGGTTCAAATACTATTAGAAATCGTTCAAATACTTGAATTGCTTGCTTTAACCTGCCTAGAGTGACAGATGGGCAGTGGTCCAATTGTGCTATTCTAGCTCAATCAAGCCAGGCTAAAATATTTGAAATTATTTCAAATACTATTTGAACCCAGGTGTGAGCACTAGGACCACAGGACACCCCAGCTGTTGTCCATTATTACCAAGCCACCATCGGCCTTGGAAACTGGGGTGTCGTGTGTCCCCTGAAGGTACAGTAATCAAAACTACAGCTATGGGCAAAGCTATGCCGCTTTGTGAGTCTCGCTCTCTCTTTCTATCTCTCTGTCTGTCTGTCGCTCTCTCTATGTCTTTCTGTCTATGTCTCTGTCTCTCTCTCTCTCGCTCTTTCTCTCTATCTCTCTGTCTGTCGCTCTCTCTCTCTATGTCTTTCTGTCTATGTCTCTCTGTCTCTCTCTCTGTCTTTCTGTCTGTCTCTCTCTCTCTCTGTCTTTCTGTCTATGTCTATGTCTCTCTCTCTTTCTATGTATCTCTGTCTATGTCTCTCTCTCTCTCGCTCTTTCTATCTCTCTGTCTGTCTGTCGCTCTCTCTCTGTCTTTCTATCTATGTCTCTCTCTCTTTCTATCTCTCTCGGTCTATGTCTCTCTCTCTCTCTCTCTCTCTCTCTCTCTCTCTCTCTGTCTCTCTCTCTGTCTCTGTCTGTACGGGTAGTATTCCAACATGCCAGTACTCAGTCACTCAAACCAGCCATGCCTTTACAACATGCCAGTCACTAGTCTAATAGGATGTGGTCACTAGTCTAATAGGATGTGGTCACTAGTCTAATATGACGTGGTCACTAGTCTAATACGATGTGTTCACTAGTCTAATAGGATGTGGTCACTAGTCTAATATGACGTGGTCACTAGTCTAATAGGATGTGGTCACTAGTCTCATAGGATGTTGTCCCTAGTCTAATAGGATATGGTCACTAGTCTCATAGGATGTGGTCACTAGTCTAATAGGACGTGGTCACTAGTCTAATACGATGTGGTCACTAGTCTCATAGGATGTGGTCACGAGTCCACAGTGATCAGAAAGGACTTATGGTATGTGGTCACTAGTCCACAGTGATCAGAAAGGACTTATGGTATGTGGTCACTAGTCCACAGTGATCAGAAAGGACTTATGGTATGTGGTCACTAGTCCACAGTGATCAGAAAGGACTTATGGTATGTGGTCACTAGTCCACAGTGATCAGAAAGGACTTATGGTATGTGGTCACTAGTCCACAGTGATCAGAAAGGACTTATGGTATGTGGTCACTAGTCCACAGTGATCAGAAAGGACTTATGGTATGTGCTTCTAAATTAGTTTTTAAGGCCCTTTAACAAGCCAAACTATGACCATTACATTTCACAAGCTGGAACTAAATCTATTGTACAGCACTAAGTCTCTTTAAACAAGATCTGAAGGCTGTCAACAAGCCAAACTGTGATCAATTCTATTCACAAGCTTTGGCAATATAAACATGTGTTTCCCATGCCAAAAACAGCCCATTGAATTGAGAGGGAGGGAGAGAGAGAAAGAGAGAGTTTATTGTACAGTCTGTAGAGCACTGGGTTAACGGGTGCCTGCTGACCAGTGGTACAGTTGAAATGAACGCAACACCTTGTTAACATTTATTTTTGACTGCAGGAAATTGGGCCCATTCTTTTTCCTGGAATAACTTCCACGCTCGGGTTGAGCATGAGCTCCTAATGTCCACACTTCCTCCTCTCTGCTCCCTCTGAGTGGGTTAGTTGTTAATTAGACAGACTCTGCCCTTGATTAAATCCTCACATTATCACTGGAGCTTTAGGGTCCCAAATGGCACCCTATTCCCTACATCGTGCACTACTTCCCCCTGGGCCCTGGTCAAAAGAAGTGCACTATGTAGTGAATAGGATGCCATTTGGGACGCACAAACATTTTAGAATAGAACAGAGCGAGGCCAAAGGGGGTCGGTAAGTCTTGAAATAAACAACTAATGTACTGCCCTGTATTGTTAGCTTGTTGTCGTTTCCTGCTCTGCCTAGCAGGAAGAGCTTCAGGAGGGAGAAGCAGCTCTATATAGGATTGCTGCTCTGCCTAGCAGGAAGAGCTTCAGGAGGGAGAAGCAGCTCTATATAGGATTGCTGCTCTGTCTAGCAGGAAGAGCTTCAGGAGGGAGAAGCAGCTCTATATAGGATTGCTGCTCTGCCTACAGGAAGAGCTTCAGGAGGGAGAAGCAGCTCTTTATAGGATTGCTGCTCTGCCTACAGGAAGAGCTTCAGGAGGGAGAAGCAGCTCTTTATAGGATTGCTGCTCTGCCTACAGGAAGAGCTTCAGGAGGGAGAAGCAGGTCTTTATAGGATTGACATGTAATGAGGAAGGGAGAGACATATTTACTGGCTTTAACGTCATTTGGGAGAGATTTTCTTACTCGCCTTCCAGACTTGTATGGAAATGTTTTATAAGATATGGATAGAGTTTGTACTCGCAGTGTGAGTGGGTGTGTATGTGTACGAACGTGTGTGTGTGTGTATGTGAACGTACATGTTCACAGAGGGTGTGTTGCAGGGCTCGGGGGAGCATCCTGGGGGTTCCTCTCCCCAGAGACTCTCTCTTTCTCTGGACACTGAACATGTGGAGCTCCCTCTTCTCCTCCTCACTGAGAGAGTGGCAGTACCGTACCTGGGAGGAGGGGGGGAAGAGAGAGAGAGAGGGAGGGGGAGAGAGAGAGAGAAGAGAGAGAGAGAGAGAAAGAGAGAAGAAAGAGAGAGAAGAGAGAGAGAAAGAGAGAAGAAAGAGCGAGAAAAGAGAGAGAAGAAGCAAGAGAGAAAAGAGAGAGAGAGAGAGAGAGAAAGAGAGAAGAAAGAGAGAGAAAAGAGAGAGAAGAAGAAAGAGAGAGAGAGAGACAGAGATAGAGGGAGAGAGAGAGAGAGAGAGAGAAATGACACCAACTCAGATTTGACAGATAAAACCTAAACCCTCACTGCTTCCACCACAGATGTATATTATGGTTATGTTATGGAAGAACACATGTTCTTCCCCTGGAGGCTCACCCCAAGGTTGGCATGAACGTGCACACATCAAGCCTGATGTTTAGAGCAGACAATTACCACACAGATAAATAAAAACGAGCGGAAGACTAACAACCAACAATGGGCTTTGTGGTTCCCTTAACACAGCAAACAACGCTGGTACACAACGAGAGCCCTCGGAGCGCCGCTCTCTAAACGTTCTCTGGTGTGTGTGTGTGCGTGTGCCCTACTTTACAGAGGCCTTGTAAACCACAGCTATGCCTGGAATCTCCCCTTCTCCCCTGCTGCAGTATGCTGCTCTGCTCTGAGCCTGGCAGCAAACATCATAAAGTCACTCAGTCAGACGCTTTATTGTTCCAAGGAACAAACGCCTGCCCACCTACAGGACTGGAGCAGAGCAGTCAAAGATGCCCTCTGTGATAGCCTCACATAGCCCCTCTGCACATCTCCCAGTGTAAACTGTGCTGACTAAAGGCGTGGGTTACAATGTGGGTCCAAGGAGTGCTGGTTTACAATCTAGAAAGACATTACAAGGATCCGGTTGTGTTTAAATGCAGTTATGCACCATATGTTACTATGGCAATCGTAGTAGGCGATGTGAGTGGTTTGTCTTTACTAGAATACCTCCACTGTGACGAGGTGACATTCTTTAGTTAGCATTAACCTGGCCTGATCCCAGATCTGTGTGGTTAAAGCCATCTCCACTGACTATCATTGTCTGGGTGAAGCACATTCAGATCTGGGACCAGGGCCTGTATTCACAAAGAGTGTCTAGGATCGGGTTTGTGAATACTAATCTCTCATGGACAGATGTATGTAAATTGAACTGGTACCGTAGAATCTGTTGGAATTGGAATGTGATCTGTGGGATAACGAGCAGCAGTAGGTGTTTCGCAGGTTATTCGGACTAATCACGATTTTGCAGGTGTTAGCATCCTTCGAATTTGGAAGGGGAGGGGACATTCAACCCGTAACTTGCACAGAGAGAGGGTGGAGCTCCTCGTTCCGGTTCCGTTCCTCGTTCTAGCATCTCTTAATTCCTTCTCTTAACACTTATGGACCCAGAACCTAATCAAGCAGCTGACCCATTACCTGAGACTTTAGTTCTGGGTGAACCGAGACTATGTGAATACAGAACTAGTAGATGAACTCTCTGTCCTGGGTTCAGTTCTTACCACATTGTCATGAGGGGGCAGCTGGTAGAGCAGACCCAGTAGATTAACTCTCTGTCCTGGGTTCAGTTCTTACCTCATTGTCATGAGGCGGCAGCTGGTAGAGCAGCTGTCTGATCCTGTGTTTCTCTCCAGGACTGTTGACGTAGGGACCTTGTCCTCTGGAAGACAGGAGAAATACTGCTGTACCTGGGGACGGAGGGACGGGGGGACGGAGGGAATGGTTAGAACAGTCTTAGTTCTGTCATACTGCAAATCCACCTTCAATCACACATGTTCCTGGTTGGTCTTAATGGTTTAGTAGTTCAGTTGGAGGGTGATGCTCACCCTAAAAGACCAGGCATACCTCCAGGATCTGTACTGCCCTGCATCATAAATACCCCACTGGGCTCCAGGACAAGAGCACAATCACAGCTGCTTAAAGAGCTTTGTTCGGGCCAGATCCACCATGATATGCCAACAAAGGCCAGGGTCAGTCAGTCAGTCACAGTCAGTCAGTGGAAAATCACTCAGGTCACAGTTCATACAAGACTGGTGCTTCCGTTGACTGATTGACCATTTTTACAATAGTTATCCCACCAACCAACTACCTTTTCTTGATGAATGTTTCCATCTCTCCACCATGAGTTCATGACTATCTATGAAATATGAAGACCCTGTTTTGCCTCCACAAATTCTAGAGGTGTAGAGAGTGAAGGGCTGGGAAACAAGGGGATGGGGGGGGGTAAGGTTACAAAAACAAGGTATTTGGCTTGGGAGGCCTCCTGTTGATTTCAGACCTTCATTACTTCCATGTGTGCTCATGGTTAATGAGAGGGTGGGGGAGAGATAGAAGGAAGAGCGAGAGAGAGAGAGAGAGAGAGAGAGAAGAGCTTTTGGGAAAGAGAGAGAGAGCTTTGGGAAAGTGCCACATAGCCTGGAGTCAGAGGCCAGCCCTGTTTGCAGTCGGAGCTGAACTGTAAAGAAAGCAGCCAGTGTTAATGATGCTACAGCCACACAGTCAGCATCACTAGGAAGGAGGCATAAAACACTCTCAACCACTCTAGCCCCACAGGCTAACAGGCCACAGTAACGATCTGCTGAGGTTGCATGTTACTGCACTAACTGAAACAGGATGTGAACATGTATTTATAATAGCTTGTACACTCTTAGAACCCTTTTAGGTTCTACACAGCACCTTGGTTTCTTCGGCTGTCCCCGTAGGATGATCCTTTGAAGAACCCTTTTGAGTTCCATGTAGAACCCTCTTCTACATGGAACCGAAAAAGTTTCTTCTAAGGATGGAACCTACCTGGAACCAAAAGGGGTTCTCCCATGGGGGCAGCTGTAGAACTGTTTTGGAACCTTATTTTGTAAGAATGTATAGCTGATGCCACATTGGGACTTAATAGACTTCCGGCGCCAACAGAGATGGCCGCCTCGCTTCGCGTTCCTACGAAACTATGCAGTATTTTGTTTTTTTACGTGTTATTTCTTACATTGGTACGCCAGGTAATCTTAGGTTTCATTACATACAGTCGGGAGGATAAGAGCAACGTCAACTCAACATCATTACGACCAGGAATACGACTTTCCCGAAGCGGATCCTGTGTTTCGCCCACCACCCAGGACAATGGATCGGATCCCAGCCGGCGAACTTAAACAACGTCACCGTAAAAGGGGCAAACGAAGCGGTCTTCTGGTCAGGCTCCGGAGACGGGCACATCGCGCACCACTCCCTAGCATACTACTCGCTAATGTCCAGTCTCTTGACAACAAGGTTGATGAAATCCGAGCAAGGGTAGCACTCCAGAGAGACATCAGAGACTGTAACGTTCTTTGCTTCACGGAAACATGGCTCACTCGAGTGACGCTATCGGAGTCGGTGCAGCCAGCTGGTTTCTTCACACATCGCGCCGACAGAAACAAGCATCTTTCTGGTAAGAAGAGGGGCGGATGGGTATTCATTATGATTAACGAGATGTGGTGTGATCATAACAACATACAGGAACTCAAGTCCTTCTGGTCACCTGACTTAGAATTCCTCACAATCAAATGTCGACCGCATTATCTACCAAGAGAATTCTCTTCGATTATAATGACAGCCATATATATTCCCCCCCAAGCAGACACATCGATGGCCCTGAACGAACTTTATTTGACTCTATGTAAACTGGAAACCACATATCCTGAGGCTGAATTCATTGTAGCTGGGGATTTTAACAAGGCTAATCTGAAAACAAGACTCCCTAAATTCTATCAGCATATCGATTGTGCTACCAGAGCTGGTAAAACCCTGGATCATTGTTATTCTAACTTCCGCAACGCATATAAGGCCCTCCCCCACCCTCCTTCCAGAAAAGCTGACCACGACTCTATTTTGTTGCTTCCAGCCTATAGACAGAAACTAAAACAGGAAGCTCCCGCGCTCAGGTCTGTTCAACGCTGGTCCGACCAATCTGATTCCACGCTTCAAGACTGCTTCGATCACGTGGATTGGGATATATGTTCCGCATTGCATCCAACAACAACATTGACGAATACGCTGATTCGGTGATCGAATTCATTAGAAAGTGCATCGGCGATGTCGTACCCACAGCAGCTATTAAAACATTCCCAAACCAGAAACTGTGGATTGATGGCAGCATTCGCGCGAAACTGAAAGCGCGAACCACTGCTTTTAACCAGGGCAAGGTGACCGGAAACATGACCGAATACAAACAGTTTAGCTATTCCCTCCGCAAGGCAATCAAACAAGCTAAGCGTCAGTATAGAGACAAAGTAGAGTTGCAATTCAACGGCTCAGACACAAGAGGTATGTGGCAGGGTCTACAGTCAATCACGGATTACAAAAAGAAAACCAGCCCCGTCGTGGACCAGGTTGTCTTGCTTCCAGACAGACTAAATAACTTCTTTGCTCGCTTTGAGGACAATACAGTGCCACTGACACGGCCCGCTACCAAAACCTGCGGACTCTCCTTCACTGCAGCCGAAGTGAGTAAAACATTTAAACGTGTTAACCCTCGCAAGGCTGCAGGCCCAGACGGCATCCCCAGCTGCGTCCTCAGAGCATGTGCAGACCAGCTGGCTGGTGTGTTTACGGACATATTCAATCAATCCTTATCCCAGTCTGCTTCAAGACATGCTTCAAGAGGTCCACCATTGTTCCTGTTCCCAAGAAAGCTAAACGACTACCGCCCGTAGCACTCACTTCCGTCATCATGAAGTGCTTTGAGAGACTAGTCAAGGACCATATCACCTCCACCCTACCTGACACCCTAGACCCACTCCAATTTGCTTACCGCCCAAATAGGTCCACAGACGATGCAATCTCAACCACACTGCACACTGCCCTAACCCATCTGGACAAGAGGAATACCTACGTGAGAATGCTGTTCATCGACTACAGCTCAGCATTTAACACCATAGTACCCTCCAAACTCGTCATCAAGCTCGAGACCCTGGGTCTCGACCCCGCCCTGTGCAACTGGGTCCTGGACTTCCTGACGGGCCGCCCCCAGGTGGTGAGGGTAGGTAACAACATCTGGGAGGAGGTGAGGGCCCTCGGAGTGTGGTGTCAGGAAAATAAACTCACACTCAACGTCAACAAAACAAAGGAGATGATCGTGGACTTCAGGAAACAGCAGAGGGAGCACCCCCCTATCCACATCGTCGGGACAGTAGTGGAGAGGCTAGTAAGTTTTAAGTTCCTCGGCGTACACATCACGGACAAACTGAATTGGTCCACCCACACAGACAGCGTTGTGAAGAAGGCTCAGCAGCGCCTCTTCAACCTCAGGAGGCTGAAGAAATTTGGCTTGTCACCAAAAGCACTCACAAACTTTTACAGATGCATAATCGAGAGCATCCTGTCGGGCTGTATCACCGCCTGATACGGCAACTGCTCCGCCCACAACCGTAAGGATCTCCAGAGGATAGTGAGGTCTGCACAACGCATCACCGGGGGCAAACTACCTGCCCTCCAGGACACCTACACCACCCAATGTTACAGGAAGGCCATAAAGATCATCAAGGACAACAACCACCCGAGCCACTGCCTGTTCACCCCGCTATCATCCAGAAGGCGAGGTCAGTACAGGTGCATCAAAGCAGGGTCCAAGAGACTGAAAAACAGCTTCTATCTCAAGGCCATCAGACTGTTAAACAGCTACTACTAACATTGAGTGGCTGCTGCCAACATACTGACTCAACTCCAGCCACTTTAATAATGGAAATTGATGTAAAAATGTATCACTAGCCACTTTAAACAATGCCTCTTAATATAATGTTTACATACCCTACATTACTCATCTCATATGTATATACTGTACTCTATACCATCTACTGCATCTTGCCATCTGTATGTAATACATGTATCACTAGCCACTTTAAACTATGCCACTTTGTTTACATACCCTACATTACTCATCCCATATGTATACACTGTACTCGATACCATCTACTGCATCTTGCCTATGCCACTCTGTACCATCACTCATTCATATATCTTTATGTACATATTCTTCATCCCTTTACACTTGTGTGTATAAGGTAGTTGTTATGGAATTGTTTGGTTAGATTACTCGTTGGTTATTACTGCATTGTCGGAACTAGAAGCACAAGCATTTCGCCACAATCGCATTAACATCTGCTAACCATGTGTATGTGACAAATATAATTTGATTTGATTTGATTTAAAAGTCGACTGGTTTTAACAGAGAAAATAGAGGGAAGCAACTGAGACAAATATATTTCAACAACATTCCAGCAAAAAAAAGAGGTAATAGTACGGTAGTACTATGAACCCCTAAACCATGGGATGTAGAGCCTAGCCCTAGACTGACTCACTCTGAAACAGAACTCTAAACCATGGGATGTAGAGCCTAGCCCTAGACTGACTCACTCTGAAACAGAACTCTAAACCATGGGATGTAGAGCCTAGCCCTAGACTGACTCACTCTGAAACAGAACTCTAAACCATGGGATGTAGAGCCTAGCCCTAGACTGACTCACTCTGAAACAGAACTCTAAACCATGGGATGTAGAGCCTAGCCCTAGACTGACTCACTCTGAAACAGAACTCTAAACCATGGGATGTATAGCCTAGCCCTAGACTGACTCACTCTGAAACAGAACTCTAAACCATGGGATGTATAGCCTAGCCCTAGACTGACTCACTCTGAAACAGAACTCTAAACCATGGGATGTAGAGCCTAGCCCTAGACTGACTCACTCTGAAACAGAACTCTAACCCATGGGATGTAGAGCCTAGCCCTAGACTGACTCACTCTGAAACAGAACTCTAAACCATGGGATGTATAGCCTAGCCCTAGACTGACTCACTCTGAAACAGAACTCTAAACCATGGGATGTAGAGCCTAGCCCTAGACTGACTCACTCTGAAACAGAACTCTAAACCATGGGATGTATAGCCTAGCCCTAGACTGACTCACTCTGAAACAGAACTCTAAACCATGGGATGTATAGCCTAGCCCTAGACTGACTCACTCTGAAACAGAACTCTAAACCATGGGATGTATAGCCTAGCCCTAGACTGACTCACTCTGAAACAGAACTCTAAACCATGGGATGTATAGCCTAGCCCTAGACTGACTCACTCTGAAACAGAACTCTAAACCATGGGATGTATAGCCTAGCCCTAGACTGACTCACTCTGAAACAGAACTCTAAACCATGGGATGTATAGCCTAGCCCTAGACTGACTCACTCTGAAACAGAACTCTAAACCATGGGATGTAGAGCCTAGCCCTAGACTGACTCACTCTGAAACAGAACTCTAAACCATGGGATGTATAGCCTAGCCCTAGACTGACTCACTCTGAAACAGAACTCTAAACCATGGGATGTATAGACTGACTCACTCTGCCTCTAGGATGTATAGTCTGACTCACTCTGAAACAGAACTCTAAACCATGGGATGTATAGCCTAGCCCTCTGACTCACTCTGCCCTAGACTGACTCACTCTGAAACAGAACTCTAAACCATGGGAAATATAGCCTAGGCCTAGACTGACTCACTCTGAAACAGAACTCTAAACCATGGGATGTATAGCCCTAGACTGACTCACTCTGAAACAGAACTCTAAACCATGGGATGTATAGTCTAGCCCTAGACTGACTCACTCTGAAACAGAACTCTAGACCATGGGATGTATAGTCTAGCCCTAGACTGACTCACTCTGAAACAGAACTCTAAACCATGGGAAATATAGCCTAGCCCTAGACTGACTCACTCTGAAACAGAACTCTAAACCATGGGATGTATAGCCTAGCCCTAGACTGACTCACTCTGAAACAGAACTCTAAACCATGGGATGTATAGTCTAGCCCTAGACTGAATCACAACTCTAAACCATGGGATGTATAGTCTAGCCCTAGACTGATTCACTCTGAAACAGAACTCTAAACCATGGGATGTATAGTCTAGCCCTAGACTGACTCACTCTGAAACAGAACTCTAAACCATGGGATGGATAGCCTAGCCCTAGACTGACTCACTCTGAAACAGAACTCTAAACCATGGGATGTATAGTCTAGCCCTAGACTGAATCACTCTGAAACAGAACTCTAAACCATGGGATGTATAGCCTAGCCCTAGACTGACTCACTCTGAAACAGAACTCTAAACCATGGGATGTATAGTCTAGCCCTAGACTGACTCACTCTGAAACAGAACTCTAAACCATGGGATGTATAGCCTAGCCCTAGACTGAGTCACTCTGAAACAGAACTCTAAACCATGGGATGTATAGCCTAGCCCTAGACTGAGTCACTCTGAAACAGAACTCTAAACCATGGGATGTAGAGCCTAGCCCTAGACTGACTCACTCTGAAACAGAACTCTAAACCATGGGATGTATAGCCTAGCCCTAGACTGACTCACTCTGAAACAGAACTCTAAACCATGGGATGTATAGCCCCTAGCTGACTCAGAAACTGACTCACTCACTCTGAAACAGAACTCTAAACCATGGGATGTATAGTCTAACCCTAGACTGACTCACTCTGAAACAGAACTCTAGACCATGGGATGTATAGTCTAGCCTAGACTGACTCACTCTGAAACCTAGACTGACTCACTCTGAAACAGAACTCTAAACCATGGGATGTATAGCCTAGCCCTAGACTGACTCACTCTGAAACAGAACTCTAAACCATGGGATGTATAGCCTAGCCCTAGACTGACTCACTCTGAAACAGAACTCTAAACCATGGGATGTATAGCCTAGCCCTAGACTGACTCACTCTGAAACAGAACTCTAAACCATGGGATGTATAGCCTAGCCCTAGACTGACTCACTCTGAAACAGAACTCTAAACCATGGGATGTATAGCCTAGCCCTAGACTGACTCACTCTGAAACATAACTGTCATTGTTGGAAAACACTGAAAAACATTGACATGACGACCTGCGTTACCATGATTATTATTTGTCTTAAATCGTATAGATCAGTGTTGACTCTATCCTACTTTGTCCCCGCTCCTCCAGACGAACATTTCCAGGAGATCACAGGCACTCTGCAGGAGGGGCGAATGGCATGTCAGTATGTCTGTATTTATAGACTCCAGACATTAAACATTAAAGCCTGAAGTCTGGCTGCAGTTTGTTTGAGGATTTGTCTCGGATGGCCACACTTCTGTGTTCAGTCAGATCTCAGTGGAAGGCAGTGTGTGTGTGTGTGTGTGTGTGTGTGTGTGTGTGTGTGTGTGTGTGTGTGTGTGTGTGTGTGTGTGTGTGTGTGTGTGTGTGTGTGGTGTGTGTGGAGGGGGGGTGTCTGTGTGTGTGTCACAGGAATTCTATGCCTGTGAGGGGTTGTTAGAATATCGGGGCAGAGAGAGATGTAGAATCTGTCAGGAGACATCAGTAGAGTTGGAGAATAGTCATATTGCTGCTATTCTCTGTGTGCTGTAATGTCCACAGTTTGTGACACTGACAAATAGTGTGACTCCACATCTCACCACCAAGGGGATTTACAAATCAAATCAAATGGATCTATAAAGCCCTTTTTATGTCAGCATTCCTCCTGATCTCCAACAGTTAACATTAGGAGTGGATTGATTCTCCTGATCTCCAACAGTTAACATTAACAACTTAGGAGTGGACTGATTCCTCCTGATCTCCAACAGTTAACATTAGGAGTGGACTGATTCCTCCTGATCTCCAACAGTTAACATTAGGAGTGGACTGATTCCTCCTGATCTCCAACAGTTAACATTAGGAGTGGACTGATTCCTCCTCCAACAGTTAACATTAGGAGTGGACTCCAAACAGTTAACATTAGGAGTGGACTGATTCCTCCTGATCTCCAACAGTTAACATTAGGAGTGGACTGATTCCTCTTGATCTCCAACAGTTAACATTAGAAGTGGATTGATTCCTCCTGGCAGGTCGGGGTCTAGTATTAGCCTATCTATGTGGATGGACA
Organism: Oncorhynchus nerka; assembly: GCF_034236695.1. NCBI lineage: Eukaryota > Metazoa > Chordata > Actinopteri > Salmoniformes > Salmonidae > Oncorhynchus > Oncorhynchus nerka. The sequence continues at coordinate 13,049,207 of NC_088403.1, forward strand.
TTCAGTTTGCCTGCTGTGTTTTGTTACATTCAGATATGGATTACAACCAATGGTCACTGTGATGTGATCTGTCACCAACAGCTCCCGCTACCTCTCCCCAGGAGGAGAGTCATGAACTGTTCCAGGTCCAGAGGTATGGTGAACTGGCCCCTTGTGTTCTACACTCAACGCTGCATCTCAGCCTCACCTCAGGAAGATGGCAACACCCTGTCACTTGGCTTTAAGTCCCTGTGACGTGTGTGTGTGTGTGTGTGTGTGTGTGTGTGTGTGTGTGTGTGTGTGTGTGTGTGTGTGTGTGTGTGTGTGTGTGTGTGTGTGTGTGTGTGTGTGTGTGTGTGTGTGTGTGTGTGTGTGTGTGTGTGTGTGTGTGTGTGTGTTAGAATAGAGAGAGAGAGAGAGAGAGAGAGAGAGAGAGAGAGAGAGAGAGAATAGTCATAGCTGCTATTCTCTGAGAGAGAATGTCCAGAGAGAGAGAGAGAGAGAGAGAGAGAGATCTCACCAGAGAGCCCTACCAGATGTTCTGTTTCCACCTCGAGCCGAAACTCTGGACTCATCCAACTCAATCCAATGGATGACAACACAGTATTGTCTATTGTCCATCATCGTGTATCTCCATCATGTTATAGTTACAGTCATGTATCTCCATCATGTTATAGTTACAGTCATGTATCTCCATCATGTTATAGTTACAGTCATGTATCTCCATCATGTTATAGTTACAGGTTATAGTTACAGTCATGTATCTCCATCATGTTATAGTTACAGTCATGTATCTCCATCATGTTATATTTACAGGTTATAGTTACAGTCATGTATCTCCATCATGTTATATTTACAGGTTATAGTTACAGTCATGTATCTCCATCATGTTATAGTTACAGTCATGTATCTCCATCATGTTATAGTTACAGTCATGTATCTCCATCATGTTATAGTTACAGTCATGTATCTCCATCATGTTATATTTACAGGTTATATCATGTTAGTTACAGTCATGTATCTCCATCATGTTATAGTTACAGTCATGTATCTCCATCATGTTATATTTACAGGTTATAGTTTACAGTCATGTATCTCCATCATGTTATAGTTACAGTCATATATCTCCATCATGTTATATTTACAGGTTATAGTTTACAGTCATGTATCTCCATCATGTTATAGTTACAGTCATATATCTCCATCATGTTATATTTACAGGTTATAGTTACAGTCATGTATCTCCATCATGTTATATTTACAGTCATGTATCTCCATCATGTTATAGTTACAGTCATGTATCTCCATCATGTTATATTTACAGGTTATAGTTTACAGTCATATATCTCCATCATGTTATAGTTACAGTCATGTATCTCCATCATGTTATAGTTACAGTCATGTATCTCCATCATGTTATAGTTACAGTCATGTATCTCCATCATGTTATATTTACAGGTTATAGTTACAGTCATGTATCTCCATCATGTTATAGTTACAGTCATGTATCTCCATCATGTTATATTTACAGGTTATAGTTTACAGTCATGTATCTCCATCATGTTATATTTACAGGTTATAGTTACAGTCATATATCTCCATCATGTTATATTTACAGGTTATAGTTACAGTCATGTATCTCCATCATGTTATAGTTACAGTCATGTATCTCCATCATGTTATATTTACAGGTTATAGTTACAGTCATGTATCTCCATCATGTTATAGTTACAGTCATGTATCTCCATCATGTTATAGTTACAGTCATGTATCTCCATCATGTTATAGTTACAGTCATGTTATAGTTACAGTCATGTATCTCCATCATGTTATAGTTACAGTCATGTATCTCCATCATGTTATAGTTACAGTCATGTATCTCCATCATGTTATAGTTACAGTCATGTATCTCCATCATGTTATATTTACAGGTTATAGTTACAGTCATGTATCTCCATCATGTTATATTTACAGGTTATAGTTACAGTCATGTATCTCCATCATGTTATATTTACAGTTATAGTTACAGTCATGTATCTCCATCATGTTATATTTACAGGTTATCATGTTATAGTTACAGTCATGTATCTCCATCATGTTATATTTACAGGTTATAGTTACAGTCATGTATCTCCATCATGTTATAGTTACAGTCATGTATCTCCATCATGTTATATTTACAGTCATCATATCTCCATCATGTTATAGTTACAGTCATGTATCTCCATCATGTTATAGTTACAGTCATGTATCTCCATCATGTTATATTTACAGTCATGTATCTCCATCATGTTATATTTACAGTCATGTATCTCCATCATGTTATATTTACAGTCATGTATCTCCATCATGTTATAGTTACAGTCATGTATCTCCATCATGTTATAGTTACAGTCATGTATCTCCATCATGTTATATTTACAGTCATGTATCTCCATCATGTTATAGTTACAGTCATATATCTCCATCATGTTATAGTTACAGTCATGTATCTCCATCATGTTATAGTTACAGTCATGTATCTCCATCATGTTATATTTACAGTCATGTATCTCCATCATGTTATATTTACAGGTTATAGTTACAGTCATGTATCTCCATCATGTTATATTTACAGGTTATCATGTTATAGTTACAGTCATGTATCTCCATCATGTTATAGTTACAGTCATGTATCTCCATCATGTTATAGTTACAGTCATGTATCTCCATCATGTTATAGTTACAGTCATGTATCTCCATCATGTTATAGTTACAGTCATATATCTCCATCATGTTATAGTTACAGTCATATATCTCCATCATGTTATAGTTACAGTCATGTATCTCCATCATGTTATAGTTACAGTCATATATCTCCATCATGTTATAGTTACAGTCATGTATCTCCATCATGTTATATTTACAGTCATATATCTCCATCATGTTATATTTACAGTCATGTATCTCCATCATGTTATATTTACAGTCATGTATCTCCATCATGTTATAGTTACAGTCATGTATCTCCATCATGTTATATTTACAGTCATGTATCTCCATCATGTTATATTTACAGTCATGTATCTCCATCATGTTATAGTTACAGTCATATATCTCCATCATGTTATAGTTACAGTCATGTATCTCCATCATGTTATAGTTACAGTCATGTATCTCCATCATGTTATATTTACAGTCATGTATCTCCATCATGTTATATTTACAGGTTATAGTTACAGTCATGTATCTCCATCATGTTATATTTACAGGTTATAGTTACAGTCATGTATCTCCATCATGTTATAGTTACAGTCATGTATCTCCATCATGTTATAGTTACAGTCATATATCTCCATCATGTTATAGTTACAGTCATGTATCTCCATCATGTTATAGTTACAGTCATGTATCTCCATCATGTTACAGTCATATATCTCCATCATGTTATAGTTACAGTCATGTATCTCCATCATGTTATAGTTACAGTCATGTATCTCCATCATGTTATAGTTACAGTCATATATCTCCATCATGTTATAGTTACAGTCATGTATCTCCATCATGTTATAGTTACAGTCATATATCTCCATCATGTTATATTTACAGGTTATAGTTACAGTCATGTATCTCCATCATGTTATAGTTACAGTCATATATCTCCATCATGTTATATTTACAGGTTATAGTTACAGTCATGTATCTCCATCATGTTATAGTTACAGTCATGTATCTCCGTCTAATTTGACTGAAGGTGATGATGCTGTTGACCGTGATCTTGACTTAGCAGAGGCATCAAACACATATACACATGCATTCATTTACTGACTTTATGTGATGCCATTGAGGTGGTCGTTGTTAGCGACCGTAGTTACTGGAGAAGCTTGTGGTTGACTATTCAACAGACACATGAGGATATGATGATGATGATGATGCCGTGCTGCTCACCTGTTCAGGTCTGAGTCCAGGCGGTACCCAGGCGTATTCCTCAAGGGCACAACCTGAGTCGTCGTCTGACGTAGAGCTCCTCTGGAAGCCCAGGGTCAGTTTCCCCAGCTTCCCCCCCGTCCGCTGCTCCATATCCAGGCCCCGGACACCCCCCGTCCGCTGCTCCATATCCAGGCCCCGGACACCCCCCGTCCGCTGCTCCATATCCAGGCCCCGGACACCCCCCGTCCGCTGCTCCATATCCAGGCCCCGGACACCCCCCGTCCGCTGCTCCATATCCAGGCCCCGGACACCCACCGGCCGCTCCAGGTTCATCACAGGCCTGCCCGAGGAGACAGGACAGGAGACGAAGGGTTATCAAATGCCCCCAAATTCAACGTTTAGAATAATTCCTCATTCAGTCAGTGGTTCTTCAGACTTTATATATCGGGAGGGACATCTCTATGTTGTCTGTTTCTGCTTTCCTGAAAACACGGGTTTGCTCTCGTAGAAACACAGGTAACCTAGATCCTAGTGGTTAGAGCATTGGGCCAGTAACTGAAAGGTTCCTGAAATGCCCCGTAAAAATCTGTCATTCTGCCCCTGAACAAGGCCGTTAATGTTCCCGGTATTCATTGTAAATAAGAATCTGTTCTTAACTGACTTGCCTAGTTAAAGGGACAACATATCTGAATGGCAGATTGTCTACAGTAGATTCTGTTTCCTGAAAACATGTACAGTGTTTGCTATAATCCTAGAGAAACAGAGCCACTGTAACAGATCATAGATCCAACTCCGCATAGTGGGTTTAACAGTGAGCTGGATGGATGCTCAGTAAGTTAAGCCTGTGCAGTATTTTTTATTTACCTTTTATTTTACTAGGCAAACAGTTAAGAACAAATTCTTATTTTCAATGCCCCTGGAACAAGGCCTGTTCAGGGGCACACAGATTTGTTCCTTGTCAGCTCGGGATTTGAACTTGGCAACCTCATTACTAGTCCAACACTAAGAATCAGTATATTAGACAGGTTAGTGGAGTACAGACTGACTGTTAAATGGATCTGGTCTTGTAATCATGATTAAATCCCCTTACATCACATGACACTGAACTGTACATTGAGTCAGAGACCTGTTGTACTGGTCACATCCAAAGCTGTGCGTGTGTAAAAATGTATTTAATACCTAGTGTGTGATTTACAGGTTGTTCAAGGACAGGAGGCTTGTGGGACTGACACAGAGCGGTACATTCAGAGACCTTTTGTACTGGTCACATCCAAAGCTGTGCGTGTGTAAAAAATGTATTTAATACCTAGTGTGTGGTTTACAGGTTGTTCAAGGACAGGAGGCTTGTGGGACTGACACAGAGCGGTACATTCAGAGACCTGTTGTACTGGTCACAATCACTGTGAAACACTGCTGGTTCATAGGTTGAGGTTGTATTGGGCACAGGGGGCTGGTGTCCATGACGACACCACAGTACACACGTAGGAGGACATGATATCTCCTCATATAACACGGCTTTGTGTCTGTGATTGTCTAAGGCACATACATCACTATTTCACAGAATCTCAGCCATTTTAGGTTCCTTTCAAAGCCTTTTAAAGGACCTGATAAGGAGGAGGTGGCGGGTTACATCCAGAGATGTTTATCACTTCAGTCTCTCTTCTCTCTTATCTCTGTGTTCACCTACTTCAGAGCCCTCTCTCTATCTGCGTCGCAAATGGCACCCTATTCCCTATATAGTGCACTACTTTTGACCAGAGCTCTAAGGGAGCTCTATGTGCCCTGGTCTAAAGTAGTGCACTAAATAGGGAATAGGGTGCCATTTGGGATGTACACTCTGTCGCTGTCAGATAACCTGGTTTAAGTCTTGGAGGTGTTAAAAACCCCACTTGTGTTTTGTTTGAGTTCCTTTGACGTGCAAATGAAGACCAGAATAGCCTGAGAAGAGCACCCTTGTTTGGGGAGAAAGTTTGGATTTCACAGACGCCCTCTAAACTTAATGGAAGTTCACTCTTGAGTCACAAGGAGGGACCTTCTTCTGAAAGATGAGGTATTTCACAAGGACTGTCACAAGAGAGTCTGAGTATGTAGGTCTAATACCTTTCTGTCTAATCATTTCAATCAAAAGCTCAACAAAAACATGTCAGTAACCTGCTGTGGAAAATATATGTAAACTAATGTCAGCTAATGTATTCTGAGATATAATTTGAATGCCTTCACATGAGTTAATCACAGTCTAATGCCCATTCAAACAGAGATGGTCATTCTGGCCAGTCAACATCACTGTGGAGAAATGAATGGGGAAAGTTTGTTTGAATTTGAATACAGTTACAACAAGCCCTGCAGCTTCTAACCAACAAATACAAAAAGGGTTATAAAAGCTCAGGCTGTTAAACTGGGACTGAGCTCATTTCACACACAGAACACAACGTAGTGGCTCTGTCAGCTTTTTACCAAGTAGGACCAGATGAAGACATCACTCATTAGTTCTTCTAATCTAACAGAACCCGAGGTCTCTGTGGTATGAGTAGAACTCAGTGTTGACAGTGCAGATACATATTTTTTATTTAACTAGGCAAGTCAGTTAAGAGCAAATTCTTATTGACAATGACAGTCTACCAGGGAACAGTGGGTCAACTGCCTTGTTGAGGGGCAGAACAACAGTTTTGACCTTGTCACCTCAGGGACTTGATCCAGCAACCTTTTGGTTACTGGCCCAACACTCTAACCACTAGACTACCTGCCACCCCGATATAACCTATAATTCAATAACTGTATGTTTTATATGGATTTCTATGGTTGCCAGATTCTATTGACTCTTTCCCGCACAATCAGAGCCAATATCCTGCTCAATCCACTAAAAAGTAGCCCAATTTTAGATAGAGTAGGTGCTCAATGCCTTTCCTTGCGTGAGGTAAAACACTTTCCCTAAGTGCCCTTGAGACATTATCCAACGGCCAAGCAACCGAGTCACGAGATGGACGGAGAGATAGAGAGCCATTTGCTAAAGGCGTGTCATTACAATAATTGTCTAGGTCATGTCCTCAAGAGAAAACTGTGATGGATTTCTGGGAATAGCCTGCTAGCGCAGTGTCTAGACGTGAAATATGTTGTCCTCAAAACATTTAATTACAAGGGATAAAAATAACACATTTTGTGTAGCCCAGTTCTGACCACACCAAGAGAAGATTTCCCTGTGAAAGAATCTAAGAAATTCTCCTGTGAATGTATTCCTAACCCCCCCATCCTCTTTACCCCAACCTCTGCTTTTAGAAAGTCAAGTAAGGAAAGTCAGAGAAAATCCCCAGCAGATTCCTGAGCCAACATACACAGGTACTCACATTACACCTTGTCATCCGCTGGCAATAACACAATGTGTGTCTTTATCAAAAACAAAAACAAAACGTCTAACTTACTACCCTGCTCTGCTCCTTTAAACCCAAGTCAAAGAGAGCCGACGGGAGGGAAAGAGAAACATTCATTTTTTTGAAAAAGGCATTTAAAAAGTCCCAACATCGGCACTATGTAAACACCCTCCAGGTGGAGGCCCTGTTGGTCCTATACTGACACATACTAAAGGCCTCTGAGTGGCGCAGTGGTCTGAGGCACTGCATCTCAGTGCTAGAGGTGTCACTACAGACCCTGGTTCGATTCCAGCCTGTATCACAACCGGCTGTGAATGGGAGTCCCATAGGGCGGTGCACAATTTGGCCCAGCATTGTCTGGATTAGGGTTTGGCTGGAGGTCGGCCGTCATTGTAAATAATAATTTGTTCTTAACTGACTTAGTTAAATTAAATAAACATATGAAGGGTAGCATCTCAAGTGGCACCCTACATAGTGCACTACTTTTGACCAGAGCCCTATACGAATATGGTGCCATTTGGGAAACATCTGAAGCCTTGACAGGAAAATAATTACCTGATCAATAACATGGCAGTTTAAATGTATACAGACTCTGGGCTAAGATGACCTGATGCTTGGCGGGAAGAAAAGTGACAGAAACCGTAAGAGGGGAGAAACATCTACAACAACACCGTCTGAATCGTTGAACGGAACACTCGGTCTGAAACCGTAAGAGGGGAAACATCTACAACAACACCGTCTGAATCGTTGAACGGAACACTCGGTCTGAAACCGTAAGAGGGGAGAAACATCTACAACAACACCGTCTGAATCGTTGAACGGAACACTCGGTCAGAAACCGTAAGAGGGGAAACATCTACAACAACACCGTCTGAATCGTTGAACGGAACACTCGGTCAGAAACCGTAAGAGGGGAAAAACATCTACAACAACACCGTCTGAATCGTTGAACGGAACACTCGGTCAGAAACCGTAAGAGGGGAAACATCTACAACAACACCGTCTGAATCGTTGAACGGAACACTCGGTCAGAAACCGGAGGAAACATCTACAACAACACCGTCTGAATCGTTGAACGGAACACTGGTCAGAAACCGTAAGAGGGGAAACATCTACAACAACACCGTCTGAATCGTTGAAGGAACACTCGGTCTGAAACCGTAAGAGGGAAACATCTACAACAACACCGTTGTTCGTTGAACGGAACACTTTGGTCAGAAACCGTATTGGGGAAACATCTACAACAACACCGTCTGAATCGTTGAACGGAACACTGGTCAGAAACCGTAAGAGGGAAACATCTACAACAACACCGTCTGAATCGTGAAAACACTCGGTCAGAAACCGTAAGAGGGGAAACATCTACAACAACACCGTCTGAATCGTTGAACGGAACACTGAAGGTCAGAAACCGTAAGAGGGGAGAAACATCTACAAATAGCAACACCGTTGAATTTGAAGGATATGGAACACAACAGCCCTACTTGAATTGGTACAATACAGAATACAAGTAACAACAATAAGATAACAGATGGCAGGAGGTAATATTTCTATTTAATTGTTCTCCAAATGCAAAGTTATTAACACTCGAGAACAGAAACCGTAAGTGTAAACATCTACACAGTCAACACCATATGGAATTTATTGAACGGAACATTCTTTGGTCAGTTCAATACCGTAAGTATATGGGTAAATAATATCTTATTTACTAATGCAAATCTGACATTTGTTGAAAACACTGAATGTCATTTCATATGGCAAAATATCAAATAGGTGTCAGTAGGTAGGAGATGTTGTTGTTATTACTACCAAATAGCAATACAGCCCTAGTTACACTGAAGGATATGATGAATCCCTACATATAGGAGATGTTGTTGTTATTACTACCAAATAGCACATACAGCTCTAGTGATTTACACTGAAGGATATGATGATGACATATAGGAGATGTTGTTGTTATTGGTTACCAAATAGCATATACAGCCCTAGTGATTTACACTGAAGGATATGATGAATCCCTAATATAGGAGATGTTGTTGTTATTACTACAAATAGCATATACAGCCCCAGTGATTTACAAAGGATATGATGAATCCCTGTTATAGGCAGAATACAATAGAAACAACAATCAGAGCAGATAGTGAAAACAGTCAAGAGACAGAAAATATGAGTGTACTCCTACAGATTCAGGATCTTAATATAGTCATCTCCATTTACCCTATAGAGAGGAGTTATTTTGTTTAACTTATTCTTTGGTGATCATTAGGGTTGGAGGAGTTCAATATAGTCACACATATGTAGGAGTTTCTCTAGGCAAATAATATTTTATTTATATCTAATGCAAATTATTACATTAGGGTTGGAGAGGGACATCTAAAGGCAGAGGTCGTCCTCACAGCCTGTCCTGATGAACTGATGAAGAGTGTTATTCCAGGGCCAGATAGGTGTCAGGGCCAGATAGGTGTCTGGGAGGGCCAGATATGTCATCAGGGCCAGATAGGTGTCAGGGCCAGATAGGTGTCAGGGCCAGATAGGTGTCTGGGAGGGTCAGATAGAGGTGTCAGGGCCAATAGGTGTCAGGGCATATAGGTGTCAGGGCCTAGGTGGTTTAGGGCAGATAGGTGTCAGGAGCCAGATAGGTGATCATGGCCAGGTAGGTGTCAGGGCCAGATATGTCAGGGCCAGATGGTGTTGAGCCAGATATGTTAGCCTCATCTGGGAGGGGAGAAGGTGTTAGAGCCAGGGATAGGTGTCAGGGCCAGATAGGTGATCAGGGCCTCACTGAAGGTGTTAGGAGATATCCCACATAGGTGTCAGGGCCAGATAGGTGTTAGGCCAGGGATAGGGGGCACAGGGGGACTAACACGGTTTGACTGAGACCACCTGCACACACACATCCTGCCTCGCTGTTGATACATATACTGGCAGCTGACAACACTGACAGGGGGAGCGGGCAGGGAGGAGAGAGAGAGACACACACTGATATAGAGCCTCATCTGGGAGGAGGAGAGAGAGAGACACACTGATATAGAGCCTCATCTGGGAGGAGGAGAGAGAGACACACACTGATATAGAGCCTCATCTGGGAGGAGGAGAGAGAGAGACACACACTGATATAGAGCCTCATCTGGGAGGAGGAGAGAGAGACACACACTGATATAGAGCCTCATCTGGGAGGAGGAGAGAGAGAGACACACTGATATAGAGCCTCATCTGGGAGGAGGAGAGAGAGAGACCTGATATAGAGCATCTGGGAGGAGGAGAGAGAGAGAGACACACTGATATAGAGCCTCATCTGGGAGG
>NC_088403.1:13067262-13079762 GCF_034236695.1 Oncorhynchus nerka
CTCTCGACTCCCCTAGACTAAACAGAAAGCTGTGTCTCTCGACTCCCCTAGACTAAACAGAAAGCTGTGTCTCTCGACCCCTAGACTAAACAGAAAGCTGTGTCCCTCGACTCACTCACTCACTTTTTATTGGTCACAGACACATGTTTAGCAGACATTATTGCAGGTGTAGCGAGTGTTCCTAGGGCCAGCAGTACAGTAATATCTAACAATACAATACACACATCTAAAGTAAAAGAATGGAATTAAGGAATATATAAATATTTGGACGAGCCATGTTGGAGTGACATTGACTAAAATACAGTAGAATAGAATACAGTATATTGTTGTTCTGGGGTTCAGTTTGGTGAGATAAAATGTAGATTATTATGTTCTGTAGTTCAGTTTGATGAGATAAAATGGTCAGTAGAACTATCAAACTAAAACTACAATCCTCCTCTATACAATCAACATGTCCTAGCATAACCCCTCTAGATTTCTCCACTCTAGATTTCACCCTCTAGATTTCACCCTCTAGATTTCACCCCTCTAGATTTCACCCCTCCAGATTACACCCCCTCTAGATTTTAATAAAACCCAGTACAACTTAATAAAACCCAATACAACTTAACAAAACCCAATACAACTTAACAGAACCCAATACAACTTAACAGAACCCAATACAACTTAATGAAACCCAATACAACTTAACAGAACCCAATACAACTTAACAAAACCCAATACAACTTAACAGAACCCAATACAACTTAACAGAACCCAATACAACTTAATGAAACCCAATACAACTTAACAGAACCCAATACAACTTAATAAAACCCAATACAACTTAACAGAACCCAATACAACTTAATAAAACCCAATACAACTTAACAGAACCCAATACAACTTAATAAAACCCAATACAATTTAATAAAACCCAATACAATTTAATAAAACCCAATACAATTTAATAAAACCCAATACCACTAAATAAAACCCAAAGCTCTGACTGTGATCTGCAGAGGCTTCGAGAGCTGAAAACCCTCCAAATGAAACTAGGTATGTGTCCCAAATGGCACCCCGTTCCCTATGGGCTCTGGTCAAAGTAGTGCACTATATATTTGGAAACACAACCCAGGATAACTCCGCTAGCCTCTCCACACTCAACCAACTGCCAATGGCAGAGTAGCAGTGACTAGATCAGATCTCCCATGCCGCTGTCCTTGTTACCCCTTGTTGGCCCTTAGGTCACCTCAGTTAGAATTGTCTCACTGCTGGGTTGAGGCTGGCACAGACAGAGTAGCAGTGACTAGATCAGATCTCCCATGCCGCTGTCCTTGTTACCCCTTGTTGGCCCTTAGGTAACCTCAGTTTAGAATTGTCTCACTGCTGGGTTGAGGCTGGCACAGACAGAGTAGCAGTGACTAGATCACATCTTCCATGCCACTGTCCTTGTTATCCTGCTGGCTCTTAGGTAACCTCAGTTAGAATTGTGTCACTGCTGGGTTGAGGCTGGCACAGACAGAGTAGCAGTGACTAGATCAGATCTCCCATGTCGCTGCCCTTGTTACCCCGTGTTGGCCCTTAGGTCACCTCAGTTAGAATTGTCTCACTGCTGGGTTGAGGCTGGCACAGACAGAGTTGAAACCCTTGGTCACGTAACAGTCATTTCTGCTCATAATATTTTACCAAGGGATTAAGTCATGTCTGCTGGTTTGAAAGCAGAACACTGGGCAGGGCTGTGGACATTAAGGCTCGAACGGATGTTAACAACCTTGTTATAGGATTTCTTTTGTACAAATAAAATAATCAAATCAAATCAAATCACTTATTTTATTATGAAAATATTCCAATTATTTTCTCTACATAGATTCTTAAAGCAGGGCACTGGGCAGGACTGAAGACACCAAAACACATGAACATCAACAGACTTTGTTACAGGACTCATTGCTATAGGATTTATCTATGCTTCCCAATAGAGGCACTTTGATTAAGAAAAATAATGACACGTCTAAATGTAATGTATTTGATTTCTCTCTACAGGTTTTCCTTGAAGTCTTTGGAATTGTAAATATCTGTCAATCTTTCCTTGCTGCGCTACGTTGCCCTGCGTCATATCCCTGGATATGTTGGAGAATTATGCTGTGGTTAAGTGGTTTTTCTATAAATCCCTTGACTGCTTATGACTGGATTACATTATATTGAGGAATTATCCCACTTTAGAGTTGAAAGGTTCAACCAAATAGCACAGCGGGTTACTGCAGCTTTCTCATTCACTCACAGCAGAGACGGGGGTCCCCAAACAACCTGGGCTGACATCAATGGCATGGAGTCCCCAAACAACCTATGGGCTGACATCAATGGCATGGATGAGATGAACCAAGAATGAAAATACATTATAGACAAGAATGAAAATACATTATAGACCACACTGAGTCCCCAAACAACCTGGGCTGACATCAATGTCCAAGAATGAAAATACATTATAGACCACACTGAGTCCCCAAACAACCTGGGCTGAATCAATGATGATGAACCAAGAATGAAAATACATTATAGACCACACTGACCCCAAACAACCTGGGCTGACATCAATGTCCCAAGAATGAAAATACAAAGACAACCTGGGCTGACATCAATGTCATGGAGTATGAATGAGGTGAACCAAGAATGAAAATACATTATAGACCACACTGAGTCCCCAAACAACCTGGGCTGACATCAATGGCATGGAGTATGAATGAGGTGAACCAAGAATGAAAATACATTATAGACCACACTGAGTCCCCAAACAACCTGGGCTGACATCAATGTCATGGAGTATGAATGAGGTGAACCAAGAATGAAAATACATTATAGACCACACTGAGTTTATTCCTGTGTCTTTTCCCCAATAAAACGAAGACAAACTCAATGAAAAAAGGACTTGCAAATGAAATGATCTTATCCCATGCCACTCTAAGATTTGCTGTCCCTGTAGGCTATAGTGCAGTACATGAAGAGCCATGGATTTCACCCTCTAGTTTGTAGTTAAGGGTCCTGGGCAGAGTTGAGAAACAATATAGCTAAGTGGAGCTTATAGAGAAGGTTGTTTTATACAGGGTCGTTGCTTTGTTCCTCCAGAAGAGTGTGAAGATCTCCTCTATAGCTGCTGAGCATTAGAATGGACTGAGGTTAGCACCTTCACACACGGTTACTACTTCACTTAGGAACTAATAAGGATCTGTCCTCCGGTTGAGGAATTCACCTTCACAGAGCTCTAATGACTGCATTAGTGGATGGAGGGAGCTTCCCATCATAAAGCTGAGGAAATGGATGCCCATATCTTGTTAACCGATCACTTCAATGCTCTTGTGCCATTTACCAACCCGTTGGTTTGACTAATCAACCAGTCTTAACTTGTTTTGACAGGATGGTGCTAGAAATCCCATCTCTGTTTAGGGAAGGTGGGGACATTGTGGACCATAAACTAGAGTGTAAGCTGTCAGGATGAGGACAGGTCTGTGTGGGACAGCTATAGAGGACAGGGTTACTGTCAGGATGAGGACAGGTCTGTGTGGGACAGCTATAGAGGACAGGGTTACTGTCAGGTTGAGGACAGGTCTGTGTGGGACAGCTTTAGAGGACAGGTCTGTGTAGGACAGCTATAGAGGACAGGTTTACTGTCAGGATGAGGACAGGTCTGTGTGGGACAGCTATAGAGGACAGGGTTACTGTAAGGGTGAGGACAGGTCTGTGTGGGACAGCTTTAGAGGACAGGGTTACTGTCAGGATGAGGACAGGTCTGTGTAGGACAGCTGGAGAGACCATGACTTTGGGTTCACTCATACTGAGAGAGAAGGGGGTTTCAAGTCAGCTGCACAGAGAGGGAGGTCACCTTTTCAGCATCAGGGAGAGAGATCACCCTTTCAGCATCAGGGAGAGAGATCACCCTTTCAGCATCAGGGAGAGAGATCACCCTTTCAGCATCAGAGAGAGAGATCACTCTTTCAGCAGCAGAGAGAGAGATCACACTTTCAGCATCAGGGAGAGAGATCACCCTTTCAGCATCAGAGAGAGAGATCACCCTTTCAGCATCAGGGAGAGAGATCACCCTTTCAGCTGCAGAGAGAAATATCATATTTTCAGCTGGAGAGAGAGAACACCCTTTCAGCAGCAGAGAGAAATATCATATTTTCAGCATCAGAGAGAGAGAACACCCTTTCAGCATCAGAGAGAGAGATCACCCTTTCAGCATCAGGGAGAGAGATCACCCTTTCAGCATCAGGGAGAGAGATCACCCTTTCAGCTGCAGAGAGAAATATCATATTTTCAGCTGGAGAGAGAGAACACCCTTTCAGCAGCAGAGAGAAATATCATATTTTCAGCTGGAGAGAGAGATCACCCTTTCAGCTGCAGAGAGAAATATCATATTTTCAGCATCAGAGAGAGAGAACACCCTTTCAGCAGCAGAGAGAAATATCATATTTTCAGCATCAGAGAGAGAGAACACCTTTCAGCTGCAGAGACAAAGGTCAGAGTGACTTCTAGACTCGTTAAGTGGAATGTGTCATTTAACAATATTAAATTAGACTGACTGAGAGACAGAGGACAGGGAGTTGGCACAGGGCTACTACACAGCTAATAAAAACCTGGATATGCCTTTATGAGAGAGAGAGAAAGAAAGAGAGAAACAGAGACAGAGACAGACAGAGAGAGAGAGCGAGATAGAGAGAGAGAGACAGAGAGAGAGAGAGACAGAGGCAGAGAGAGAGAGCAAGAGAGAGAGAGAGAGCAAGATAGAGAGTGAGAGACAGAGACAGAGACAGAGAGAGCAAGAGAGAGAGAGAGAAAGAAATATAGAAAAAGAGAGAGGGGACGTCACCTCCTCGTCCTCAGCCCTGAGATGACAAGCTAGAGGCTTTATTAAGGACCAAGACCCCCTCAGAGTTTTAGACATCTCAAAACTCATTTTAGAGAGAAATAATCCCATTGAAAAGTTTATTTCTGAAGAGTGAAATCTGTAGTGACATTTCTGTTAAACATGTAACTCATGTATCGTCAAGCAGGCTTACTCACAATCCAATGAGTTAGCTATTAGCAAGGAGGAAATGGAAATGCCCCCCCACCCTGCATCCTGTTAAGCATTATTTCAGACATTCATTCAAGATGAGCTTTGTTCATATGGAGTTCCCAGCAGACCACCCGGCTATGCACGACCCAACCCAGAGTTTAATAGAGAACAGTGAAGCTCCATAGGGAACACCCGGCCAAACAGGATCTAACCCAGAGTTTAGTAGAGTACAGTAAATCTCCATAGGGAACACCCGGCCAAACAGGATCTAACCCAGAGTTTAGTAGAGTACAGTGAAGCTCCATAGGGAACACGTGGCCAAACAGGATCTAACCCAGAGTTTAGTAGAGTACAGTAAACCTCCATAGGGAGCACCGTAGAGTACAGTAAATCTCCATAGGGAACACCTGGCCAAACAGGATCTAACCCAGAGTTTAGTAGAGTACAGTGAAGCTCCATAGGGAACACCCGGCCAAACAGGATCTAACCCAGAGTTTAGTAGAGTACATGAAACCTCCATAGGGAACACGTGGCCAAACAGGATCTAACCCAGAGTTTAGTAGAGTACAGTGAAGCTCCATAGGGAACACCCGGCCAAACAGGATCTAACCCAGAGTTTAGTAGAGTACAGTGAAGCTCCATAGGGAACACCCGGCCAAACAGGATCTAACCCAGAGTTTAGTAGAGTACAGTGAAGCTCCATAGGGAACACCCGGCCAAACAGGATCTAACCCAGAGTTTAGTAGAGTACAGGAAACCTCCATAGGGAACACGTGGCCAAACAGGATCTAACCCAGAGTTTAGTAGAGTACAGTAAACCTCCATAGGGAACACGTGGCCAAACAGGATCTAACCCAGAGTTTAGTAGAGTACAGTAAACCTCCATAGGGAACACCCGGCCAAACAGGATCTAACCCAGAGTTAGTAGAGTACAGTAAACTTCCATAGGGAACACGTGGCCAAACAGGATCTAACCCAGAGTTTAGTAGAGTACAGGAAACCTCCATAGGGAACACGTGGCCAAACAGGATCTAACCCAGAGTTTAGTAGAGTACAGTAAACCTGCATAGGGAACACCCGGCCAAACAGGATCTAACCCAGAGTTTAGTAGAGTACAGTAAACCTCCATAGGGAACACGTGGCCAAACAGGATCTAACCCAGAGTTTAGTAGAGTACAGTAAACCTCCATAGGGAACACGTGGCCAAACAGGATCTAACCCAGAGTTTAGTAGAGTACAGTAAACCTCCATAGGGAACAATACTCAGAGGAGGAAAGGAACCATGCTTCAACATTATAATAATTTAATTCTCCTTCTAAATGAGCAACAAAACATCTGCTTCTCATAATAAGGTGACTGGGATTAGTAGGGACATACATACACAAGCACGTACACACGTACAGACATGAACACGCACATGCAAGGATGCACACACACACACAGGCACGCACACACACCCCTGCACAGTCAGCGTCAAGGGAGAGGAAGAAAGGCCGACAAGAATAACAGATAAGAACTGAATTCAGGTCTTCATAATGGAGAAAATATAGTGATGCATTTGGGCTGCTATTTGATTATAACAGATAAGAACTGAACTCAGGTCTGTTTTCATAATGGAGAAAATATGGTGTGGCATTTGGGCTGCTATGTGATTATAACAGATAAGAACTGAACTCAGGTCTGTTTTCATAATGGAGAAAATATGGTGTGGCGTTTGGGCTGCTATGTGATTGTTGTTATTTCTGGCTCCAGACTTTATTAATAAATGAACTGAGACAGATGTTCAACACTTGTCATTCTGTTGTTGTGGTCCATGTGTCGCTCTTCCTGTTAAGAAGTGATTTCCTTCTCCTGTTTCAGCTGAGAAAACAGAAAGGAAACGGCACGTTAAAATAACACGTCATTCACAGTTCATTTAGAAAACAAATGACTTTAGAGTCTAAATGAAAACTGGAATACGTGGGAACCCATCTACAAGACAAAACATCTCATGGCATATCATGCTCAGATTGGTGTGTGTGTGTGTGTGTGTGTGTGTGTGTGTGTGTGTGTGTGTGTGTGTGTGCGTGCCTGCATGCTTGTGTGTGTGAGTGTGGGTATGTTTGTCTGCCAGTGTACTGTATGTGTGTGTGTGTGTGTGATTGTGTGAGTGTGGGTATGTTTGTCTGCCTGTGTACTGTATGTGTGTGTGTGTGTGTGTGTGTGTGTGTGTGTGTGTGTGTGTGTGTGTGTGTGTGTGTGTGTGTGTGTGTGTGTGTGTGTGTGTGTGTGTGTGCCTGTGTGTGTGTTGCATCACCCTAATTCTACTCCATAGCGACTCCCTCCATAGCAGCTCTCCTGTACCCTGCTAGAATGTAGGCCAGGCCAGGGACCAGGCTCTGTGTATACAGAGTCATAATGATATGCCTCTAGGGAGGAGAGAGCAGAACAGAGTCACTCAAGTGGAACAAATACACACTGCCCTGTTACACCATAATGCACAAGCCATGACAGAAGGGTGGGAATCCGATGACCAACATACATGTAAACATTGCTGGCTCGCCGGCTTCTACATATAGTTTGCTGAGTTTCCAGGTTGCCCTAGTTGTTTCCAGGTTACCCTAGATGTTTCCAGGTTACCCTAGATGTTTCCAGGTTACCCTAGATGTTTCCAGGTTGCCCTAGTTGTTTCCAGGTTACCCTAGATGTTTCCAGGTTGTCCTAGATGTTTCCAGGTTACGCTAGATGTTTCCAGGTTGCCCTAGTTGTTTCCAGGTTACCCTAGATGTTTCCAGGTTGCCCTAGTTGTTTCCAGGTTACCCTAGATGTTTCCAGGTTGCCCTAGATGTTTCCAGGTTACCCTAGATGTTTCCAGGTTACCCTAGTTGTTTCCAGGTTACCCTAGATGTTTCCAGGTTACCCTAGATGTTTCCAGGTTACCCTAATTGTTTCCAGGTTGTCCTAGATGTTTCCAGGTTGCCCTAGATGTTTCCAGGTTGCCCTAGATGTTTCCAGGTTACCCTAGATGTTTCCAGGTTACCCTAGTTGTTTCCAGGTTACCCTAGATGTTTCCAGGTTACCCTAGATGTTTCCAGGTTGCCCTAATTGTTTCCAGGTTGCCCTAGATGTTTCCAGGTTGCCCTAGATGTTTCCAGGTTACCCTAGATGTTTCCAGGTTACCCTAATTGTTTCCAGGTTACCCTAGATGTTTCCAGGTTACCCTAGTTGTTTCCAGGTTACCCTAGATGTTTCCAGGTTACCCTAATTGTTTCAAGGTTACCCTAGATGTTTCCAGGTTATCCTAGTTGTTTCCAGGTTACGCTAGATGTTTCCAGGTTACCCTAGATGTTTCCAGGTTGTCCTAGATGTTTCCAGGTTATCCTAGATGTTTCCAGGTTACCCTAGATGTTTCCAGGTTACCCTAAATCCACTTCAATCACTGTAGATGAAGGAGAAGATTTGTAATCCTTGAGACAGCTGAGACATGGATTGTGTATGTGTGCCATTCAGAGGGTGAATGGGCAAGACAACATATTGAAGTCCCTCTGAACAGGGTCTGGTAGTAGGTACCAGGAGGACCGGTTTGTATTGAGAACTGCAACGCTGCTGGGTTTTTCAAGCTCAACAGTTTCTTGTGTGTATCAAGAATGGTCCACCACGCAAAAGATATCCAGCCAACTTGACACAACTGTGGGAAGCATTGGAGTCAACATGGGCCAGCCTCCCTGTGGAACACTCTCTACATCTTGTAGAGTCCATGCCCTGACAATTTGAGGCTGTTCTGAGGGCAAAGGGGGGTGTAACTTAATGTTAGGAAGGTGTTCCTAATGTTTGGTATACTCAGTGTATAACAATTTTATGGTATAATATCCAGGACAATGCTTTACTCTGTGTTAAACTGTTTATATAGGTTAAGTTATGCTGTAAATGACACAGAGGAGGATGAAGAACAGAGAGAGAGAGAGAGAGAGAGAGAGAGAGAGAGAGAGAGAGAAAGGGAGAAAGAGAGAGAGAGAGAGAGACCGTGTCGAAGTAACAATGTTTATTACAGCAACAGGGGCAAAGGTACAGGACGGCAGGCAGGCTCAGGGGTTGGCAGCTTGGTTATGCAGGTGGGTACAGGGTCAGGACAGGCAGCTTGGTTATGCAGGTGGGTACAGGGTCAGGACAGGCAGCTTGGTTATGCGGGTGGGTACAGGGTCAGGACAGGCAGCTTGGTTATGCAGGTGGGTACAGGGTCAGGACAGGCAGCTTGGTTATGCGGGTGGGTACAGGGTCAGGACAGGCAGCTTGGTTATGCGGGTGGGTACAGGGTCAGGACAGCTAGCGTGGTTATGCAGGTGGGTACAGGGTCAGGACAGACAGCTTGGTTATGCAGGTGGGTACAGGGTCAGGACAGGCAGCTTGGTTATGCAGGTGGGTACAGGGTCAGGACAGGCAGCTTGGTTATGCAGGTGGGTACAGGGTAAGGACAGGCAGCTTGGTTATGCAGGTGGGTACAGGGTCAGGACAGCTAGCGTGGTTATGCAGGTGGGTACAGGGTCAGGACAGACAAGGGTCAAAAACCATGAGGACAAGAAAAGAGAGACTGGGGAAAAGCAGGAGCTGACAAACAAGACAAACTGGCAACAGAGAAACAGAGAACACAGGTATAAATACACAGGGGATTATGGGGAAGATGGGCAACACCTGGAGGGGGGTGGAGACGATCACAAAGACAGGTGAAACAGATCAGGGTGTGACACTGTCTCTCTCTATCTATCTCTATCACTCTGTCTCTCTAGCTCTCCTAGTCCTCAACAGATGGAGACAGGAGGATATGAAGGAGACTTCATGAGGAGAGAGTGTAGACAGGGGTTTTCCCTCCCAATCAAACCACAGGGCTTCATCTAAGGAACCAAACATGGCAGTGTACCATGTAATGGTGCGTATCTGCGGCAGGTGGACTCTGAGGCGTAACGGGCTGTATTGTTGAAAGGGAAGTTTTCAGACCCCCAGGGGGATTCTCTGGAGGGCTTTCTCAGGAGGAAATACACACACACACACACACACACACACACACACTAACCCTAAGCCCTCACATGTTGGATGTCATAGTTGACCGGCTTTGGATAGTGACGTTTCCCCTGATCTAATTTAGATCCTGGTTTCCAGTCTGGTTTCAGTGGGTTTAGTCGTATTAACACACAATACGTGTATTTACTACATCATTAATCATTCATTCATTTCATCTCCATTTCACCCTCAAACCCTGAACAGGCAGACAGTCAGATCACTGTTAGTATTGTTTTGAAAGAGAAAGCCCAGGCTTTCATCATCTGACCTTACCATTATGGCAGCTCCATGGACACACCAGTACATCATTACACCCCCCTCTCCCTCTCTCTGAAATAGAATGGTTGTAGTCAAGGAGGATATTCCGGCACTTAATTACAGACCCCAATAAACAAAGATAGTTTGTGTTAGAAAGGAAAATGAGTACTGTGGTTCTGCATCACAGTAAAAGTACACATTTCTCACCAACATGGTGGACACCTCAATTTGTCAAAATACTTTTCTATCCACAGATCTCTACAGTACCAACACTGTAGTTTTTAAAACCTTTATCTAACTAGGCAAGTCAGTTAAGAACAAATTCTTATTTACAATGACGGCCTACCGGGGAACAGTGGGTTAACTGCCTTGTTCAGGGGCAGAATGACAGATTTTTACCTTGTCAGCTCGGTGATTCAATCCAGCAACTTTTTGGTTACTGAACCAACGCTCTAACCGCTAGGCTACCTGCCACCCTGTAGTGAAACTACGGTAACCACAACTACCTTGTTTACAGGGCTACCGGTACCGTAGCTATAGCACAGTTCTGTTCTCTGAAATGCTGTGTTCTGAAATGCTGTGTTCTGAAATGCTGTGTTCTGAAATGCTGTGTTCTGAAATGCTGTGTTCTGAAATGCTGTTCTCTGAAATGCTGTGTTCTGAAATGCTGTGTTCTGAAATGCTGTGTTCTGAAATGCTGTGTTCTGAAATGCTGTGTTCTGAAATGCTGTGTTCTGAAATGCTGTGTTCTGAAATGCTGTGTTCTGAAATGCTGTGTTCTGAAATGCTGTGTTCTGAAATGCTGTGTTCTGAAATGCTGTGTTCTGAAATGCTGTGCAGACTTTAGTACTGTGTGAGTATTGTGTTAGTAGTGCGTTAGTATTGTGTTAGTACTGCATTAGTACTGCGTTAGTACTGTGTTAGTACTGTGTTACTAGTGCGTTAGTATTGTGTTAGTAGTGCGTTAGTATTGTGTTAGTAGTGCGTTAGTATTGTGTTAGTAGTGCGTTAGTATTGTGTTAGTAGTGCGTTAGTATTGTGTTAGTAGTGCGTTAGTATTGTGTTAGTACTGCATTAGTACTGCGTTAGTACTGTGTTAGTACTGTGTTACTATTGCGTTAGTACTGTGTTAGTACTGTATTACTATTGCGTTAGTACTGGGTTAGTATTGCTTTAGGACTGTGTTAGTACTGTGTTTGTACTGTGTTAATATTGCGTTAGTTCTGTGTTAGTATTGCGTTAGTACTGTGTTAGTATTGCTTTAGGACTGTGTTAGTACTGTGTTTGTACTGTGTTAATATTGCGTTAGTTCTGTGTTAGTATTGCGTTAGTACTGTGTTAGTACTGTGTTACTATTGCGTTAGTACTGTGTTAGTACTGTGTTACTATTGCGTTAGTACTGTGTTAGTACTGTATTACTATTGCGTTAGTATTGTGTTAGTACTGCATTAGTACTGCGTTAGTACTGTGTTAGTACTGTGTTACTATTGCGTTAGTACTGTGTTAGTACTGTATTACTATTGCGTTAGTACTGGGTTAGTATTGCTTTAGGACTGTGTTAGTACTGTGTTTGTACTGTGTTAATATTGCGTTAGTTCTGTGTTAGTATTGCGTTAGTACTGTGTTAGTACTGTGTTAATATTGCATTAGTACTGTGTTAGTACTGTGTTAGTATTGCGTTAGTACTGTGTTAGTACTGTGTTAGTACTGTGTTAGTACTGTGTTAGTACTGCGTTAGTATTGCGTTAGTATTGCGTTAGTACTGTGTTAGTACTGTGTTAGTACTGTGTTAATATTGCATTAGTACTGCGTTAGTACTGCGTTAGTACGGCGTTAGTACGGCGTTAGTACTGTGTTAGTACGGCGTTAGTATTGCATTAGTACTGTGTTAGTACTGCGTTAGTACTGTGTTAGTACTGTGTTAGTACTGTGTTAGTACTGCGTTAGTACTGTGTTAGTACTGCGTTAGTATTGCGTTAGTACTGCGTTAGTACTGCGTTAGTACTGTGTTAGTACTGTGTTAGTATTGCGTTAGTACTGCGTTAGTACTACGTTAGTACTGTGTTAGTACTGTGTTAGTTCAAACCCTCTTTGACTTCATTATTATAATACGGTCCTTCCTGAAACAGACAGGGTGGCATCATCATCTGATGAAATCGGACCAATCAAAGCGTTT
>NC_088403.1:13082262-13222262 GCF_034236695.1 Oncorhynchus nerka
GTTATCTTACAGACAGGCAGCAAACTGCTGTTATCTTACAGACAGGCAGCAAACTGCTGTTATCTTACAGACAGGCAGCAAACTGCTGTTATCTTACAGACAGGCAGCAAACTGCTGTTATCTTACAGACAGGCAGCAAACTGCTGTTATCTTACAGACAGGCAGCAGACTGCTGTTATCTTACAGACAGGCAGCAGACTGCTGTTATCTTACAGACAGGCAGCAAACTGCTGTTATCTTACAGACAGGCAGCAGACTGCTGTTATCTACCTATCATCTCTGTTATCTTGTATATACTGCTGTTATCTTACAGACAGGCAGCATCTATCTTACAGACAGGCAGCAGACTGCTGCTCAGACAGGCAGCAAACTGCTGTATCCATCACTGTTATCTTACAGACAGGCAGCAAACTGCTGTTATTCATATATCCTTATGTACATATTCCAGGCAGCAAACTTATCCCCTTACACTGTGTGTTATCAAGACAGTAGTTTTGGAATTGTTATCTTAGATTACTTGTTGGTTATCACTGCATTGTCTTACAGGAACTAGAAGCAGCAAGCATTTACAGACAGGCACACTGCTGTTATTAACATCTGCTAACAATGTGTATGTGACAAATATAATTTGATTTTTGATTTGATTTGCTGAAAGTTTAGACACAGATTTGATCATATAAATCAAATAAACTGTTTCAATGATATATGTATCTGAAGGAGTTAGTTCTCCAGTCCTGTTCCTATCTGTGACACAGCCAGACCATAATATGAGGCTTGGGGAGCAAATGCGGCCGTCTTGGGTTGGGTTAGTGACCACGGACAAGCAGAGCCCTGGTTCATGGTGATTAGAACAAGCCACAGCTCGTAGATGAGTTCCCTTTCATCACCATGGTTACGGCCAGGCCACTGAGCCTCCACCTTACACGTTTTTCTTCTCCCTAGCACTACACAGCTGATTGACATAATTAAAGATTGATGATGAGTTGGTTATTTAAATCAGCTTTGTTGTGCTATTGCCCAGGACCGTGTTTAGGAAACCCTACACTTCACTGTCCTGTACTGAACACACACACACACACACACACACACACACACACACACACACACACACACACACACACACACACACACACACACACACACACACACACACACACAAACACACACACACACACACTCCTTCACTAGTCGTGCACACGTCTCACTGGCCCTCTGTCAAACCCCAACTGACAGCGTTATTCCAACATTACCACAACCCAGAGCTGGTCTGCTGTTAGTACTACCCCCATTCAATATTTATCTCAGCTCTGTGAGTAGCCGTGCACGTTTCTCACTGTGCTTCTCATCACATACTAAGTGACAGCCTTGTACCAAAACCTCCAGAACCCAGAGCTGGTCTGCCTGCCTGCCCCCATCCATTCCATGTTTTACCCAGCCTCAGCCTGAGAACACAACTTGAGGGAATAGAAACTTGCCAGGAGTGTTTTGAGGTTAGCAGTGATTTACATTGCCCTGCGTACAGATTCATTCCTCCAGGAACAAACATGGCTCTGTGTACCTTACCTGGTCTGAGATATTACTGCAAACCAACTGAGGTGACACACACACACACAACACAACACACACAACACAACACAACACAACACAACACAACACAACACAACACAACACATAGCCCATGGTGATATACAGCACAACTCCCCAGAACAGAAAGACAGAAAAGAAGACGAAAGGAATACCTAGTCCTATATATTTTATAAAGGAATACCTAGTCCTATATATTTTATAAAGGAATACCTAGTCCTATATATTTATAAAGGAATACCTAGTCCTATATATTTATAAAGGAATACCTAGTCCTATATATTTATAAAGGAATACCTAGTCCTATATATTTATAAAGGAATACCTAGTCCTATATATTTATAAAGGAATACCTAGTCCTATATATTTATAAAGGAATACCTAGTCCTATATATTTATAAAGGAATACCTAGTCCTATATATTTATAAAGGAATACCTAGTCCTATATATTTATAAAGGAATACCTAGTCCTATATATTTTCCTATAAATAAAGGAATACCTAGTCCTATATATTTATAAAGGAATACCTAGTCCTATATATTTTATAAAGGAATACCTAGTCCTATATATTTATAAAGGAATACCTAGTCTAGTTTATAAAAGGAATACCTAGTCCTATATATTTATAAAGGAATACCTAGTCCTATATATTTATAAAGGAATACCTAGTCCTATATATTTATAAAGGAATACCTAGTCCTATATATTTTATAAAGGAATACCTAGTCCTATATATTTATAAAGGAATACCTAGTCCTATATATTTATAAAGGAATACCTAGTCCTATATATTTATAAAGGAATACCTAGTCCTATATATTTATAAAGGAATACCTAGGCCTATATGTTTAAGTGAGATATACCACAGATATTGTAACAATTAACAAAGGGCTCTGAAACTAATACTGTACCACTGCCAAGACCTCACAGAGTTGTAGCTGTAAAAGCAGAGGTTTTAACAGGGGACCCAAGCAGAGTTCTGGTTCTATCTGCAGAGCATGGCTCAGGACCAGAGCAGTCCAGACCAGGGAGTCACTGAGTAAAGGTTTTCCAGGAGTAAGGCCAAGAGCATCAAAACAAACTCCAGGATGGATTTCCTCTCTGGGGTTCGTTCAGCAGCACATTGTGAAGGGTAAATACATAGACATTTTAGTACGTTGAACTGAAGCCTTGTAGGCTTTAATCCCATAACACAATCTAAACATTACAAGGGTCTGGTGTTGCTTCATAAGCCGCTGACACAGAAAACATGTTTCCAGGAAGATGTTGGAGTTCTCAGAGCAGACTGTGTTTGTGACAACTCATAACTCAATGAAGGGGCCGTATAGAAAGCCTGTTTGAATTGCACTTAGTAACAAAATGCCAGTTCAGCTAAATGTGCAGGTGAGATGGTCATTACATCATATTTACACAATGTACCAAACGGAAACGTTGCTACTCTGCCACAGTGTTAAATAATGTTTAGTTGACAAGAGCACAAGTGTTGCTTATGCTCCTCGTCGTTTCCAGAGAGAAAGAACGTGCGCGCAAGAGAGAGCGACTGCGCTCCACACATGCATGTAGTCTAGCTGGAACATTCCAATCACCTGAGCTACACTAGAGCCTTCCATGTGGTCTTAATGGCTGATGTATTACCAGAGGAAGAGAGAGAGGCTTGGCATCACACTCAGGTCCATAGCTCCCCCCCTCAGCCCCACTGCTCCTTCAGCCCCTGGCTTCGTCCCAAATGGCACCCTGTTATCTATATAGCGCACCAGGACCCCGGTCAAAAGAAGTGCACTCACTATATGCCACTTGGGACGCAGACCCTCCTCTCTGGTTGGCTGGTTGCCATTTGGCTCCGTGGTGAAGACACTCCGCTGGTCACATGATACCCCCCTGGGTCTGCTTTACCAGTTTGTTATTCACAACCCCCCAGGAGAGGAGAGGCGAGGGGATGAGATGAGAGGGGAGTGGCTGAGAGGAGAGGGGCTGAGAGGAGGAGGGAGGGGCTAATAGGTGAGAGGAGGGGCTGAGAGGAGAGCGGAGGGGCTGAGAGGAGGAGGGAGGGGCTAATAGGTGAGAGGAGGGGCTGAGAGGAGAGGACCTGAGAGGAGGAGGGAGGGGCTAATAGGTGAGAGGAGGGGCTGAGAGGAGAGGGGAGGGGCTAATAGGTGAGAGGAGGGGCTGAGCTGTATACCTGGGACCCAGTGTGACATAGGCCTTCAGCTGAAATGTTGTTACACTTCATTTGATTTTTTTATTTAACCTTTATTTAACTAGGCAAGTCAGTTAAGAATTCTTATTTACAACGACGGCCTACTTGTAAAGCCCTCGTGGCCAAACCCTCCCCTAACCCGGACGACGTCCCTGTGGGACACCTGATCACGGCCAGTTGTGATACAGCCCGGGATCAAACCTGGGTCTGTAGGGAAGCCTCAAGCACTGCGATGCAGAGCCTTAGACTGCTGCACCACTCGGGAGGCCAAATGTGTGGAACTATTATGAGGGGAGAACAACTCATCTAAAACTGTTATCTGGGAAAATATGATGAATGTTTAAACTCAGAGATGAACATGTTGTAGCGGCCTACAATATACATCTGAATTGCATGCAACGCTATTTTACTGTAGTACACCACAGCTTGATGCTCTTATAGGAACATCTAAACTGCCACTAGGGGACCCCACTACCTTCATTACAGTAGCTAAAAATGGTCCTCCACTCTACTGCTCTCGGTGAAACATCACATCACTTTTATACTGTTTCCTAAACTATTTGGTCGAATTCGGCTTTTAGTCTGTCAGTCAGTTGAAGCATTTGGTGTAAACACGAAAACTTCCACAGGACAAGTGCCAGGTGAGAAGTGTCAGTCAAGCGACACTGCCTTATACACCCCTTCGCTGTTTTGATAGATCCTCTCTGGTCTGGACCACGTCAGTCCGAAGGAGGAAATGATATATATATATATAAAAAACACTATTGGAAGGAGGTGAAGTGTATTTTGAGAGGTTTTGCTGAGAGATTTATTGCATAAAGTCAAGATGGTTAACAGCAGGACGGCTTCACGCGCCAAATAGCATGATATTATTCGTTATGTTCACTAAAGCAACCGCGTGTAAGGAGAGAGAGCTGGAGAGAGAGAGATGGTGTCGTCACATGAGTGACAAGCAACAGCTGAATCCACACATCTGGAACTTTGGAGTCGCGCGGCACACCAAATGACACCCACAATGGGGTGCGTCTTTACGCGCACGTTTTAACGAGCTACTGTCTCTTTTCTGGCTTAACGTTTCACAGTTGAAGTTTCTGTAATGTTTAAATGACTAGGAATAAGCCATATGCAGTAGTTTATAACAACAACTTGTAGAGATTGTCAGAACACATTCATAGACCTTCATCCATTCATAGAAAAGAAGCACAAGTGACAGAAACACAATTTTCACGTCAGGGGGGAAATTACACGTGGGCCAGATCTGACTTCCACATTTCTATACTAAACAGGTCTGGAAGACAACTGTATATTCAAACACATATTTCATGAAATGTGAAGGTGAAATCAGTATACCTGGAGTTGAAATTGCAATTTCATGCAGTAGCGGTACAATTTCCAAGTATTGCAAAGTATGGTAAAGATTTAAATGGCAAGCTATTCCACTCACCGACAGACAGACAGATCCGAAACTGATAGATACTCACCAGAAAGACTGATTGCGCGGAGTTATGGGTAGGGGTAAGGATATTCCGTTAATTGAGTAGAACAATATTCACGATTGGTGTCATCGGCGCCACTTTAAATAGTAGTGCTGCACCTACAGTATTATGTTCCTCCGTTCTAGTCTCACCGTGAACTATTCGAAGTTCGAATGAATAGAATACAACGCCTTTTCAGAACATCATATAGAGAGAAACGACGTTAGAGTTTCACCACACAGACCAGCAGCGGCGTTGATTTAACAGCTCAACTCGCGTTCTGGTGTTGGTACAGCACCACAAGTTAAAGCGCAGAGAGACTCACGGGCGTCGAGATGACATTAACGCTGTACTCTCTGCCTATTGGCTTAAACAAGCAGCCCCACCAATCCCTCTAAAGGCTGACATTCTTGGCAGTCTGGAAAACACGGCTGGTATCTCCCTCTCACTTTACAGAAAGACCCTGTACACTGCACACACACAAGCACGTTGAATACCTCTATATGCGTAAATAGCATTTGGGCGTTTGGCTCTTAAATTGTTATTACATTATCCATGTTGGTAACATACAGGGAAGGTCTATGGTATAAAACAATGCTTTGGTTTTCAACCCTCCACGTGTTTATGGTGTAGTTTTGACGCTGTTTATCTTCACTACATATAGAAAGACTTCTTTCTTCATGATTTGAGATCGACACTGAATAGACTCCTATTTGACAATGTACACAATCTAATTATTGCAGATGAAGGACCCATCTCAGAGACAAGATATGTAGACATATCTTCCATGTAAACCTCAGAGTGTCTTGGGGAATTTTAACCCCTCTTGGTGGTGGTGATGTGTGGAAGGATCTGTCTACAAGGCCACGCACTGTCTGTGTCTAACTGATACACTGTGTGTGTGTGTGTGTGTGTGTGTGCATTGACAACCCTGTTTGTGTTTTCCTGACATTGTGACACTCTGCCAGATCAGGTTTCACAGCATAGTCCTCCACACACACACACACACACACACACACACACACACACACACACACACACACACACACACACACACACACACACACACACACACACACACACACACACACACACACACACACACACACACACACACAGCTGAGGGGCCCCTGACCTAATTCACAGGGGTTGCCTGGCCTGCTGTCTATCTCTCTGCCAGGGCTCCCATATAAACTGTTCCACACCGGGCTCCTTTGTCAATGTGTTAGCAGTGGGAAGTGAAACCTCTCTCTCTTTAATCTGAGATG
The DNA here is from genome assembly GCF_034236695.1 of Oncorhynchus nerka. NCBI lineage: Eukaryota > Metazoa > Chordata > Actinopteri > Salmoniformes > Salmonidae > Oncorhynchus > Oncorhynchus nerka. The sequence continues at coordinate 13,088,789 of NC_088403.1, forward strand.
CTAATCTTTCTATTCACTCACCTGCTGCGGCCCCCGCCACAATCCCCATCCCCGCCTCACCCTCAGAAACCAAGAGCCCCAGAGCCGGTCGACGGGAACTTGATCAGCTTTAGTGTCCCACGGTTGCTCTCTTTATTTCCACCTGTTCTGTGGGCCTGTTCCCTGTTCTGCGCCCACACAGAGTTTGCATCCCAAAGGACACCCTATTCCTTATGTAGTGCACTACTTTTAACCAGGGCTCATAGGGAAACTATTTAGTGAACAGGGTCCATTTGGGATGCACAGCAGAATAGGCCCCTGCACTGTGCTGCTGTGTTAACAGGTCTTTGTGGTGTGGAGCGTCACAGACATCTGCAACATTACTCCCATTTACTGAGAGCAGAGCATATTAAAGGTACTCCTATAGATTAGAGTATATTAAAGATACCCCTATAGATTAGAGTATATTAAAGGTACTCATATAGATTAGAGTATATTAAAGGTACTCCTATAGATTAGACTATACTCATATAGATTAGAGTATATTAAAGGTACTCCTATAGATTAGAGTATATTAAAGGTACTCCTATAGATTAGAGTATATTAAAGGTACTCCTATGGATTAGAGTATATTAAAGGTACTCGTATAGATTATAGTATATTAATGGTGCTCCTATAGATTAGAGTATATTAAAGGTACTCCTATAGATTAGAGTATATTAAAGGTACTCGTATAGAGTAGAGTATATTAAAGGTACTCCTATAGATTAGAGTATATTAAACGTACTCCTATAGATTAGAGTATATTAAAGGTACTCCTATGGATTAGAGTATATTAACGGTACTCCTATAGATTAGAGTATATTAAAGGTACTCCTATAGATTAGAGTATATTAAAGGTACTCCTATGGATTAGAGTATATTAACGGTACGCCTATAGACTAGAGTATATTAAAGGTACTCCTATGGATTAGAGTATATTAAAGGTACTCCTATAGATTAGAGTATATTAAAGGTACTCGTATAGAGTAGAGTATATTAAAGGTACTCCTATAGATTAGAGTATATTAAACGTACTCCTATAGATTAGAGTATATTAAAGGTACTCCTATGGATTAGAGTATATTAACGGTACTCCTATAGATTAGAGTATATTAAAGGTACTCCTATAGATTAGAGTATATTAAAGGTACTCCTATGGATTAGAGTATATTAACGGTACGCCTATAGACTAGAGTATATTGAAGGTACTCCTATGGATTAGAGTATATTAACGGTACTCCTATAGATTAGAGTATATTAAAGGTACTCCTATAGACTAGAGTATATTAAAGGTACTCCTATGGATTAGAGTATATTAACGGTACGCCTATAGACTAGAGTATATTAAAGGTACTACTATACATACAACCAGAGAGGAAGCAAGGATCCAGAATGTGGAGATAGCAGCACAAAAGTCCTCTGGTTCAGGGAACTTTCCCCAGTTGTCACACACATACCCACACACACTCACACGCACCCACACACACACGCATCCACATTTCCCTGGCCAGCTGCATTGATGTGGAATTGTTTGTTTTGTGATTGTGGTTTGGGGAACATCATTTATGAAAGGCAGGAAGCCACGAGGAAAAGTCACACTGTGGATATCTGATCAGTCAGCCTCTAGTAAAAGGGAGAGGGAGAGGTGGAGGAACAGGGAGTGGAAGAGTCAGGGAGAGGGAGAGGTGGAGGAACAGGGAGTGGAAGAGTCAGGGAGAGGGAGAGGTGGAGGAACAGGGAGTGGAAGAGTCAGGGAGAGGGAGAGCGAGCGAGAAAGACAAGGATAGTGAGAGGTAGAGGTAGAGGTAGAGGGAGAGAGATAAAGGTGAAAAGTGAGAGAGAGGGAGAGGAACGTGACGTCTGATATTGTACCCACTTCTCTCTGTGTGCAACAGGATCTGTTCACTTCATTAAATCAACACACATCATAAATGTGACTAATGCATTACTGGGATTTGTTGGATACTTAACCTCTGAACTTTGACCTCAACCCGACATTGGTTGTCTGACTCCAAATTGACCCTTGTTCGTGACCCACTAACAAAGATTCACCCTCTCTTTTCTCCTCCATGTGAAAGCCATGGTATGTGGCTCCAGATTTGGCCGGCACACCGAAACCAAAGCTGTCCATCATGTTCGGAGATTCCGAGATTCTGGTGTTCCGAAGCTCCTTGTGGTCTTCAGGGGAAACACATGGAAACACATGGTTGTTGTCTATCATAATTCCAAAGAGTTCTTGTGAGTTTTCTCATGTCATCTCTTTATCTTATTGTGCCAGCAGTTTTTATCGAAGTCAGAGAGAGAGAGAGAGAGAGAGAGAGAGAGAGAGAGAGAGAGAGAGAGACAGAGAGAGAGAGAGAGAGACAGAGAGAGAGAGAGAGAGAGAGAGAGAGAGAGAGAGACAGAGAGAGAGAGAGAGAGAGAGACAGAGAGAGAGAGAGAGAGAGAGAGAGAGAGAGAGAGAGAGAGAGAGAGACAGAGAGAGAGAGAGAGAGAGACAGAGAGAGAGAGAGAGAGAGAGAGAGAGAGAGACAGAGAGAGAGAGAGAGAGAGAGAGAGAGAGAGAGAGAGAGAGAGAGAGAGAGAGAGAGAGAGAGAGAGAGAGAGAGAGAGAGAGAGAGAGAGAGAGAGAGAGAGAGAGAGAGAGAGAGAGAGAGAGAGAGAGAGAGACAGAGAGAGAGAGAGAGAGAGAGAGAGAGAGAGAGAGAGAGAGAGAGAGAGAGAGAGAGAGAGAGAGAGAGAGAGAGAGAGAGAGAGAGAGACAGAGAGAGAGAGACAGAGAGACAGAGAGAGAGAGAGAGACAGAGACAGAGAGAGACAGAGAGAGAGAGAGAGAGAGAGAGAGAGAGAGAGAGAGAGAGAGAGAGAGAGAGAGAGAGAGAGAGAGAGAGAGAGAGAGAGAGAGAGAGAGAGAGAGAGAGAGAGAGAGAGAGAGAGAGAGAGAGAGAAAGACAGAGAGAGAGAGAGAGAGAGAGACAGAGAGAGACATAGAGAGAGACAGAGAGACAGAGAGAGAGAGACAGAGAGAGAGAGACAGAGAGAGAGAGAGAGAGAGAGAGAGAGAGAGAGAGAGAGAGAGAATGACAGAGAGAGAGAGAGAGACAGAGAAAGAGAGAGACAGAGAGAGAGAGACAGAGAGAGAGAGAGAGAGAGAGTTTCCTGCAAGAAACCTGGTATAGAGGAGACAGACCCACTGGTTGCCCTCTAGGTTACAGAGAGCTGGTAGTCCCATCCACCAAACTACCAGGTGTGAAACAGGGAAGGGACTCAGGGGGTATGCTAATTTGGTATAGAGCAGACCTAACTCACTCCATTAAATTAATCAAAACAGGAACATTCTACATTTGGCTAGAAATTCAAAAGGAAATTATCCTAACAGAGAAAAAAGTCCTCCTGTGTGCTACCTATATCCCCCCACTAGAATCCCCATATTTTAATGAAGACAGCTTATCCATCCTGGAGGGCGAAATCAATCATTTCCAGGCCCAGGGACATGTACTAGTCTGTGGCGACCTAAATGCCAGAACCGGACAAGAACCTGACACCCTCAGCACACAGGGGGACAAACATCTGCCTGGAGGTGACATCATCCCCTCCCACATATGCCCCCCTAGGCACAACTATGACAACATAACCAACAAAAACGGGTCACAACTCCTGCAGCTCTGTCGCACGCTGGGTATGTACATAGTCAACGGTAGGCTTCGAGGGGACTCCTATGGTAGGTACACCTATAGCTCATCTCTTGGCAGTAGTACTGTAGACTACTTTATCACTGACCTCAACCCAGAATCTCTCAGAGCGTTCACAGTAAGCCCACTGACACCCCTATCAGACCACAGCAAAATGACATTTACATTTAAGTAATTTAGCAGACGCTCTTATCCAGAGCGACTTACAAATTTGTGCATTCACCTTATGACATCCAGTGGAGCAGCCACTTTACAATAGTGCATCTAAATCTTTTAAGGGGGGGGGTGAGAAGGATTACTTTATCCTATCCTAGGTATTCCTTAAAGAGGTGGGGTTTCAGGTGTCTCCGGAAGGTGGTGATTGACTCCGCTGTCCTGGCGTCGTGAGGGAGTTTGTTCCACCATTGGGGGGCCAGAGCAGCGAACAGTTTTGACTGGGCTGAGCGGGAACTGTACTTCCTCAGTGGTAGGGAGGCGAGCAGGCCAGAGGTGGATGAACGCAGTGCCCTTGTTTGGGTGTAGGGCCTGATCAGAGCCTGGAGGTACTGAGGTGCCGTTCCCCTCACAGCTCCGTAGGCAAGCACCATGGTCTTTTAGCGGATGCGAGCTTCAACTGGAAGCCAGTGGAGAGAGCGGAGGAGCGGGGTGACGTGAGAGAACTTGGGAAGGTTGAACACCAGACGGGCTGCGGCGTTCTGGATGAGTTGTAGGGGTTTAATGGCACAGGCAGGGAGCCCAGCCAACAGCGAGTTGCAGTAATCCAGACGGGAGATGACAAGTGCCTGGATTAGGACCTGCGCCGCTTCCTGTGTGAGGCAGGGTCGTACTCTGCGGATGTTGTAGAGCATGAACCTACAGGAACGGGCCACCGCCTTGATGTTAGTTGAGAACGACAGGGTGTTGTCCAGGATCACGCCAAGGTTCTTAGCGCTCTGGGAGGAGGACACAGTGGAGTTGTCAACCGTGATGGCGAGATCATGGAACAGGCAGTCCTTCCCGGGAGGAAGAGCAGCTCCGTCTTGCCGAGGTTCAGCTTGAGGTGGTGATCCGTCATCCACACTGATATGTCTGCCAGACATGCAGAGATGCGATTCGCCACCTGGTCATCAGAAGGGGGAAAGGAGAAGATTAATTGTGTGTCGTCTGCATAGCAATGATAGGAGAGACCATGTGAGGTTATGACAGAGCCAAGTGACTTGGTGTATAGCGAGAATAGGAGAGGGCCTAGAACAGAGCCCTGGGGGACACCAGTGGTGAGAGCACGTGGTGAGGAGACGGATTCTCGCCACGCCACCTGGTAGGAGCGACCTGTCAGGTAGGACGCAATCCAAGCGTGGGCCGCGCCGGAGATGCCCAACTCGGAGAGGGTGGAGAGGAGGATCTGATGGTTCACAGTATCGAAGGCAGCCGATAGGTCTAGAAGGATGAGAGCAGAGGAGAGAGAGTTAGCTTTAGCAGTGCGGAGCGCCTCCGTGATACAGAGAAGAGCAGTCTCAGTTGAATGACTAGTCTTGAAACCTGACTGATTTGGATCAAGAAGGTCATTCTGAGAGAGATAGCGGGAGAGCTGGCCAAGGACGGCACGTTCAAGGGTTTTGGAGAGAAAAGAAAGAAGGGATACTGGTCTGTAGTTGTTGACATCGGAGGGATCGAGTGTAGGTTTTTTCAGAAGGGGTGCAACTCTCGCTCTCTTGAAGACGGAAGGGACGTAGCCAGCGGTCAGGGATGAGTTGATGAGCGAGGTGAGGTAAGGGAGAAGGTCTCCGGAAATGGTCTGGAGAAGAGAGGAGGGGATAGGGTCAAGCGGGCAGGTTGTTGGGCGGCCGGCCGTCACAAGACGCGAGATTTCATCTGGAGAGAGAGGGGAGAAAGAGGTCAGAGCACAGGGTAGGGCAGTGTGAGCAGAACCAGCAGTGTCGTTTGACTTAGCAAACGAGGATCGGATGTCGTCGACCTTCTTTTCAAAATGGTTGACGAAGTCATCTGCAGAGAGGGAGGAGGGGGGGGAGGGGGATTCAGGAGGGAGGAGAAGGTGGCAAAGAGCTTCCTAGGGTTAGAGGCAGATGCTTGGAATTTAGAGTGGTAGAAAGTGGCTTTAGCAGCAGCGACAGAAGAGGAAAATGTAGAGAGGAGGGAGTGAAAGGATGCCAGGTCCGCAGGGAGGCGAGTTTTCCTCCATTTCCGCTCGGCTGCCCGGAGCCCTGTTCTGTGAGCTCGCAATGAGTCGTCGAGCCACGGAGCGGTAGGGAAGGACCGAGCCGGCCTGGAGGATAGGGGACATAGAGAGTCAAAGGATGCAGAAAGGGAGGAGAGGAGGGTTGAGGAGGCAGAATCAGGAGATAGGTTGGAGAAGGTTTGAGCAGAGGGAAGAGATGATAGGATGGAAGAGGAGAGAGTAGCGGGGGAGAGAGAGCGAAGGTTGGGACGGCGCGATACCATCCGAGTAGGGGCAGTGTGGGAAGTGTTGGATGAGAGCGAGAGGGAAAAGGATACAAGGTAGTGGTCGGAGACTTGGAGGGGAGTTGCAATGAGGTCTACTTAAACAGAGCAATACTCAATCATGAGGCATCAAAGCCAAAGGAACTGAGTAACATTAAGAAATGCTATAGATGGAAGGAATGCAGTTTGGAAACCTACCAAAAAACAATTAGGCAACAACAAATTCAATCCCTTTTAGACAATTTCCTGGGTAAAACGTTCCACTGTAATAGTGAAGGTGTAAACCTGGCAGTAGAAAATCTTAACAGTATATTTGACCTCTCAGCTTCCCTATCAAATCTAAAAATCTCAAATAGAAAACCGAAGAAAATTAACAATAATGACAAATGGTTTGATGAAGAACGCAAAAATCTAAGAAAGAAATTGAGAAACCTGTCCAACCAAAAACATAGAGACCCAGAAAACCTGAGTCTACGCCTTCACTATGGTGAATCACTAAAACAATACAGAAATACACTACGGAAAAAGAAGAAACAGCATGTCAGAAATCAGCTCAATGCAATTGAAGAATCCATAGACTCTAACCACTTCTGGGAAAATTGGAAAACACTAAACAAACAACAACACGAAGAGTTATCTATCCAAAATGGAGATGTATGGGTAAACCACTTCTCCAATCTTTTTGGTTCTATAACAAAGAACAAAGAGCAAAAACATATACATGATCAAATACAGATCTTAGAATCAACTATTAAAGACTACCAGAACCCACTGGATTCTCCAATTACATTGAATGAGTTACAGGACAAAATAAAAACCCTTCAACCCAAAAAGGCCTGTGGTGTCGATGGTATCCTCAATGAAATGATCAAATATACAGACAACAAATTCCAATTGGCTATACTAAAACTCTTTAACATCATACTTAGCTCTGGCATCTTCCCAAATATTTGGAACCAAGGACTGATCACCCCAATCCACAAAAGTGGAGACAAATTTGACCCCAATAACTACCGTGGAATATGTGTCAACAGTAACCTTGGGAAAATCCTCTGCATTATTATTAACAGCAGACTCGTACATTTCCTCAATGAAAACAATGTACTGAGCAAATGTCAAATTGGCTTTTTACCAAATTACCGTACAACAGACCATGTATTCACCCTGCACACCCTAATTGACAACCAAACAAACCAAAACAAAGGCAAAGTATTCTCATGCTTTGTTGATTTCAAAAAGCCTTCGACTCAATCTGGCATGAGGGTCTGCTATACAAACTGATGGAAAGTGGTGTTGGGGGTAAAACATACGACATTATAAAATCCATGTACACAAACAACAAGTGTGCGGTTAAAATTGGCAAAAACACACACATTTCTTCACACAGGGTCGTGGGGTTAGACAGGGATGCAGCTTAAGCCCCACCCTCTTCAACATATATATCAACGAATTGGCGCGGGCACTAGAAAAGTCTGCAGCACCCGGCCTCCCCCTGCTAGAATCCGAAGTCAAATGTCTGCTGTTTGCTGATGATCTGGTGCTTCTGTCACCAACCAAGGAGGGCCTACAGCAGCACCTAGATCTTATGCACAGATTCTGTCAGACCTGGGCCCTGACAGTAAATCTCAGTAAGACCAAAATAATGGTGTTCCAAAAAGGTCCAGTCACCAGGACCACAAATACAAATTCCATCTAGACACTGTTGCCCTAGAGCACACAAAAACTATACATACCTTGGCCTAAACATCAGCGCCACAGGTAACTTCCACAAAGCTGTGAACGATCTGAGAGACAAGGCAAGAAGGGCATTCTATGCCATCAAAAGAAACATAAATTTCAACATACCAATTAGGATTTGGCTAAAAATACTTGAATCAGTCATAGAGCCCATTGCCCTTTATGGTTGTGAGGTCTGGGGTCCGCTCACCAACCAAGACTTCACAAAATGGGACAAACACCAAATTGAGACTCTGCACGCAGAATTCTGCAAAAATATCCTCCGTGTACAACGTAAAACACCAAATAATGCATGCAGAGCAGAATTAGGCCGATACCCACTAATTATCAAAATCCAGAAAAGAGCCATTAAATTCTACAACCACCTAAAAGGAAGTGATTCACAAACCTTCCATAACAAAGCCATCACCTACAGAGAGATGAACCTGGAGAAGAGTCCCCTAAGCAAGCTGGTCCTGGGGCTCTGTTCACAAACACAAACACACCCTACAGAGCAGGACAACAGCACAATTAGACCCAACCAAATCATGAGAAAACAAAAAGATAATTACTTAACACATTGGAAAGAATTAACAAAAAGACAGAGCAAACTAGAATGCTATTTGGCCCTACACAGAGAGTACACAGCGGCAGAATACCTGACCACTGTGACTGACCCAAAATTAAGGAAAGCTTTGACTATGTACAGACTCAGTGAGCATAGCCTTGCTATTGAGAAAGGCCGCCGTAGGCAGACATGGCTCTCAAGAGAAGACAGGTTATGTGCTCACTGCCCACAAAATGAGGTGGAAACTGAGCTGCACTTCCTAACCTCCTGCCCAATGTATGACCATATTAGAGAGACATATTTCCCCCAGATTACACAGATCCACAAAGAATTTGAAAACAAATCCAATTTTGAAAAACTCCCATATCTTTTGGGTGAAATTCCACAGTGTGCCATCACAGCAGCAATATTTGTGACCTGTTGCCACAAGAAAAGGGCAACCAGTGAAGAACAAACACCATTGTAAATACAACCCATATTTATGCTTATTCATTTTATCTTGTGTCCTTTAACTATTTGTACATTGTATATATATATATAATATGACATTTGTAATGTCTTTACTGTTTTGAAACTTCTGTATGTGTAATGTTTACTGTTAATTTTTGTTGTTTTTCACTTTATATATATTCACTTTGTATGTTGTCTACCTCACTTGCTTTGGCAATGTTAACACATGTTTCCCATGCCAATAAAGCCCTTGAATTGAATTGAATTGAATTGAGAGAGAGAGAGAGAGAGAGAGAGAGAGAGAGAGAGAGAGAGAGAGAGAGAAAGACAGAGAGAGAGAGAGAGAGACAGAGAGAGACAGAGAGAGACAGAGAGAGAGAGAGAGCGAGAGAGAGTGGAGGCAGTGACACTTGTTATCACATCACTGTCATCAGAATTTCACCCAAGCATCCGAGGCTCTCCAATTACACCGCCTTTAGTTTCCATACAATCAAATCAAATCACATTTTATTGGTCACATACACGAGTTTAGCAGATGTTACTGTGGGTGTAGCGAAGTGCTTGTGTAAGTAGCATCTAACAATTTCACAACAATACACACAAATCTAAAGTAAAGTAATGGAATTAAGAATACTTAAATATACGGGCGTGAAACGTCCGAGCGGTGTTTGCAGTTGAAGTTATTCTTTAATAACACGGACCCCAAAGCAAATCAGGGGGAGGAAAAGAGGTTTATTCAAAGAGGATAAATCATGAATGTTGTAGATGGTCATTCCTTCCCTGTCCTCAGCAATTCCCTCTCAGTGATTCATTCTCTCAGTGATTCTTCCAAGTGAACAGAGGAACAGGATGTAGTTTATACCCTCGCCTTTTTCTTTTTCTGTAGGTTACCTTTATTTAACTCGGCAAGTCAGTTAAGAACAAATGAGTATTTTCAATGACAGTCTAGGAACAGTGGGTTAACTGCCTTGTTCAGGGGCAGAACGAGAGATTTTTTACCTCGTCAGCTCAGGGATTCAATCTTGCAACCTTTCGGTTACTAGTCCAACTCTCTAACCACTAGACTACCTGCTGCCCCTAGCCTGTGATTGACCAATTAGAATTCCTTGCAATAAAACTGGGCCAATGGCCAAATAACAAGTATCCTATTTCAGGCTCACTGCATAGAGCAATTCCTCCATGTCTCTGACCCATTGATCAATAATTCCCTATTACAGAAAAAACATTATTTCCATTGATCGTTACTCTATTGACTCGTCCTCTGCGTTGTGTATTTATCTTCTAAATATTCTCACAGCGGCATAGACTAAGATACAGTAGAATATAATACAGTATATACATATGAGATGAGTAATTCAAGATATGTAAACGTTATTAAAGTGACAAGTGCTCCGTTATTAAAGTGGCCAGTGATTATATGTACATAAACGGCTTTCTGGTGGTCTCCCTTCACCTGTCAGAAAACCTTCAGCCTCTAATCAGATGTCAAATGCAGGACCATCCTCAGGACCAGCCTCAGGACCAGCCTCAGGACCATCCTCAGGACCAGCCTCAGGACCAGCCTCAGGACCATCCTCAGGACCAGCCTCAGGACCATCCTCAGGACCAGCCTCAGGACCATCCTCAGAACCATCCTCAGGACCCTCCTCAGGACCATCCTCAGGACCATCCTCAGGACCATCCTCAGGACCATCCTCAGGACCATCCTCAGGACCAGCCTCAGAACCAGCCTCAGGACCATCCTCAGGACCATCCTCAGGACCAGCCAACCACAGGTATTTCATAAGACAGTGTGGCTTTATGTTGGCTGGAGGAAGTTTATCCATTGTTCAAGACTCCACTCTGTTGAAGTTCTGTTGTCCTTTGTGTTCAGATAACAGTGCTTACCTATGCAGGGCAGGTACTGTACATCTAGTGTTCTAGAGGGGCGGACTGGGGTCAGAAATCACCCCTGGCATCTTTCTAACACATCAGCCCATTTTGGTCCTCGAGGCCCCCATTATTAGACAGACATTTAGCATTTTGTGCAAAAATTCAAATGAACCAGCCCGTCTGGCATTTGCCCAAAATGCCCTGTGTCCAGTCTGCCCCTGGTGTTGTAGCTTCCCTGTACTGTATTGCAACACACCCAGTTGGAATAAACCGACCTGAACATCCATACTGCCACATGTTTGAGAAGCTGTTAGAAGAGTTCTCATGGCCCAGGCATGATGCGTGGACTTGACCGTCATACAGTCATTTGTGATGACTGGTTCAGGGTCAACTACTTCAGCTGCTTCTGAAAGGAAAGAGAAACATAATGATTGGACTATAATACAATGTTTCCTCATTTATGGAATTCCAGACAGTGGATACTTACCCCCTACTGCCACACACATACACACACACACACACACACACACACACACACACACACACACACACACACACACACACACACACACACACACACACACACACACACACACACACACACACACACGCACGCACGCACGCACACACACGCAGGCACACACTCACACAAACACACACACACACACCACAGGTTTTCTGACAGGAGTGAGTGCTCTGGTTAAATGTTAATCCTTCTAGGGAGATTGGATTCTCAAGGCCCCCCCACTGAGTCAGCTCTCAAGCAAACATGGCGTAATTAGACTGAGACACACTGCATCCGGAACACACACACACACACACACACACACACACACACACACACACACACACACACACACACACACACACACACACACACACACCCTTACCTCCTACCTTCAACAGGATCGGGACCCATTACATTGCAGACATACCTGAGCACTTTGTACACCACTTGAACCAATGCTCTACACACGCTGCTTGTCTTTCCAGTTCTTTGGTTCTATTAGCTGAACTCTAGGAGCTTTTGGGAGTTCTAAATGAGTGGCCGGAAGTCTCATGCTGTTACTATAGAATTGGAATTAGAATCCTTCTGATTCCATGGCTGTTGCCCCCGTGGCTGAGGTCTGGCTGGGACTGCTAGACTGGCTGTCACTCCCCTGACAGAAGACAATAGCACGCCATGTCACTCAGAGTCCTGGACAATACACAGACCTGGACAATACACCTTCACTTGTGTTACTTCTCACAGACCTGGACAATACACCTTCACTTGTGTTACTTCTCACAGTCCTGGACAATACACCTTCACTTGTGTTACTTCTCAGAGTCCTAGACAATACACCTTCACTTGTGTTACTTCTCAGAGTCCTGGACAATACACCTTCACTTGTATTACTTCTCACAGACCTGGACAATACACCTTCACTTGTGTTACTTCTCAGAGTCCTAGACAATACACCTTCACTTGTGTTACTTCTCAGAGTCCTGGACAATACACCTTCACTTGTATCACTTCCTGGACAATACACCTTCAGTCCTGACCTGACAATACACCTTCACTTGTATTACTTCTCACAGACCTGGACAATACACCTTCACTTGTGTTACTTCTCAGAGTCCTGGACAATACACCTTCACTTGTATTACTTCTCAGAGTCCTGGACAATACACCTTCACTTGTGTTACATAAACGGCTTTCTGGTGGTCTCCCTTCACCTGTCAGAAAACCCACAGAGAATATTAATGAGCTACACATAACACATTCTACATACATGTACCTGTACTGTATTGTAGGCAGTACTAAAAGGTAGTATCTCATTGGTCTCTAGAAATAGATCATCTTAACCATCATATGGAGGACATGAACTGCCCCTTATCAAGACATGGGAATGGAATGTTCTGAGTCTAATTGTTAAAACACTATTAAACCCAATGTGAATATACAGGCCTGATTCAAACCCAATGTGTAGATACAGGCCTGATTCAAACCCAATGTGAAGATACAGGCCTGATTCAAACCCAATGTGTAGATACAGGCCTGATTCAAACCCAATGTGTAGATACAGGCCTGATTCAAACCCAGTGTGTAGATACAGGCCTGATTCAAATCCAATGTGTAGATACAGGCCTGATTCAAACCCAGTGTGTAGATACAGGCCTGATTCAAACCCAATGTGTAGATACAGGCCTGATTCAAACCCAGTGTGTAGATACAGGCCTGATTCAAACCCAATGTGTAGATACAGGCCTGATTCAAACCCAATGTGAAGATACAGGCCTGATTCAAACCCAATGTGTAGATACAGGCCTGATTCAAATCCAATGTGTAGATACAGGCCTGATTCAAACCCAATGTGTAGATACAGGCCTGATTCAAATCCAATGTGTAGATACAGGCCTGATTCAAACCCAATGTGAAGATGCAGGTCGGATTCAAACCCAATGTGTAGATACAGGCCTGATTCAAGTGCTGTTTGTTGTACACAGTCACAGTGTAGTACAGTTGAAATGGAACAGCACTCCATGCCTAATGGAATAACACACATGCACGTGCGCGCACACACACGCACACGTACACACAAACAACTGTGTGGGAATGTTTTTTTTATGATGTCGTGAAGCTCTGTAGCCCATGGTCACGCATGTTTTCATCTCTTTCATTCCAGGCGTCTGTCTGTAGGCCTACGGAGCGCTAGCAAGAGAGCCTTGGGGCGTTGTGCCTCTCTGCAATGTGTAACTGGAAACTCTGGGTAGAATTGACCTCTTAGGGCTGATCTAGGAACAGCTTTCCCTTTCGCCACACCTTATGTCAACCAATAGGGTCGGAATGACAAAATTGATCCTGGATCAGTGTTTAAGGAAGATGTCCTCTTTCTCCCTAACAGCTTATCGCTTTGTGACACCCACTTCCTGTTCCTGTAACATTGATCTCTGTTGGTTAATGTTAAACCACTAACTTACCGTTTTCATCATGGTTTGTAATCTTTAAGCCCAATGCTAACCTAAAGAGCTGTGCGTGGGTGTTTTGGCATTTCCCTTCAACCGTAAATCAAATTGAATGACGGTTGGTTGGATGCCTGGGATACATAAACTCTACAGTCAGTAAAGTTGAATTAGGCAGAGAAATTTGAGGGATTTGAAGTGAGGTAGTAAAGTCAAATCTAAACGTTGTGTGTGAGTGTTTTAGTAATTCATTCATGGTTTTCTTGGAGGACTCCAACATGCATAAGTTTGAGTGGAGTAGAGTGAGGGAGGGAAAAGGAGGGGGGGCCCTCTGAGGGGAAATCTGAAGGACAAAAAAAGGCATTTAGAGAAAACACAAATACAGGGAACAGGCCTCAGTAGTAGTTTGTCCTTCCTGGTGGACCTGTGTTCAAGTAGTATTTGTTTTCTTAAATACTTTAGCTGTTCTTCACTGAGCTTGCCTGGCCCAAATAAACCAATCGAACAGATCCTAATGTGCAAACCTCACCTGTCAGACACTCTAGACAGGCTCAAACAAAACACTTAAAGTATTTGAGAGAAAACACATACTATTTGAACCCAGATCTGCTTCCTGGTAGCCTGGCTTCTCTCCAAATTCATCACAGGACCAATGAACTGTCCAAAGACAGTGTACTGCACCAGCTGTACCTGTATTAGTAACAGAACAAGATTTCACTTCTTGTTCATTCGTCCAAGTCTCCCTACTCCTTAGATATTTTTGTTTTATATATATTATATATTCTGTAAACCTTTGCCAAATATGAGATTGCTGAATTAGTCATTTTATTGAATTGACCACTTGCACGTCCGAAACCACTGATTTAAATCACAGTGATACAACGTTTGGATTTGCACTCATGGGTACACAGGATTATAACTTTAATAACAGATGTTAGAATGCTCTGTCCTCCCGTCCTCCTCGTCCCATTCTCAGTCCTCAGGGCCGGAACACAACCTGAGCCACGGTTACCACGGTTACCATGGGAGTGACCGACTGTAGTCTTCTTCTCTCAGGGGAAGGAGGGAAGAAGCTCACCTCTCTTAGTAGGGGACTGGAATGAAATAGTATTTTAAAGGGGGAAGGGGGTTAATTTCACCTCTTTGGGTGGGTGAGAGGCTGGAAGGAGGGAAGGGGGAGACTCACCTCTCTCGGTAGGGGGCTGACTGCACTGGCTGCTGGGAGGAAGTGTCTGACAGCACGTAGCTCCTGGGTCACTGTGGAATGCCACAGACACCCAAGGGCTAAGTAAGCCAAGGGCAAGACAAGGGGAGGAGGGAAGGAGGGAGGGAGAGAGGCGGGGAGTGAGCGGAGAGGGTAGAAAACAAGGGAGAGAGAGAGAGAGAGAGAGAGAGAGAGAGAGAGAGAGAGAGAGAGAGAGAGAGAGAGAGAGAGAGAGAGAGAGAGAGATGATGTGAGGGGAAAGGGGAAACAGAGAGTAGAAAAAAAGAAGCAGTAAGGTCTGGGATGCTCTCTCTCTCTCTTTCGCTCTGGGAGGGCTGAGAACAAATCGTTTTGACAGTCACCAGAAATACATTCTCCTGCCAAGTCTTAAACAACTGCAGCCAAATGTATCTCCCTCCCTCCAGTCTCTAACCTTATGTGAAGAAATAGGGGAGCAGTCTACACAAATATTTTATTTGGGATCTCACTAGGAGTCTCCTCAGGAGGACTGGACTATATATTCAATTAACATTTTATTGCAGTGGGCTAAATCAGGGTCGCACAGAGTGATTCTTGGTGTTATTAAACAAATCTAATTTGAAACAAAAGTATACACCTCACACACATGATTATGGGCTTACAAAAAAGAAGACACCTGTACCATGACAGATATAGAGTTGAAATGTATTACATTTTGATTTTGCACCCCAATATTACACTTTATATACATCACAGAAGACTGAAATATAGCAGAACCGTTTGACATAGGAACACTGGATTTTCTGAATGGTTTTTAAATAATGTTTAGTTATGAAATTATGAAAAATATTAAGAACATTCCACCCATGAGGCCACTAGAGGGCGATTTGGTCATTTGACTGCAAGAAAGGGGTACGATTTGAGGGCTGAGATTTGGCTGGAGATTCAGTAATGGCTCGTGAGAATACCCTGAGCTAAATACTCTAAATGGCTCTCACATGACACAGATAAGCCTGGCCTGGAAGAGCCTTGGTGACCCTGTATGGCTGGGTATTGACTGGGGCTTCCCTAATTTACCCCCTTCACCCTGGTAGGGCTCCATAATCCACTCTGTGAATCCCTGCAGATTTGGTTATGGCTAACGAGAATACCCTGAGTTAAATACTCCGAACACTCAGTAGCTCTCACGTTGCAGAGATAAGCCTGGCTTATCTGTCTGACTGGCTCTTGACTGGGGTTGCCCTCATTTACCCCCTTCACCCTCAATGGTCTCCAGTTTCACCTTCTTAGACTCTACTCCCACCAGGAGTAGGAAGAAGTTACCCACTGACCCTCCAACCACTGATCCAAGTTCAGATATTATTGTTATGGTTAGGATCAGAGGTTAAATTGATCCTAGATCTGTTGTTAACAGCAACTTCAATTTCTACCTCCACCTGTTGATTCCCAGTCAGACAGACCAGACAAACTGCACTCTGACCTCTCTGTAACCCTGCTCACACAGGAAGCTGCAGCCAGGGGGAAGGTGTTGTGAGGAGTTTTGTGAATCCCAAACCACACCCTCGCCCCTACCAACTCGCTTGGAGGGCCCTCCGTTGTCACGTGTTACTGACGAAACTCAGAGGGTGACTTCCAGAGAGTGGTGTGGGCATCAATAAACCCATCAACTTAACCAATTCCCCTTGTCCTTTTACAATATATACACTTCAGGAACAGTTAAACATTTAATTTGCGAGGTGTTTCATATTTTACATGTGTCAAGTCTCAAAATCAGACATAAACAAATGCAGGTAGCACACAATTAGGCACGTCTGTCCATTCTTTTGTATTATCGTGGTGCATGTTGGGATAGCACTTGGCTCTAAAGTCTGCAGCCTTGCTGGCTTGGCCGAAGTGGCTATTGGAGGGTCTAATAATTAGCCCCTACATCCTCTATGATTTTCAATCCCTCCACTTTGGGGCACTTGTGCATGGAGGACCGAGGGGTGAGGGGAAGGGAGTGATTTGGTATTCAGCCGTTGTGTTTCTGAGTCACAGTGGGTAGTCAGGAAATGGCTGCTAGCCCCTCTGACTACCAGCGTCAACCCAGCATCCCCCATCCCGTCCTCCCCTGACCACCCAGGTTTAGGTTTAAACAAGAGCCTTATAGGACCACCATCCTAACAAGTCCCTTACCCCGTGACATTTTCTCTCCCCCACCTCTCTCTCTACTCCACGTCTCTCTCTACCCCACGTCTCTCTCTCTCTCTCTCTCTAAACCACGTCTCTCTCTCTCTCTCTCTCTCTCTCTCTCTCTTAAACTCACCCCCCTCCCACGTCTCTCTCTCTCTCTCTCTCTCTCTCTCTCTCTCTCTCTCTCTCTCTTCTCTCTCATTAACTCACCTTCCCTCCCTCCCTCTCTCCATCTCTCTCTCTCTACCCCACCTCTCTCTCTCTCTCCCCCACGTCTCTCTCTCTCTCTCTTCTCTCTCATTAACTCACCTTCCCTCTCTCCCTCTCTCCATCTCTCTCCCTCTCTCTCTCTCTCTCTCTCTCTCTCTCTCTCTCATTAACTCAACTTCCCTCTCTCCATCTCTCTCTCTCTCTCTCTCTCTCTCTCTCTACCCCACGTCTCTCTCTCTCTCTTCTCTCTCATTAACTCACCTTCCCTCTCTCCATCTCTCTCTCTCTCCCTCTCTCTCTCTCTTCTCTCTCATTAACTCACCTTCCATCACTCTCTCTCTCTCTCTCTCTCTCTCTCTCTCTCTCTCATTAACTCACCTTCCATCTCTCTCTCTCTCTCTCTCTCTCTCTCTCTCTCTCTTCTCTCTCATTAACTCACCTTCCATCTCTCTCTCTCTCTCCTTCTCTCTCATTAACTCACCTTCCATCTCTCTCTCTCTCTCATTAACTCACCTTCCATCTCTCTCTCTCTCTCTCTCTCTCTCATTAACTCACCTTCCATCTCTCCCTCTCTCTCTCTCTCTCTCTCTCTCTCTCTCTCTCTTCTCTCTCATTAACTCACCTTCCCTCTCTCCATCTCTCTCTACCCCACGTCTCTCTCTCTCTCTCTTTTCTCTCTCATTAATTCACCTTCCATCTATCTCTCTCTCTCTCTCTCTCTCTTCTCTCTCATTAACTCACCTTCCCTCTCTCCATCTCTCTCTCTCTTCTCTCTCATTAACTCACATTCCATCTCTCCATCTCTCTCTCTCTTAAATTAGTTGATGAAATGAAAACAGTATAAAAAACAGATGGACAGTGCGGTCATCTATTTTCAAATGTTTTACTTATTAAAAGTTAGTAGGTTACCCCATTAAAACCCACTAGAGCCACACAGTGTTCTGAGTACTTCTCCATCATTCCCATGTAAACCTTAAGGGTTGGGGAGGTGAGAAACCCAATGGACAGGCTCAACCCAATGAAAACCAATGAGATCCACATGTAAAAAAAAAACATGTGCAAAACTGAACCGATGTTCTGAACTCCCCTGGTTACGTCCCAAATGAAACCCTATTACCTATATAGTGACTTTGGTCAAAAGTAGTGTACTATACAGGGAATAAGGTTCAATTTTGGAGGTAACCAATGACTCATCCCTCTATGAATGTCTAGGGCGTAATCAGTGGTCCTGCTCTCATGACATATCACAATTATTATCATCCATATACAGAGGATGCAATGCTAAGTTTTTATATAAAGTATGTCAAAATATATCATAAACGTAAAGCCCAAAACTCATCTAAAGTCCTCCTCCCAAGAAATAACTTTTGCTCCCATGATCTTGAAGTCTATATTCTCATTCCTGCTTCGATAATGCACTCATAACTTTACTTCAGGAGAAGCAACATAATTCTAGCTACTTTCAAACAATCCTGCGGTAACTCCTTTTGATTTAGAACCTTTTAGGGCTAGGCGTCATGCTAGCGGGACAACTTCCGGTGAAACTGGAGGGCGCGAAATTCAAATAAATAATCATAACAATTATGGATATTAAACATTTAGGTACATGTAAGTGTCTTATGTCGGTTGAAAGCTTAAATTCTTGTTAATCTAACTGCACTGTCCAATTTCCAGTAGCTACTACAGTGAAAACATGCCATGCAATTGTTTGAGGATGGCGCCCCTCATCAAAATATTTTTCATAAATTCACAAATAGCGATGAATTATTTACTTACTTTTAAAAAATCTTCCTCTGATTTGTCATCCAAAGGGTCCCAGCTATAACATGTAGTGTGTGTCGTTTTGTTAGATAAAATTATTCTTTATATCCCAAAAAGTCTGTTTAGTTGTCGCCATCGATTTGAGTAATCCACTCGTTCAACATGCAGAGAAAGGAATCCGAAAATCTACCCCTAAACTTTATTTCAACAAGTCAAAATAAGTTTCTATTTACTCCTCAGATACCCTAAAGTGTAATCAAACTATAATCTTTCTTACGGAACGAAGTATGTTCAATAGGAAACCAATTTTAGCAGGTGCATCCTGTCTTCATGTCGCTCGCAAACACGAATTTCCAATACTGTGTCCCTGTACTAAAACTAATATTTCTTATTCGTTTTGGAAGTTACAAGCCTGAAAACTTGAAAATAGACTGCTGACACCCTACGGAAGCCATAAAAATTGCATGCTGGGAGCTAATTGTCAGTATACCCTTATACATGCTCATTGTAAGAGCATGGTCTCTCTCCCCAAATAAATTTGGTTGGTTTTTCTTTGGATTTTCTCCTACCATATCTATTGTGTTATATTCTCCTATATTATTTTAACATTTCTGCAAACTTCAAAGTGTTTTCTTTCCAATGGTACCAATTATATACATATCCTGGCTTCAGGGCCTGAGCAACAGGCAGTTTACTTTGGGCATGTCATTCAGGCGGAAATTGAGAAAAAAGGGGCCTAGCCCCTAGAAGCCAGCCACACCAATGTGTCAGAGGAAGCACCGTACACCTAGCAACCTGGTTAGCACTGTGCACTGTGCCCGGCCCGCCACAGGAGTTGTTAGTGCGGCCAAACCCTCCCTAATCCGGACGACGCTGGGCAATTGTGCGCCGCCCCATGGGCCTCCCGGTCGCGGCTGGCTGCGACAGAGCCTGGGCTCGAACCCAGAAATTCTGGTGGACCAGCTAGCACTGCAATGCACCCGGGAGGCACCCCTAAGAAGTTTTTAAGGAGCTACAAATGTGGCGCTGCAGTATTTAAGCCAGGTTCCATGGCTCAGGAAAAAAAACATCAACAGATTTTTCCTCTGAATCTAGTCTGCTCTAGGGCGCTTTCTGATGCACTCTCTGCATGCCAAATGGCACCTTATGGCACCCCATGGGCCCTTATCAAAAGCAATGCACTTTGTAGGGAACAGGGTGCCATTTGGGATGCACATACTGTCTTTAAAGCCTAGTAATGGCCACAGAAACATATAAATATATTTAACCCTGAATGGCTCCTACACAGTGGGGAGTTCTTTTCCATTACCTTGGCTTTGGCAGCAGTGGTTGTATTGTAGCTGTGATGGAGAGAGAGTGAGAGTAAGAGTGAGAGAGAGTTTGAGAGTTTGAGAGACAGAGAGAGAGAGAGAGAGAGAGAGAGAGAGTGGTTTAGAGAGAGAGAGAGAGAGAGAGAGAGAGCGAAAGTGAGAGAGAGAAGGAGAGCGAGAGAGTGAAAGTGAGAGAGAGAAGGAGAGAGCGAAAGCGAAAGTGAGAGAGAGAAGGAGAGAGAGAGAGCGAAAGCGAGAGAGAGAAGGAGAGAGAGAGAGCGAAAGAGAGAGAGAAAAATATTTTTTGAGATTCTTGAGCCAGTGAAAACAGATAAATACAGAGAGAGGTAAAGGTTAAATGGAAAGATAGAAAGATAGATATTTTCCACTCCCTCCCCCTTCTCTCCTTCTCTCCTTCTCCCTTCCTCTCCTCAGGAGGTGCCGTCAATGCCCCGCTGGCACGTGTTCAGCAGATGGACCCATGGATGGACCCATGGTCCAGGCTTATAAGGACTCTCTCTCTCTCCCTCCCTCCCTCCCTCCCTCCCTCCCTTGCTCTCTCTAAATTTCAATTAAATTCAAGGGGGTTTATTGGCATGGGAAACATATGTTTACATTGCCAAAGCAAGTGAAATAAACAATAGAAAGTGAACAGTAAATAAATAAATTTCAAATTTCAAATTATATCTATATACAGTGTTGTAACGATGTGCAAATAGAAAGTACAAAAGGGAAAATAAATAAACATAAATATGGGTTGTAATTACAGTCGTGTTTGTTCTTCACTGGTTGCCCGTTTCTTGTGGCAACAGGTCACAAATCTTGCTGCTGTGATGGCAAACTGTGGTATTTCACCCCAGTAGGATGGGAGGATCTGTGTAATCTGAGGGAAATACATTGGGGCAAAAAAGTATTTAGTCAGCCACCAATTGTGCAAGTTCTCCCACTTAAAAAGATGAGAGAGGCCTGTAATTTTCATCATAGGTACACTTCAACTATGACAGACAAAATGAAAAAAAAAAATCCAGAAAATCACATTGTAGGATTTTTTATTAATTAATTTGCAAATTATGGTGGAAAATAAGTATTTGGTCAATAACAAAAGTTTATCTCAATACTCAATACTGTTATATACCCTTTGTTGGCAAACGTTTTCTGTAAGTCTTCACAAGGTTTTCACACACTGTTGCTGGTATTTTGGCCCATTCCTCCATGCAGATCTCCTCTAGAGCAGTGATGTTTTGGGGCTGTTGCTGGGCAACACGGACTTTCAACTCCTTCCAAAGATGTTCTATGGGGTTGAGATCTGGAGACTGGCTAGGCCACTCCAGGACCCTGAAATGCTTCTTACAAAGCCACTCCTTCGTTGCCCGGGCGGTGTGTTTGGGATCATTGTCATGCTGAAAGACCCAGCCACGTTTCATCTTCAATGCCCTTGCTGATTGAAGGAGGTTTTCACTCAAAATCTCACGATACATGGCCCCATTCATTCTTTCCTCTACACAGATCAGTCGTCCTGGTCCCTTTGCAGAAAAACAGCCCCAAAGCATGATGTTTCCACCCCCATGCTTCACAGTAAGTCGCTCTGGATAAGAGCGTCTGCTAAATGACTTAAATGTAAATGTAATGTGTTCTTTGGATGCAACTCAGGATTCTTTGTCCTCCAAACACGACGAGTTGAGTTTTTACCAAAAAGTTATATTTTGGTTTCATCTGACCATATGACATTCTCCCAATCTTCTTCTGGATCATCCAAATGCAAACTTCAGATGAGCCTGGACATGTACTGGCTTAAGCAGGGGGACATGTCTGGCACTGCAGGATTTGAGTCCCTGGCGGCGTATTGTGTTACTGATGGTAGGCTTTGTTACTTTGGTCTCAGCTCTCTGCAGGTCATTCACTAGGTCCCCCCGTGTGGTTCTGGGATTTTTGCTCACTGTTCTTGTGATCATTTTGACCCCATGGGGTGAGATCTTGCGTGGAGCCCCAGACCGAGGGAGAATATCAGTGGTCTTGTATGTCTTCCATTTCCTAATAATTGCTCCCACAGTTGATTTCTTCAAACCAAGCTGCTTACCTATTGCAGATTCAGTCTTCCCAGCCTGGTGCAGGTATACCATTTTGTTTCTGGTGTCCTTTGACAGCTCTTTGGTCTGGGCCATAGTGGAGTTTGGAGCGTGACTGTTTGAGGTTGTGGACAGCTGTCTTTTATACTGATAACAAGTTCAAACAGGTGCCATTAATACAGGTAACGAGTGGAGGACAGAGGAGCCTCTTAAAGAAGAAGTTACAGGTCTGTGAGAGCCAGAAATCTTGCTTGTTTGTAGGTGACCAAATACTTATTTTCCACCATACTTTGCAAATAAATTCATAAAAAATCCTACAATGTGATTTTCTGGATTTTTTTTCTCATTTTGTCTGTCATAGTTGAAGTGTACCTATGATGAAAATTACAGGCCTCTCTCATCTTTTTAAGTGGGAGAACTTGCACAATTGGTGGCTGACTAAATACTTTTTTGCCCCACTGTATGTGTCTCTAATATGGTCACACATTTGGCAGGAGGTTAGGAAGTGCAGCTCAGTTTCCACCTCATTTTGTGGGCAGTGTACACAAAGCCTGTCTTCTCTTGAGAGCCATGTCTAACTACGGCGGCCTTTCTCAATAGCAAGGCTATGCTCACTGAGTCTGTACATAGTCAAATCTTTCCTTAATTTTGTGTCAGTCACAATGGTCAGGTATTCTGCCACTGTGTACTCTGTTTAGGGCCAAGTAGAATTCTAGTTTGCTCAGTTTTTTTGTTAATTCTTTCCAATGTGTTGGGTCTAATTGTGTTGCGGTCCCCTCTTTCTCGCTCTCTCCCTTTCTCTCTCTCTTGCTCTCTCTCTCACTCTCTCTCTTATTCCTCTCCTCATCCATCTCTCTCAGGCATTGAAAGCCCAGGTCCACATTCTCCTGCTTTCTCATATTCCACTAAAGCCCACACACTTTAAGTGGATCTTTATCAGCAATACCCCAGTCAGGCTCTGTTGTGTTCTGTTGTGTTCAGACGTGCTCTACCTCCCAATCTATCTTCTATCTCCTCCTCTAGCCTTCTCGTCTTCTCCTCCATACTGCCTAGCTAATCCTACTTATATCTCAGTTTTCTTTCCTCCACAACACAAGACTAATTGTTCTCTTACTGCAGCCCTCTGTGACCCCGTGCAAGGTTGATATCAATGTGTACATTGGTGTCACATTAGACCCTATGAGTATCAGACGGGATCTGCTGTTAGATCTGTCAACCTAATCTGACAGAGAGAGAGAGAGAGAGAGAGAGAGAGAGAGAGAGAGAGAGAGAGAGAGAGAGAGAGAGAGAGAGAGAGAGAGACACCTGTGCTGTTCTCTATTGGTGAGGAACTAATGAAAAGTGTGTCACTGGTGTAACGAACGATGTAACACACACTGACATACACCCTATTCCCTATGTAGTGCACTATGGGCTCTGGTCAAAATCAGTGCACTATATAGGGTACAGGGTGCTATTTGGGATTCAGGCATTGGTGTAGAGTAACACTTTGTAAGTTCTTGGGCGGTGCGGTGAGTGGTGTGGAGCAGACTACTGACAGACCTCCACAGGGGGGTGGATGGTGGAAGTCTGACACCTGGACTGCGTTTCAATCGGCACCCTATTCCCTATGGGCCCTGGTCAAAAGTAGTGCACTATATAGGGAATAGGGGGCTATTTGGGATGCATCTGCACCACTTCCCCCCTCTAGTTGTTTAGTTAACATGGCACCACCTCCCCCTCTAGTTGTTTAGTTAATATGGCACCACTTCCCCTTGTAGTTGTTTAGTTAATATGGCACCACCTCCCCCCTCTAGTTGTTTAGTTAATATGGCACCACCTCCCCCTCTAGTTGTTTAGTTAACATGGCACCACTTCCCCCCTCTAGTTGTTTAGTTGATATGGCACCACCTCCCCCTCTAGTTGTTTAGTTAACATGGCACCACCTCCCCCTCTAGTTGTTTAGTTAATATGGCACCACCTCCCCATCTAGTTGTTTAGTTAATATGGCACCACCTCCCCCTCTAGTTGTTTAGTTAATATGGCACCACCTCCCCTCTAGTTGTTTAGTTAACATGGCACCACTTCCCCCTCTAGTTGTTTAGTTAATATGGCACCACCTCCCCCTCTAGTTGTTTTTAGTTAATATGGCACCACTTCCCCCTCTAGTTGTTTAGTTAATATGGCACCACCTCCCCCTCTAGTTGTTTAGTTAATATGGCACCACCTCCCCTTGTAGTTGTTTAGTTAATATGGCACCACCTCCCCTTGTAGTTGTTTAGTTAATATGGCACCACCTCCCCCTTGTAGTTGTTTAGTTAATATGGCACCACCTCCCCCTCTAGTTGTTTAGTTAATATGGCACCACTTGGCCCCTCTAGTTGTTTAGTTAATATGGCACCACTTGGCCCCTCTAGTTGTTTAGTTAACATGGCACCACCTCCCCCTCTAGTTGTTTAGTTAATATGGCACCACTTCCCCCTCTAGTTGTTTAGTTAATATGGCACCACTTCCCCCTCTAGTTGTTTAGTTAATATGGCACCACCTCCCCCTCTAGTTGTTTAGTTAATATGGCACCACCTCCCCTATCTGTAGTTGTTTAGTTAATATGGCACCACCTCCCCCTCTAGTTGTTTAGTTAATATGGCACCACCTCCCCCTCTAGTTGTTTAGTTAATATGGCACCACTTCCCCTCTAGTTGTTTAGTTGTTTAGTTGTTTAGTTAACATGGCACCACTTGGCCCCCTCTAGTTGTTTAGTTAACATGGCACCACTCCCCCTCTAGTTGTTTAGTTAATATGGCACCACTTCCCCTCTAGTTGTTTAGTTAACATGGCACCACTTGGCCCCTCTAGTTGTTTAGTTAACATGGCACCACTTCCCCTCTAGTTGTTTAGTTAATATGGCACCACTTTGCCCCTCTAGTTGTTTAGTTAATATGGCACCACTTCCCCTCTAGTTGTTTAGTTAATATGGCACCACTTCCCCTCTAGTTGTTTAGTTAATATGGCACCACTTCCCCTCTAGTTGTTTAGTTAATATGGCACCACTTCCCCCTCTAGTTGTTTAGTTAACATGGCACCACTTCCCCCTCTAGTTGTTTAGTTAATATGGCACCACCTCCCCCTCTATCTGTTTAGTTAATATGGCACCACCTCCCCCTCTAGTTGTTTAGTTAATATGGCACCACCTCCCCCTAGTTGTTTAGTTAATATGGCACCACTCCCCCTCTAGTTGTTTAGTTAACATGGCACCACTTCCCCCTCTAGTTGTTTAGTTAACATGGCACCACTTCCCCCTCTAGTTGTTTAGTTAATATGGCACCACTTCCCCCTCTAGTTGTTTAGTTAAGTTATGGCACCACTTCCCCCTCTACTTGTTTAGTTAATATGTTTAGTTTAGTTAATATGGCACCACTTCCCCTCTAGTTGTTTAGTTAACATGGCACCACTCCCCCTCTAGTTGTTTAGTTAATATGGCACCACTTCCCCTCTAGTTGTTTAGTTAATATGGCACCACTTCCCCCTCTAGTTGTTTAGTTAATATGGCACCACTTCCCCCTCTAGTTGTTTAGTTAATATGGCACCACTCCCCTCTAGTTGTTTAGTTAATATGGCACCACTTCCCCCTCTAGTTGTTTAGTTAATATGGCACCACTTCCCCACTCTAGTTGTTTAGTTAATATGGCACCACCTCCCCCTCTAGTTGTTTAGTTAATATGGCACCACTTCCCCCTCTAGTTGTTTAGTTAATATGGCACCACCTCCCCTCTAGTTGTTTAGTTAATATGGCACCACTTCCCCCTCTAGTTGTTTAGTTAATATGGCACCACTTTCTAGTTGTTTAGTTAATATGGCACCACCTCCCCCTCTAGTTGTTTAGTTAATATGGCACCACTTCCCCCCTCTAGTTGTTTAGTTAACATGGCACCACTTCCCCTCTAGTTGTTTAGTTAATATGGCACCACTTCCCCCTCTAGTTGTTTAGTTAATATGGCACCACTTGGCCCCTCTAGTTGTTTAGTTAACATGGCACCACTTCCCCTCTAGTTGTTTAGTTAATATGGCACCACTCCCCCTCTAGTTGTTTAGTTAATATGGCACCACCTCCCCCTCTAGTTGTTTAGTTAATATGGCACCACTCCCCTCTAGTTGTTTAGTTAACATGGCACCACTTCCCCCTCTAGTTGTTTAGTTAATATGGCACCACTTCCCCCTCTAGTTGTTTAGTTAATATGGCACCACTTCCCCCTCTAGTTGTTTAGTTAACATGGCACCACTTCCCCCTCTAGTTTAGTTTAGTTAATATGGCACCACTTCCCCCTCTAGTTGTTTAGTTAATATGGCACCACTTCCCCCTCTAGTTGTTTAGTTAATATGGCACCACTTCCCCCTCTAGTTGTTTAGTTAATATGGCACCACTTCCCCCTCTAGTTGTTTAGTTAATATGGCACCACTTCCCCCTCTAGTTGTTTAGTTAATATGGCACCACTTCCCCCTCTAGTTGTTTAGTTAATATGGCACCACTTCCCCCTCTAGTTGTTTAGTTAATATGGCACCACCTCCCCCTCTAGTTGTTTAGTTAATATGGCACCACCTCCCCCTCTAGTTGTTTAGTTATGGCACCACTCCCCCCTCTATTGTTTAGCACCACACTCCCCTCTAGTTGTTTAGTTAATATGGCACCACTTCCCCCTCTAGTTGTTTAGTTAACATGGCACCACTTCCCCCTCTAGTTGTTTAGTTAATATGGCACCACTTCCCCCTCTAGTTGTTTAGTTAATATGGCACCACTTCCCCCTCTAGTTGTTTAGTTAATATGGCACCACTTCCCCACCACCTCCCCCTCTAGTTGTTTAGTTAATATGGCACCACTTCCCCTCTCTAGTTGTTTAGTTAATATGGCACCACTTCCCCCCTCTAGTTGTTTAGTTAACATGGCACCACTTCCCCTCTAGTTGTTTAGTTAATATGGCACCACTTCCCCCTCTAGTTGTTTAGTTAATATGGCACCACTTCCCCCTCTAGTTGTTTAGTTAATATGGCACCACTTCCCCCCTCTAGTTGTTTAGTTAATATGGCACCAGTTGTTTAGTTAATATGGCCCTCTAGTTGTTTAGTTAATATGGCACCACTTCCCCCTCTAGTTGTTTAGTTAATATGGCACCACTTCCCCTCTAGTTGTTTAGTTAATATGGCACCACTTCCCCCTCTAGTTGTTTAGTTAATATGGCACCACTTCCCCTCTAGTTGTTTAGTTAACATGGCACCACTTCCCCCTCTAGTTGTTTAGTTAATATGGCACCACTTCCCCCCTCTAGTTGTTTAGTTAACATGGCACCACCTTTAGTTGTTTAGTTAATATGGCACCACTTCCCCCTCTAGTTGTTTAGTTAATTTAGTTAGTTGTTTAGCACCCACTCCCCCTCTAGTTGTTTAGTTAATATGGCACCACTTCCCCTCTAGTTGTTTAGTTAATATGGCACCACTCCCCCTCTAGTTGTTTAGTTAATATGGCACCACTTCCCCCTCTAGTTGTTTAGTTAATATGGCACCACTTCCCCTCTAGTTGTTTAGTTAACATGGCACCACTTCCCCTCTAGTTGTTTAGTTAATATGGCACCACTCCCCCTCTAGTTGTTTAGTTAATATGGCACCACTTCTAGTTGTTTAGTTAATATGGCCCCTTGGCCCCTCTAGTTGTTTAGTTAATATGGCACCACTTCCCCCTCTAGTTGTTTAGTTAATATGGCACCACTTCCCCTCTAGTTAATATGGCACCACTTCCCCTCTAGTTGTTTAGTTAATATGGCACCACACCACCCCCCTCTAGTTGTTTAGTTAATATGGCACCACTTCCCCCTCTAGTTGTTTAGTTAATATGGCACCACCTCCCCCTCTAGTTGTTTAGTTAATATGGCACCACTTCCCCCCTCTAGTTGTTTAGTTAATATGGCACCACTTCCCCCCTCTAGTTGTTTAGTTAATATGGCACCACTTGGCCCCCCCCCTCTAGTTGTTTAGTTAACATGGCACCACTTCCCCTCTAGTTGTTTAGTTAATATGGCACCACTTCCCCCTCTAGTTGTTTAGTTAATATGGCACCACTTCCCCTCTAGTTGTTTAGTTAATATGGCACCACTTCCCCCTCTAGTTGTTTAGTTAATATGGCACCACTTCCCCCTCTAGTTGTTTAGTTAATATGGCACCACTTCCCCTCTAGTTGTTTAGTTAATATGGCACCACTTGGCCCTCTAGTTGTTTAGTTAATATGGCACCACTTCCCCCTCTAGTTGTTTAGTTAATATGGCACCACTTCCCCTCTAGTTGTTTAGTTAATATGGCACCACTTCCCCCTCTAGTTGTTTAGTTAATATGGCACCACTTCCCCCTCTAGTTGTTTAGTTAATATGGCACCACTTCCCCCTCTAGTTGTTTAGTTAATATGGCACCACTTCCCCCCTCTAGTTGTTTAGTTAATATGGCACCACTTTCCCCTCTAGTTGTTTAGTTAATATGGCACCACTTTCCCCCTCTAGTTGTTTAGTTAATATGGCACCACTTTCCCCTCTAGTTGTTTAGTTAATATGGCACCACTTTGTTTAGTTAATATGGCCTCTAGTTGTTTAGTTAATATGGCACCACTTCCCCCCTCTAGTTGTTTAGTTAATATGGCACCACTTCCCCCTCTAGTTGTTTAGTTAATATGGCACCACTTCCCCTCTAGTTGTTTAGTTAATATGGCACCACTTCCCCTCTAGTTGTTTAGTTAAACATGGCACCACTTCCCCCTCTAGTTGTTTAGTTAATATGGCACCACTTCCCCTCTAGTTGTTTAGTTAATATGGCACCACTTCCCCCCTCTAGTTGTTTAGTTAATATGGCACCACTTCCCCCTCTAGTTGTTTAGTTAATATGGCACCACTTCCCCCTCTAGTTGTTTAGTTAATATGGCACCACCTCCCCCTCTAGTTGTTTAGTTAATATGGCACCACTTCCCCCTCTAGTTGTTTAGTTAATATGGCACCACCCCTCCCCCTCTAGTTGTTTAGTTAATATGGCACCACTTGGCCCCTCTAGTTGTTTAGTTAATATGGCACCACTTCCCCTCTAGTTGTTTAGTTAATATGGCACCACTTTCCCCACTCTCTAGTTGTTTAGTTAATATGGCACCACTCCCCCTCTAGTTGTTTAGTTAATATGGCACCACTTCCCCCTCTAGTTGTTTAGTTAATATGGCACCACTTCCCCTTGTAGTTCTAGTTGTTTAGTTAATATGGCACCACTTCCCCCTCCCACCACTCCCCCTCTAGTTGTTTAGTTAATATGGCACCACTTCCCCTCTAGTTGTTTAGTTAATATGGCACCACTTGGCCCCTCTAGTTGTTTAGTTAATATGGCACCACCTCCCCCTCTAGTTGTTTAGTTAATATGGCACCACTCCCCCTCTCTAGTTGTTTAGTTAATATGGCACCACCTCCCCTTGTAGTTGTTTAGTTAATATGGCACCACTTCCCCCTCTAGTTGTTTAGTTAACATGGCACCACCTCCCCCTCTAGTTGTTTAGTTAACCATGGCACCACTCCCCCTCTAGTTGTTTAGTTAATATGGCACCACTTCCCCCTCTAGTTGTTTAGTTAATATGGCACCACTTGGCCCCTCTCTAGTTGTTTAGTTAACATGGCACCACTTCCCCTCTAGTTGTTTAGTTAACATGGCACCACTTCCCCCTCTAGTTGTTTAGTTAATATGGCACCACTTCCCCTCTTGTTTAGTTAATATGGCACCACCTTTAGTTAATATGGCACCACCTCCCCTCTATCTGTTTAGTTAATATGGCACCACCTCCCCTCTAGTTGTTTAGTTAATATGGCACCACCTCCCCTCTAGTTGTTTAGTTAATATGGCACCACTTCCCCTCTAGTTGTTTAGTTAACATGGCACCACTTCCCCCTCTAGTTGTTTAGTTAACATGGCACCACTTCCCCCTCTAGTTGTTTAGTTAATATGGCACCACTTTAGGCCCCTCTAGTTGTTTAGTTAACATGGCACCACTTGGCCCCTCTAGTTGTTTAGTTAATATGGCACCACTTCCCCCTCTAGTTGTTTAGTTAATATGGCACCACTTTGCCCCTCTAGTTGTTTAGTTAATATGGCACCACTTCCCCTCTAGTTGTTTAGTTAATATGGCACCACTTCCCCCTCTAGTTGTTTAGTTAATATGGCACCACTTCCCCTCTAGTTGTTTAGTTAATATGGCACCACTTCCCCCTCTAGTTGTTTAGTTAATATGGCACCACTTCCCCCTCTAGTTGTTTAGTTAATATGGCACCACTTTCCCCTCTAGTTGTTTAGTTAATATGGCACCACCTCCCCCTCTAGTTGTTTAGTTAATATGGCACCACCTCCCCTCTAGTTGTTTAGTTAATATGGCACCACTTCCCCTCTAGTTGTTTAGTTAACATGGCACCACTTCCCCCTCTAGTTGTTTAGGCACCACTTAATTGTTTAGTTAATATGGCACCACTTCCCCTCTAGTTGTTTAGTTAATATGGCACCACTTCCCCCTCTAGTTGTTTAGTTAATATGGCACCACCTCCCCTCTAGTTGTTTAGTTAATATGGCCCCTCTAGTTGTTTAGTTAATATGGCACCACTTCCCCCTCTAGTTGTTTAGTTAATATGGCACCACTTCCCCTCTAGTTGTTTAGTTAATATGGCACCACTTCCCCCTCTAGTTGTTTAGTTAACATGGCACCACTTCCCCTCTAGTTGTTTAGTTAATATGGCACCACTTCCCCCTCTAGTTGTTTAGTTAATATGGCCCTAGTTGTTTAGTTAACCACTAGTTGTTTAGTTAATATGGCACCCACTTCCCCTCTAGTTGTTTAGTTAATATGGCACCACTTCCCCTCTAGTTGTTTAGTTAACATGGCACCACTTCCCCCTCTAGTTGTTTAGTTAATATGGCACCACCACTCTAGTTGTTTAGTTAATATGGCCCCTTCCCCCTCTAGTTGTTTAGTTAATATGGCACCACTTCCCCCTCTAGTTGTTTAGTTAATATGGCACCACTTCCCCCTCTAGTTGTTTAGTTAATATGGCACCACTCCCCCTCTAGTTGTTTAGTTAATATGGCACCACTTCCCCTCTAGTTGTTTAGTTAATATGGCACCACTTCCCCCTCTAGTTGTTTAGTTAACATGGCACCACTTCCCCCTCTAGTTGTTTAGTTAACATGGCACCACTTCCCCTCTAGTTGTTTAGTTAATATGGCACCACTTCCCCCTCTAGTTGTTTAGTTAATATGGCACCACTTCCCCCTCTAGTTGTTTAGTTAATATGGCACCACTTCCCCTCTAGTTGTTTAGTTAATATGGCACCACTTCCCCCCTCTAGTTGTTTAGTTAATATGGCACCACTTCCCCCTCTAGTTGTTTAGTTAATATGGCACCACTCCCCCTCTAGTTGTTTAGTTAATATGGCACCACTTCCCCCTCTAGTTGTTTAGTTAATATGGCACCACTTCCCCTCTAGTTGTTTAGTTAATATGGCACCACTTCCCCCTCTAGTTGTTTAGTTAACATGGCACTTTCCTTTGTTTAGTTAATATGGCCCCCTCTAGTTGTTTAGTTAATATGGCACCACTTCCCCTCTAGTTGTTTAGTTAATATGGCACCACTTGGCCCCCTCTAGTTGTTTAGTTAATATGGCACCACTTTCCCCTCTAGTTGTTTAGTTAATATGGCACCACCTCCCCTCTAGTTGTTTAGTTAATATGGCACCACTTCCCCCTCTCTAGTTGTTTAGTTAATATGGCACCACTTCCCCCTCTAGTTGTTTAGTTAATATGGCACCACTTCCCCCTCTAGTTGTTTAGTTAATATGGCACCACTTCCCCCTAGTTGTTTAGTTAACATGGCACCACTTCCCCCTCTAGTTGTTTAGTTAACATGGCACCACTTCCCCCTCTAGTTGTTTAGTTAATATGGCACCACTTCCCCCTCTAGTTGTTTAGTTAATATGGCACCACTTCCCCTCTAGTTGTTTAGTTAACATGGCACCACTTCCCCCTCTAGTTGTTTAGTTAATATGGCACCACTTCCCCCTCTAGTTGTTTAGTTAATATGGCACCACTTCCCCCCTCTAGTTGTTTAGTTAATATGGCACCACTTCCCCCTCTAGTTGTTTAGTTAACATGGCACCACTTCCCCCCTAGTTGTTTAGTTAATATGGCACCACTTTGTTTAGTTAATATGGCACCACTTCCCCCTCTAGTTGTTTAGTTAACATGGCACCACTTCCCCCTCTAGTTGTTTAGTTAATATGGCACCACACTCCCCCTCTAGTTGTTTAGTTAATATGGCACCACTTTCTAGTTGTTTAGTTAACATGGCACCACTTCCCCCTCTAGTTGTTTAGTTAATATGGCACCACTTCCCCTCTAGTTGTTTAGTTAATATGGCACCACCTCCCCTCTAGTTTTTAGTTAATATGGCACCACTTCCCCTCTAGTTGTTTAGTTAATTGGCACCACTCCCCCTCTAGTTGTTTAGTTAATGGCACCACTCTAGTTGTTTAGTTAATATGGCACCACTTCCCCCTCTAGTTGTTTAGTTAACATGGCACCACTTCCCCCTCTAGTTGTTTAGTTAATATGGCACCACTTCCCCCTCTAGTTGTTTAGTTAATATGGCACCACTTCCCCCTCTAGTTGTTTAGTTAATATGGCACCACTTCCCCCTCTAGTTGTTTAGTTAATATGGCACCACTTCCCCCTCTAGTTGTTTAGTTAATATGGCACCACTTCCCCCTCTAGTTGTTTAGTTAATATGGCACCACTTCCCCCTCTAGTTGTTTAGTTAATATGGCACCACTTCCCCCTCTAGTTGTTTAGTTAACATGGCACCACTTCCCCTCTAGTTGTTTAGTTAATATGGCACCACTCCCCCTCTATCTGTTTAGTTAATATGGCACCACCTCCCCTCTAGTTGTTTAGTTAATATGGCACCACCTCCCCCTCTAGTTGTTTAGTTAATATGCACTTCCCCTCTAGTTGTTTAGTTAACATGGCACCACTTCCCCCTCTAGTTGTTTAGTTAATATGGCACCACTTCCCCCTCTAGTTGTTTAGTTAATATGGCACCACTTCCCCCTCTAGTTGTTTAGTTAATATGGCACCACTTCCCCCTCTAGTTGTTTAGTTAATATGGCACCACTTCCCCCTCTAGTTGTTTAGTTAATATGGCACCACTTCCCCCTCTAGTTGTTTAGTTAATATGGCACCACTTCCCCTCTAGTTGTTTAGTTAATATGGCACCACTTCCCCCTCTAGTTGTTTAGTTAATATGGCACCACTTGTCTAGTTGTTTAGTTAATATGGCACCACTTCCCCTCTAGTTGTTTAGTTAACATGGCACCACTTCCCCCTCTAGTTGTTTAGTTAATATGGCACCACCTCCCCCTCTAGTTGTTTAGTTAATATGGCACCACTTCCCCCTCTAGTTGTTTAGTTAATATGGCACCACCCCTCTAGTTGTTTAGTTAATATGGCACCACTTTCCCCCTCTAGTTGTTTAGTTAATATGGCACCACCTCCCCCTCTAGTTGTTTAGTTAATATGGCACCACTTTCCCCTCTAGTTGTTTAGTTAATATGGCACCACTTTCCCCTCTAGTTGTTTAGTTAATATGGCACCACCTCCCCCCCTAGTTGTTTAGTTAACATGGCACCACCTCCCCCTCTAGTTGTTTAGTTAATATGGCACCACTTCCCCTCTAGTTGTTTAGTTAATATGGCACCACTTCCCCCTCTAGTTGTTTAGTTAATATGGCACCACCTCCCCCTCTAGTTGTTTAGTTAATATGGCACCACTCCCCTCTAGTTGTTTAGTTAACATGGCACCACCCCCTCTAGTTGTTTAGTTAATATGGCACCACTTGGCCCCTCTAGTTGTTTAGTTAACATGGCACCACTTTGCCCCTTGTAGTTTTTTAGTTAACATGGCACCACTTGGCCCCTCTAGTTGTTTAGTTAATATGGCACCACTTTGCCCCTCTAGTTGTTTAGTTAAGATGGCACCACTTCCCCCTCTAGTTGTTTAGTTAAGATGGCACCACCTCCCCCTCTAGTTGTTTAGTTAACATGGCACCACCTCCCCCCTCTAGGTGTTTAGTTAATATGGCACCACCTTCCCCCTCTAGTTGTTTAGTTGATATGGCACCACCTCCCCCCTCTAGTTGTTTAGTTAATATGGCACCACTTGGCCCCTCTAGTTGTTTAGTTAATATGGCACCACTTGGCCCCTCTAGTTGTTTAGTTAACATGGCACCACCTCCCCCCTCTAGTTGTTTAGTTAACATGGCACCACTCCCCCTCTAGTTGTTTAGTTAATATGGCACCACCTCCCCTTGTAGTTGTTTAGTTAATATGGCACCACTTGGCCCCTCTAGTTGTTTAGTTAACATGGCACCACCCCCCCTCTAGTTGTTTAGTTAACATGGCACCACTCCCCCTCTAGTTGTTTAGTTAATATGGCACCACTTCCCCCCTCTAGTTGTTTAGTTAATATGGCACCACTTGGCCCCTCTAGTTGTTTAGTTAACATGGCACCACTTGGCCCCTCTAGTTGTTTAGTTAACATGGCACCACTTCCCCCTCTAGTTGTTTAGTTAATATGGCACCACCTCCCCCCTCTATCTGTTTAGTTAATATGGCACCACCTCCCCCCTCTATCTGTTTAGTTAATATGGCACCACCTCCCCCTCTAGTTGTTTAGTTGATATGGCACCACCTCCCCCTCTAGTTGTTTAGTTAATATGGCACCACTTCCCCCTCTAGTTGTTTAGTTAACATGGCACCACTTCCCCCTCTAGTTGTTTAGTTAACATGGCACCATTTCCCCCTCTAGTTGTTTAGTTAATATGGCACCACTTCCCCTCTAGTTGTTTAGTTAACATGGCACCACTTGGCCCCTCTAGTTGTTTAGTTAACATGGCACCACTTCCCCCTCTAGTTGTTTAGTTAATATGGCACTACTTTGCCCCTTGTAGTTGTTTAGTTAATATGGCACCACTTCCCCCTCTAGTTGTTTAGTTAATATGGCACCACTTCCCCCTCTAATTGTTTAGTTAATATGGCACCACTTCCCCCTCTAGTTGTTTAGTTAATATGGCACCACTTCCCCCTCTAGTTGTTTAGTTAACATGGCACCACTTCCCCCTCTAGTTGTTTAGTTAATATGGCACCACCTCCCCCTCTAGTTGTTTAGTTAATATGGCACCACCTCCCCCTCTAGTTGTTTAGTTAATATGGCACCACCTCCCCCTCTAGTTGTTTAGTTAATATGGCACCACTTCCCCCTCTAGTTGTTTAGTTAACATGGCACCACCCCCTTTGTTTAGTTAATATGGCCCACTCTAGTTGTTTAGTTAATATGGCACCACCTCCCCCTCTAGTTGTTTAGTTAATATGGCACCACTTCCCCCTCTAGTTGTTTAGTTAATATGGCACCACTTCCCCCTCTAGTTGTTTAGTTAATATGGCACCACTTCCCCCTCTAGTTGTTTTTAGTTAATATGGCACCACTTCCCCCTCCTCTAGTTGTTTAGTTAATATGGCACCACTTTCCCCTCTAGTTGTTTAGTTAATATGGCACCACTTCCCCCTCTAGTTGTTTAGTTAATATGGCACCACTTCCCCTCTAGTTGTTTAGTTAATATGGCACCACTTCCCCCTCTAGTTGTTTAGTTAATATGGCACCACTTCCCCCCACTTCTAGTTGTTTAGTTAACATGGCACCACTTCCCCCTCTAGTTGTTTAGTTAATATGGCACCACTTCCCCTCTAGTTGTTTAGTTAATATGGCACCACTTCCCCCTCTAGTTGTTTAGTTAATATGGCACCACTTCCCCCTCTAGTTGTTTAGTTAATATGGCACCACTCCCCCTCTAGTTGTTTAGTTTGTTTAAACATGGCACCACTTTGCCCCTCTAGTTGTTTAGTTAACATGGCACCACTTCCCCCTCTAGTTGTTTAGTTAATATGGCACCACTTCCCCCTCTAGTTGTTTAGTTAATATGGCACCACTTCCCCCTCTAGTTGTTTAGTTAAGATGGCACCACCTCCCCCTCTAGTTGTTTAGTTAACATGGCACCACCTCCCCCTCTAGTTGTTTAGTTAATATGGCACCACCTTCCCCTCTAGTTGTTTAGTTAATATGGCACCACCTCCCCCTCTAGTTGTTTAGTTAAGTTAATATGGCACCACTTCCCCCTCTAGTTGTTTAGTTAACATGGCACCACTTCCCCCTCTAGTTGTTTAGTTAACATGGCACCAGTTGTTTAGTTAATATGGCCCACCTCTAGTTGTTTAGTTAATATGGCACCACTTCCCCCTCTAGTTGTTTAGTTAACATGGCACCACTCCCCCTCTAGTTGTTTAGTTAATATGGCACCACTTCCCCCACTCTCTAGTTGTTTAGTTAATATGGCTCCACTTGGCCCCTCTAGTTGTTTAGTTAACATGGCACCACTTGGCCCCTCTAGTTGTTTAGTTAACATGGCACCACTTCCCCCTCTAGTTGTTTAGTTAATATGGCACCACCTCCCCCCTCTATCTGTTTAGTTAATATGGCACCACCTCCCCCTCTAGTTGTTTAGTTAATATGGCACCACCTCCCCCTCTAGTTGTTTAGTTGATATGGCACCACCTCCCCCTCTAGTTGTTTAGTTAATATGGCACCACTTCCCCCTCTAGTTGTTTAGTTAACATGGCACCACTTCCCCCCTCTAGTTGTTTAGTTAACATGGCACCATTTCCCCCCTCTAGTTGTTTAGTTAATATGGCACCACTTGGCCCCTCTAGTTGTTTAGTTAACATGGCACCACTTGGCCCCTCTAGTTGTTTAGTTAACATGGCACCACTTCCCCCTCTAGTTGTTTAGTTAATATGGCACCACTTTGCCCCTTGTAGTTGTTTAGTTAATATGGCACCACTTCCCCCTCTAGTTGTTTAGTTAATATGGCTCCACTTCCCCCCTCTAATTGTTTAGTTAATATGGCACCACTTCCCCCCTCTAGTTGTTTAGTTAATATGGCACCACTTCCCCCCTCTAGTTGTTTAGTTAACATGGCACCACTTCCCCCCTCTACTTGTTTAGTTAATATGGCACCACCTCCCCCCTCTATCTGTTTAGTTAATATGGCACCACCTCCCCCCTCTAGTTGTTTAGTTGATATGGCACCACCTCCCCCTCTAGTTGTTTAGTTAATATGGCACCACTCCCCCTCTAGTTGTTTAGTTAACATGGCACCACTTCCCCCTCTAGTTGTTTAGTTAACATGGCACCACTTCCCCCTCTAGTTGTTTAGTTAACATGGCACCACTTCCCCCCTCTAGTTGTTTAGTTAATATGGCACCACCTCCCCCTCTAGTTGTTTAGTTAATATGGCACCACTTCCCCCTCTAGTTGTTTAGTTAATATGGCACCACTTCCCCCTCTAGTTGTTTAGTTAACATGGCACCACTTCCCCCTCTAGTTGTTTAGTTAATATGGCACCACTTCCCCCCTCTAGTTGTTTAGTTAATATGGCACCACTTCCCCCTCTAGTTGTTTAGTTAATATGGCACCACTTCCCCCTCTAGTTGTTTAGTTAATATGGCACCACTTCCCCCTCTAGTTGTTTAGTTAATATGGCACCACTTCCCCCTTGTAGTTGTTTAGTTAACATGGCACCACTTGGCCCCTTGTAGTTGTTTAGTTAATATGGCACCACTTCCCCCTCTAGTTGTTTAGTTAATATGGCACCACTTGGCCCCTCTAGTTGTTTAGTTAATATGGCACCACTTGGCCCCTCTAGTTGTTTAGTTAATATGGCACCACTTTCCCCCTTGTAGTTGTTTAGTTAATATGGCACCACTTCCCCCTCTAGTTGTTTAGTTAATATGGCACCACTTGGCCCCTCTAGTTGTTTAGTTAACATGGCACCACTTTGCCCCTTGTAGTTGTTTAGTTAATATGGCACCACCTCCCCCCTCTAGTTGTTTAGTTAATATGGCACCACTCCCCCTCTAGTTGTTTAGTTAATATGGCACCACCTCCCCCCTCTAGTTGTTTAGTTAACATGGCACCACTTCCCCCCTCTAGTTGTTTAGTTAATATGGCACCACTTGGCCCCTCTAGTTGTTTAGTTAATATGGCACCACTTTCCCCCTCTAGTTGTTTAGTTAATATGGCACCACCTCCCCTCTAGTTGTTTAGTTAATATGGCACCACTTCCCCCTCTAGTTGTTTAGTTAATATGGCACCACTTCCCCCTCTAGTTGTTTAGTTAATATGGCACCACTTCCCCCTCTAGTTGTTTAGTTAATATGGCACCACCTCCCCCCTCTAGTT
This sequence comes from Oncorhynchus nerka, assembly GCF_034236695.1. NCBI lineage: Eukaryota > Metazoa > Chordata > Actinopteri > Salmoniformes > Salmonidae > Oncorhynchus > Oncorhynchus nerka. The sequence continues at coordinate 13,127,569 of NC_088403.1, forward strand.
GTTTAGTTAATATGGCACCACTCCCCCTCTAGTTGTTTAGTTAACCACCACCCCCTCTAGTTGTTTAGTTAATATGGCACCACTTCCCCTCTAGTTGTTTAGTTAACATGGCACCACTTCCCCCTCTAGTTGTTTAGTTAACATGGCACCACTTCCCCCTCTAGTTGTTTAGTTAATATGGCACCACTTTGCCCCTCTAGTTGTTTAGTTAACATGGCACCATTTCCCCCCTCTAGTTGTTTAGTTAATATGGCACCACTTGGCCCCTCTAGTTGTTTAGTTAACATGGCACCACTTGGCCCCTCTAGTTGTTTAGTTAACATGGCACCACTTCCCCCTCTAGTTGTTTAGTTAATATGGCACCACTTTGCCCCTCTGTAGTTGTTTAGTTAATATGGAACCACTTCCCCCTCTAGTTGTTTAGTTAATATGGCACCACTTCCCCCTAGTTGTTTAGTTAATATGGCACCACTTCCCCCCTCTAGTTGTTTAGTTAATATGGCACCACTTCCCCCCTCTAGTTGTTTAGTTAACATGGCACCACTTCCCCCTCTAGTTGTTTAGTTAATATGGCACCACCTCCCCCCTCTATCTGTTTAGTTAATATGGCACCACCTCCCCCTCTAGTTGTTTAGTTAATATGGCACCACCTCCCCCTCTAGTTGTTTAGTTAATTGGCACCACTCCCCCTCTAGTTGTTTAGTTAACATGGCACCACTTCCCCCTCTAGTTGTTTAGTTAACATGGCACCACTTCCCCCCTCTAGTTGTTTAGTTAATATGGCACCACTTCCCCCTCTATTGTTTAGTTAATATGGCACCACTTCCCCTCTAGTTGTTTAGTTAATATGGCACCACTTCCCCCTCTAGTTGTTTAGTTAACATGGCACCACTTCCCCCTCTAGTTGTTTAGTTAATATGGCACCACTTCCCCCTCTAGTTGTTTAGTTAATATGGCACCACTTCCCCCTCTAGTTGTTTAGTTAATATGGCACCACTTCCCCCCTCTAGTTGTTTAGTTAATATGGCACCACTTCCCCCTCTAGTTGTTTAGTTAATATGGCACCACTTCCCCCTCTAGTTGTTTAGTTAACATGGCACCACTTGGCCCCTCTAGTAGTTGTTTAGTTAATATGGCACCACTTCCCCCTCTAGTTGTTTAGTTAATATGGCACCACTTGGCCCCTCTAGTTGTTTAGTTAATATGGCACCACTTGGCCCCTCTAGTTGTTTAGTTAATATGGCACCACTTTCCCCTCTAGTTGTTTAGTTAACATGGCACCACTCCCCCTCTAGTTGTTTAGTTAATATGGCACCACCTCCCCCTCTATCTGTTTAGTTAATATGGCACCACCTCCCCCCTCTATCTGTTTAGTTAATATGGCACCACCTCCCACCTCTAGTTGTTTAGTTGATATGGCACCACCTCCCCTCTAGTTGTTTAGTTAATATGGCACCACTTCCCCCTCTAGTTGTTTAGTTAACATGGCACCACTTCCCCTCTAGTTGTTTAGTTAACATGGCACCATTTCCCCCCTCTAGTTGTTTAGTTAATATGGCACCACTTGGCCCCTCTAGTTGTTTAGTTAACATGGCACCACTTGGCCCCTCTAGTTGTTTAGTTAACATGGCACCACTTCCCCCTCTAGTTGTTTAGTTAATATGGCACCACTTTGCCCCTTGTAGTTGTTTAGTTAATATGGCACCACTTCCCCTCTAGTTGTTTAGTTAATATGGCTCCACTTCCCCCCTCTAATTGTTTAGTTAATATGGCACCACTTCCCCCCTCTAGTTGTTTAGTTAATATGGCACCACTTCCCCCCTCTAGTTGTTTAGTTAACATGGCACCACTTCCCCCCTCTACTTGTTTAGTTAATATGGCACCACCTCCCCCCTCTATCTGTTTAGTTAATATGGCACCACCTCCCCCTCTAGTTGTTTAGTTGATATGGCACCACCTCCCCTCTAGTTGTTTAGTTAATATGGCACCACTCCCCCTCTAGTTGTTTAGTTAACATGGCACCACTTCCCCCTCTAGTTGTTTAGTTAACATGGCACCACTTCCCCCTCTAGTTGTTTAGTTAACATGGCACCACTTCCCCCTCTAGTTGTTTAGTTAATATGGCACCACTTCCCCCCTCTAGTTGTTTAGTTAATATGGCACCACTTCCCCCTCTAGTTGTTTAGTTAATATGGCACCACTTCCCCCTTGTAGTTGTTTAGTTAACATGGCACCACTTGGCCCCTTGTAGTTGTTTAGTTAATATGGCACCACTTCCCCCTCTAGTTGTTTAGTTAATATGGCACCACTTGGCCCCTCTAGTTGTTTAGTTAATATGGCACCACTTGGCCCCTCTAGTTGTTTAGTTAATATGGCACCACTTTCCCCCTTGTAGTTGTTTAGTTAATATGGCACCACTTCCCCCTCTAGTTGTTTAGTTAATATGGCACCACTTGGCCCCTCTAGTTGTTTAGTTAACATGGCACCACTTTGCCCCTTGTAGTTGTTTAGTTAATATGGCACCACCTCCCCCTCTAGTTGTTTAGTTAACATGGCACCACTTCCCCCCTCTAGTTGTTTAGTTAATATGGCACCACTTGGCCCCTCTAGTTGTTTAGTTAATATGGCACCACTTTCCCCCTCTAGTTGTTTAGTTAATATGGCACCACCTCCCCCCTCTAGTTGTTTAGTTAATATGGCACCACTTTCCCCCTCTAGTTGTTTAGTTAATATGGCACCACTTTCCCCTCTAGTTGTTTAGTTAATATGGCACCACTTTCCCCTCTAGTTGTTTAGTTAATATGGCACCACCTCCCCCTCTAGTTGTTTAGTTAACATGGCACCACCTCCCCCTCTAGTTGTTTAGTTAATATGGCACCACTCCCCCTCTAGTTGTTTAGTTAATATGGCACCACTTCCCCCTCTAGTTGTTTAGTTAATATGGCACCACTTGGCCCCTCTAGTTGTTTAGTTAACATGGCACCACTTTGCCCCTTGTAGTTGTTTAGTTAATATGGCACCACCTCCCCCCTCTAGTTGTTTAGTTAACATGGCACCACTTCCCCCTCTAGTTGTTTAGTTAATATGGCACTACTTTGCCCCTTGTAGTTGTTTAGTTAATATGGCACCACTTCCCCCTCTAGTTGTTTAGTTAATATGGCTCCACTTCCCCCCTCTAATTGTTTAGTTAATATGGCACCACTTCCCCCCTCTAGTTGTTTAGTTAATATGGCACCACTTCCCCCCTCTAGTTGTTTAGTTAACATGGCACCACTTCCCCCTCTACTTGTTTAGTTAATATGGCACCACCTCCCCCTCTATCTGTTTAGTTAATATGGCACCACCTCCCCCTCTAGTTGTTTAGTTGATATGGCACCACCTCCCCTCTAGTTGTTTAGTTAATATGGCACCACTCCCCCTCTAGTTGTTTAGTTAACATGGCACCACTTCCCCCTCTAGTTGTTTAGTTAACATGGCACCACTTCCCCCTCTAGTTGTTTAGTTAACATGGCACCACTTCCCCTCTAGTTGTTTAGTTAATATGGCACCACCTCCCCCTCTAGTTGTTTAGTTAATATGGAACCACTTCCCCCTCTAGTTGTTTAGTTAATATGGCACCACTTCCCCTTGTAGTTGTTTAGTTAACATGGCACCACTTGGCCCCTCGTAGTTGTTTAGTTAATATGGCACCACTTCCCCCTCTAGTTGTTTAGTTAATATGGCACCACTTGGCCCCTCTAGTTGTTTAGTTAATATGGCACCACTTGGCCCCTCTAGTTGTTTAGTTAATATGGCACCACTTTCCCCCTTGTAGTTGTTTAGTTAATATGGCACCACTTCCCCCTCTAGTTGTTTAGTTAATATGGCACCACTTGGCCCCTCTAGTTGTTTAGTTAACATGGCACCACTTTGCCCCTTGTAGTTGTTTAGTTAATATGGCACCACCTCCCCCCTCTAGTTGTTTAGTTAACATGGCACCACTTCCCCCTCTAGTTGTTTAGTTAATATGGCACCACTTGGCCCCTCTAGTTGTTTAGTTAATATGGCACCACTTTCCCCCTCTAGTTGTTTAGTTAATATGGCACCACCTCCCCCCTCTAGTTGTTTAGTTAATATGGCACCACTTTCCCCCTCTAGTTGTTTAGTTAATATGGCACCACTTTCCCCCTCTAGTTGTTTAGTTAATATGGCACCACTTCCCCCTCTAGTTGTTTAGTTAATATGGCACCACCTCCCCCCTCTAGTTGTTTAGTTAATATGGCACCACTCCCCCTCTAGTTGTTTAGTTAACATGGCACCACCCCCTCTAGTTGTTTAGTTAATATGGCACCACTTGGCCCCTCTAGTTGTTTAGTTAACATGGCACCACTTTGCCCCTTGTAGTTTTTTAGTTAACATGGCACCACTTGGCCCCTCTAGTTGTTTAGTTAATATGGCACCACTTTGCCCCTCTAGTTGTTTAGTTAAGATGGCACCACTTCCCCCTCTAGTTGTTTAGTTAAGATGTTACCACCTCCCCCCTCTAGTTGTTTAGTTAACATGGCACCACCACCCCCCTCTAGGTGTTTAGTTAATATGGCACCACCTTCCCCCTCTAGTTGTTTAGTTGATATGGCACCACCTCCCCCCTCTAGTTGTTTAGTTAATATGGCACCACCTCCCCCTCTAGTTGTTTAGTTAACATGGCACCACCTCCCCCTCTAGTTGTTTAGTTAATATGGCACCACTCCCCTCTAGTTGTTTAGTTAATATGGCACCACCTCCCCCTCTAGTTGTTTAGTTAATATGGCACCACTTGGCCCCTCTAGTTGTTTAGTTAACATGGCACCACTTCCCCCCTCTAGTTGTTTAGTTAATATGGCACCACTTGGCCCCTCTAGTTGTTTAGTTAATATGGCACCACTTTCCCCCTCTAGTTGTTTAGTTAATATGGCACCACATCCCCCCTCTAGTTGTTTAGTTAATATGGCACCACTTTCCCCCTCTAGTTGTTTAGTTAATATGGCACCACTTGGCCCCTCTAGTTGTTTAGTTAACATGGCACCACCTCCCCCTTGTAGTTGTTTAGTTAATATGGCACCACCTCCCCCCTCTAGTTGTTTAGTCAACATGGCACCACCTCCCCCCTCTAGTTGTTTAGTTAATATGGCACCACTTGGCCCCTCTAGTTGTTTAGTTAACATGGCACCACCTCCCCCCTCTAGTTGTTTAGTTAATATGGCACCACTTGGCCCCTCTAGTTGTTTAGTTAACATGGCACCACTTGGCCCCTCTAGTTGTTTAGTTAACATGGCACCACTTGGCCCCTCTAGTTGTTTAGTTAACATGGCACCACTTGGCCCCTCTAGTTGTTTAGTTAATATGGCACCACTTCCCCCTCTAGTTGTTTAGTTAACATGGCACCACTTGGCCCCTCTAGTTGTTTAGTTAACATGGCACCACTTGGCCCCTCTAGTTGTTTAGTTAATATGGCACCACCTCCCCCTCTAGTTTTTAGTTAACATGGCACCACTTGGCCCCTCTAGTTGTTTAGTTAATATGGCTCCACTTCCCCCCTCTAGTTGTTTAGTTAATATGGCACCACTTCCCCCCTCTACTTGTTTAGTTAACATGGCACCACTTGGCCCCTCTAGTTGTTTAGTTAAGATGGCACCACTTCCCCCCTCTAGTTGTTTAGTTAATATGGCACCACTTGGCCCCTCTAGTTGTTTAGTTAACATGGCACCACTTTGCCCCTTGTAGTTGTTTAGTTAATATGGCACCACTTCCCCCCTCTAGTTGTTTAGTTAATATGGCACCACTTCCCCCCTCTAGTTGTTTAGTTAATATGGCACCACTTCCCCCTCTAGTTGTTTAGTTAATATGGCACCACTTCCCCCTTGTAGTTGTTTAGTTAACATGGCACCACTTGGCCCCTTGTAGTTGTTTAGTTAATATGGCACCACTTCCCCCTCTAGTTGTTTAGTTAATATGGCACCACTTGGCTCCTCTAGTTGTTTAGTTAATATGGCACCACTTGGCCCCTCTAGTTGTTTAGTTAATATGGCACCACTTTCCCCCTCTAGTTGTTTAGTTAACATGGCACCACTTCCCCCTCTAGTTGTTTAGTTAATATGGCACCACCTCCCCCCTCTATCTGTTTAGTTAATATGGCACCACCTCCCCCCTCTATCTGTTTAGTTAATGTGGCACCACCTCCCACCTCTAGTTGTTTAGTTGATATGGCACCACCTCCCCCTCTAGTTGTTTAGTTAATATGGCACCACTTCCCCCTCTAGTTGTTTAGTTAACATGGCACCACTTCCCCCCTCTAGTTGTTTAGTTAACATGGCACCATTTCCCCCCTCTAGTTGTTTAGTTAATATGGCACCACTTGGCCCCTCTAGTTGTTTAGTTAACATGGCACCACTTGGCCCCTCTAGTTGTTTAGTTAACATGGCACCACTTCCCCCTCTAGTTGTTTAGTTAATATGGCACTACTTTGCCCCTTGTAGTTGTTTAGTTAATATGGCACCACTCCCCCTCTAGTTGTTTAGTTAATATGGCACCACCTCCCCCCTCTAGTTGTTTAGTTAACATGGCACCACTTCCCCCCTCTAGTTGTTTAGTTAATATGGCACCACTTGGCCCCTCTAGTTGTTTAGTTAATATGGCACCACTTTCCCCCTCTAGTTGTTTAGTTAATATGGCACCACCTCCCCCTCTAGTTGTTTAGTTAATATGGCACCACTTTCCCCCTCTAGTTGTTTAGTTAATATGGCACCACTTTCCCCCTCTAGTTGTTTAGTTAATATGGCACCACTTTCCCCCTCTAGTTGTTTAGTTAATATGGCACCACCTCCCCCCTCTAGTTGTTTAGTTAACATGGCACCACCTCCCCCCTCTAGTTGTTTAGTTAATATGGCACCACTTCCCCCTCTAGTTGTTTAGTTAATATGGCACCACTTCCCCCTCTAGTTGTTTAGTTAATATGGCACCACCTCCCCCTCTAGTTGTTTAGTTAATATGGCACCACTCCCCTCTAGTTGTTTAGTTAACATGGCACCACCCCCTCTAGTTGTTTAGTTAATATGGCACCACATCCCCCTCTAGTTGTTTAGTTAATATGGCACCACTTTCCCCCTCTAGTTGTTTAGTTAACATGGCACCACCTCCCCTTGTAGTTGTTTAGTTAATATGGCACCACCTCCCCCTCTAGTTGTTTAGTCAACATGGCACCACCTCCCCCCTCTAGTTGTTTAGTTAATATGGCACCACTTGGCCCCTCTAGTTGTTTAGTTAACATGGCACCACCTCCCCCCTCTAGTTGTTTAGTTAATATGGCACCACTTGGCCCCTCTAGTTGTTTAGTTAACATGGCACCACTTGGCCCCTCTAGTTGTTTAGTTAACATGGCACCACTTGGCCCCTCTAGTTGTTTAGTTAACATGGCACCACTTGGCCCCTCTAGTTGTTTAGTTAATATGGCACCACTTCCCCCCTCTAGTTGTTTAGTTAACATGGCACCACTTGGCCCCTCTAGTTGTTTAGTTAACATGGCACCACTTGGCCCCTCTAGTTGTTTAGTTAATATGGCACCACCTCCCCCTCTAGTTTTTTAGTTAACATGGCACCACTTGGCCCCTCTAGTTGTTTAGTTAATATGGCTCCACTTCCCCCCTCTAGTTGTTTAATTAATATGGCACCACTTCCCCCCTCTACTTGTTTAGTTAACATGGCACCACTTGGCCCCTCTAGTTGTTTAGTTAAGATGGCACCACTTCCCCCCTCTAGTTGTTTAGTTAATATGGCACCACTTGGCCCCTCTAGTTGTTTAGTTAACATGGCACCACTTTGCCCCTTGTAGTTGTTTAGTTAATATGGCACCACTTCCCCCCTCTAGTTGTTTAGTTAATATGGCACCACTTCCCCCCTCTAGTTGTTTAGTTAACATGGCACCACCTCCCCCTTGTAGTTGTTTAGTTAATATGGCACCACCTCCCCCTTGTAGTTGTTTAGTTAACATGGCACCACCTCCCCCTTGTAGTTGTTTAGTTAACATGGCACCACTTGGCCCTGTCACGTTCTGACCTTAGTTCCTTTGTTTTGTCTTTGTTTTAGTATGGTCAGGGTGTGAGTTGGGTGGGTTGTCTATGTTAGTTTTTCTATGATTTTCTATTTCTGTGTTTGGCCTGATATGGTTCTCAATCAGAGGCAGCTGTCTATCGTTGTCCCTGATTGAGAACCATATTTAGGTAGCCTGTTTTCCTTCGTGTTTGTGGGTGGTTATTTTCAGTCTTTGTGTGTCTGCACCAGATAGAACTGTTTCAGTTGTCACTTTGTTGTTTTGTATTTTGAAGTGTTCAGTTTCATTAAAAAAAGATGAACACTAAACCACGCTGCGCTTTGGTCCTCTCCTTCCACCGACGACAACCGTTACAGGCCCCTAGTAGTTGTTTGGCTGATAGATAAAACATGTATTTTAAAACTAACATCCCTTTCTTTTACACTCTTAGTTTAAAAGGTGCTCTCTAGAACGTCGTTGTTCGGCCGTTTCCATACGATAACCCTTTGGAGAACCCTTTTTTGGTCGAAAGCTTTCGGGTTCCATGTAGAACCATTTTAACAGAGTTCTATGTGGAACCCAAAAGGGTTCTACCTGGAACCAAAGGGTTCTCCTAAGAGGCCAGCCGAAGAACCCTTTTGGAACCTTTTTTTCTAAGAATGTGATATGTTATAGCTGGGGCAAGGAGTTATCCCACTTATATTGATGTGGTGTAGCTGGGGCAAGGAGTTATCCCACTTATATTGATGTGGTGTAGCTGGGGCAAGGAGTTATCCCACTTATATTGATGTGGTATAGCTGGGGCAAGGAGCTAAGGTAACTGAGCTAAACGACTACCGCCCCGTAGCACTCACTTCCGTCATCATGAAGTGCTTTGAGAGACTAGTCAAGGACCATATCACCTCCACCCAACCTGACACCCTAGACCCACTCCAATTTGCTTACCGCCCAAATAGGTCCACAGACGATGCTATCTCAACCACACTGCACACTGCCCTAACCCATCTGGACAAGAGGAATACCTATGTGAGAATGCTGTTCATCGACTACAGCTCGGCATTCAACACCATAGTACCCTCCAAGCTCGTCATCAAGCTCGAGACCCTGGGTCTCGACCCCGCCCTGTGCAACTGGGTACTGGACTTCCTGACGGGCCGCCCCCAGGTGGTGAGGGTAGGCAACAACATCTCCTCCCCGCTGATCCTCAACACTGGAGCCCCACAAGGGTGCGTTCTGAGCCCTCTCCTGTACTCCCTGTTCACCCACGACTGCGTGGCCACGCACGCCTCCAACTCAATCATCAAGTTTGCGGACGACACAACAGTGGTAGGCTTGATTACCAACAACGACGAGCCGGCCTACAGGGAGGAGGTGAGGGCCCTCGGAGTGTGGTGTCAGGAAAATAACCTCACACTCAACGTCAACAAAACTAAGGAGATGATTGTGGACTTCAGGAAACAGCAGAGGGAACACCCCCCTATCCACATCGATGGAACAGTAGTGGAGAGGGTAGCAAGTTTTAAGTTCCTCGGCATACACATCACAGACAAACTGAATTGGTCCACTCACACAGACAGCATCGTGAAGAAGGCTCAGCAGCGCCTCTTCAACCTCAGGAGGCTGAAGAAATTCGGCTTGTCACCAAAAGCACTCACAAACTTCTACAGATGCACAATCGAGAGCATCCTGGCGGGCTGTATCACCGCCTGGTACGGCAACTGCTCCGCCCTCAACCGTAAGGCTCTCCAGAGGGTAGTGAGGTCTGCACAACGCATCACCGGGGGCAAACTACCTGCCCTCCAGGACACCTACACCACCCGATGTTACAGGAAGGCCATAAAGATCATCAAGGACATCAACCACCCGAGCCACTGCCTGTTCACCCCGCTATCATCCAGAAGGCGAGGTCAGTACAGGTGCATCAAAGCTGGGACCGAGAGACTGAAAAACAGCTTCTATCTCAAGGCCATCAGACTGTTAAACAGCCACCACTAACATTGAGTGGCTGCTGCCAACACACTGACACTGACACTGACTCAACTCCAGCCACTTTAATAATGGGAATTGATGGGAAATGATGTAAATATAACACTAGCCACTTTAAACAATGCTACCTTATATAATGTTACATACCCTACATTATTCATCTCATATGCATACGTATATACTGTACTCTATATCATCGACTGCATCCTTATGTAATACATGTATCACTAGCCACTTTAACTATGCCACTTTGTTTACATACTCATCTCATATGTATATACTGTACTCGATACCATCTACTGTATCTTGCCTATGCTGCTCTGTACCATCACTCATTCATACATCCTTATGTACATATTCTCTATCCCCTTACACTGTGTATAAGACAGTAGTTTTGGAATTGTTAGTTAGATTACTTGTTGGTTATTACTGCATTGTCGGAACTAGAAGCACAAGCATTTCGCTACACTCGCATTAACATCTGCTAACCATGTGTATGTGACAAATAAGATTTGATTTGATTTGATTTATATTGATGTGGTATAGCTGGGGCCAGGAGTTTGTCCTCTTATATAGATGTGGTATAGCTGGGGCCAGGAGTTTGTCCTCTTATATTGATGTGGTATAGCTGGGGCCAGGAGTTTGTCCTCTTATATTGATGTGGTATAGCTGGGGCCAGGAGTTTGTCCTGCTCATATGACCTGACCAGGTAAACAACTCTGTGTCAGCTAACAATGTCAGCTAGCACTAGTTGAACACAGCAGAGATACTGCACCCCCCCGCACCTGAACCTCCTCTCTCTCTCTCTGACTGTTTTTAAACACAGAACATTCCTTTTAAATGACATGTGGTGCAGGCACCATCTAGCCAGCTGAGTGTTGTAACTAACGACCAGCTGTGTTCACTTCCATTGAGCTGTGCTGTGATGAACAGGGAGACTGAGCTGAAAGCAGTGGGTGGCTGGCCCTGGAGAGAGGGGAACCATCCTGTCATAGCCCTCTTTACAACTGTGTGTGTGTGTGTGTGTGTGTGTGTGTGTGTGTGTGTGTGTGTGTGTGTGTGTGTGTGTGTGTGTGTGTGTGTGTGTGTGTGTGTGTGTGTGTGTGTGTGTGTGTGTGTGTGTTGCTCATCACAGCTGGGAACTAACTAACCACAGGCATGAAGCTCCACCCACGGGGACTGGCCCGGGACTAGGAGTTAGTGGGTGACAGACAGACAGACAGGGACTGGCCCGGGACTAGGAGTTAGTGGGTGACAGACAGACAGACAGGGAGTGGCCCGGGACTAGGAGTTAGTGGGTGACAGACAGACAGACAGACAGGGAGTGAGAGAAGTGCTCAGGTCTGTCTCCATGTGTTTCTCTATATGACTCAGCAGAAAGATGACATGATAAGACAGTGATGAGGGTTGATGGAACCACATGAGAGAAAGAGAGCGTGCCTGTGTGTTCACGTCTTCTATAACTTATTGGTTGGCCTTGAACACATGTCCTCTGATCAGTGCTAGTACAGATGTAGGATCTTAATTTGATCACCCTGTTGCAGAACTTTCCTGCACTGCAGGAAATGTAAAAATGTAGTGTATTTGTGGTTTTAAAAGGCTTCTGAAGTTCGTAATTTCTACTTTGAAATGTCAGACTTGATTTTCCCTTCTTAAAAATGTATAAACCCCTACAAAAATTAATATTTCCTGTTGCTGCATCTGTATTAGTGGATAGCTAGTCTGTCGATCCCTCAGGGCTGGAGTCCATCTTTTCCCAGATTGCACCTGTCGTCCTGTCCTCGACTTCAGGACCTTTCTGACTAATCACAGAGGAAACGTTCATTCTCTCTCTCTCTCTCTCTCTCGCGCTCTCTCTCTCTCTCTCGCTCTCTCTCGCTCTCTCTCTCTTTCAACTTATATTTCTTTCTTATTCTCAGAACTACAGTATATTGTATCTCCCTTTCACGTCTCTCTTTCTCTCACATTCTCTCTTTCTCTCGCCCCTCCCCTATCTATATTCCACCCACTTGTTCTCTCTTGCTCTTTTCTCCCTCTCTCTCCCCTCTGATGCCCTGACAGATGGGTTATCAATCTCTCTTCTTTCTAAAGCTTCATCCCCAAAACAACAAAACAGCCTTCAACATACCCTGTAGGTCTAAACTGGCCTCTGACCAAACTCTATGCCTCAGCCATATGACAGTATCTTTCTTATAGACTATCGGCTACAGTATTTATCTTAGATAATAGTTGGCTACCTGTCTTATAAGGTGAAAAGCAGACCAAGCACTCTCAGATGAGGTCATGTTAGGGTTCTAACCACGGATTATATAAATCTGACAAGAATCAAATTAGGAACACAGACATGGGTGGTTCCTGGAGCATGAAAACTAAAATCTACAATCTGGGATCTGGGAATCTGCCGTCTTTTCGTTTTTTCAAATAAAAAAGTGGGCCTTTAAAGAAACATTTGGGAGAGACAGACCAATGCAGCCGGTTCATTCCCAGAGTTAGTTTTGACCTCGTCCATCATTATACATTTTGTCAGAGAGAGGGAACCAATGCGGGCCAGCGGGCTACCTTGCCACCCTCAGCCCCAGGGCCAACGGGCTACGTTGTCACCCTCAGCCCCAGGGCCAGCGGGCTACCTTGTCACCCTCAGCCCCAGGGCCAGCGGGCTACCTTGCCACCCTCAGCCCCAGGGCCAGCGGGCTACCTTGCCACCCTCAGCCCCAGGGCCAGCGGGCTACCTTGTCACCCTCAGCCCCAGGGCCAGCGGGCTACCTTGCCACCCTCAGCCCCAGGGCCAGCGGGCTCACCCTCAGCCCCAGGGCCAGCGGGCTACCTTGCCACCCTCAGCCCCAGGGCCAGCGGGCTACCTTGCCACCCTCAGCCCCAGGGCCAGCGGGCTACCTTGCCACCCTCAGCCCCAGGGCCAGCGGGCTACCTTGCCACCCTCAGCCCCAGGGCCAGCGGGCTACCTTGCCACCCTCAGCCCCAGGGCCAGCGGGCTACCTCAGCCCCAGGGCCAGCGGGCTACCTTGCCACCCTCAGCCCCAGGGCCAGCGGGCTACAGCCCCAGGGCCAGCGGGCTACCTTGCCACCCTCAGCCCCAGGGCCAGCGGGCTACCTTGCCACCCTCAGCCCCAGGGCCAGCGGGCTACCTTGCCACCCTCAGCCCCAGGGCCAGCGGGCTCATTGCCACCCTCAGCCCCAGGCCAGCGGGCTACCTTGCCACCCTCAGCCCCAGGGCCAGCGGGCTACCTTGCCACCCTCAGCCCCTAGGGCCCAGGCCCCAGCCCAGCGGGCTACCTTGCCACCCTCAGCCCCAGGGCCAGCGGGCTACCTTGCCCTCAGCCCCAGGGCCAGCGGGCTACCTTGCCACCCTCAGCCCCAGGCCCAGCGGGCTACCTTGCCACCCTCAGCCCCAGGGCCAGCGGGCTACCTTGTCACCCTCAGCCCCAGGGCCAGCGGGCTACCTTGCCACCCTCAGCCCCAGGGCCAGCGGGCTACCTTGCCACCCTCAGCCCCAGGGCCAGCGGGCTACCTTGCCACCCTCAGCCCCAGGGCCAGCGGGCTACCTTGCCACCCTCAGCCCCAGGGCCAGCGGGCTACCTTGCCACCCTCAGCCCCAGGGCCAGCGGGCTACCTTGCCACCCAGCCCCAGGGCCAGCGGGCTACCTTGCCACCCTCAGCCCCAGGGCCAGCGGGCTACCTTGCCACCCTCAGCCCCAGGGCCAGCGGGCTACCTTGCCACCCTCAGCCCCAGGGCCAGCGGGCTACCTTGCCACCCTCAGCCCCAGGGCCAGCGGGCTACCTTGCCACCCTCAGCCCCAGGGCCAGCGGGCTACCTTGCCACCCTCAGCCCCAGGGCCAGCGGGCTACCTTGCCACCCTCAGCCCCAGGGCCAGCGGGCTACATTGCCACCCTCAGCCCCAGGCCCAGCGGGCTACCTTGCCACCCTCAGCCCCAGGGCCAGCCCCAGGGCCACGGGCCACCTCAGCCCTAGGGCCAGCGGGCTACCTTGCCACCCTCAGCCCCAGGCCCAGCGGGCTACCTTGCCACCCTCAGCCCCAGGGCCAGCGGGCTACCTTGCCACCCTCAGCCCCAGGGCCACTGGAATAACTGAGTTTTCCACCATGGCTTCAGATTTCCACATCTCTCACCATCTCCCCAAGTATGTAAACAGTGATTGATTGCCAGCAGAAACAGACAAACGTGTAGTGCAGGGTGTAATCTATCCTCACTCCTGCACTCTGCTCTGACAATCATCCTAGCACCCCAAGCACCTGTCCACACTCACCTTGTACAACTGCATTTGGCATACGTTTTTCTAAACTAAAATGATTACACAAGCATTGCGGCGACACCCCATAATGGTTGTGTAAACATGTTTGTGCAGAACAACTCTCCGTTGTATTACAACAATATCCGTTGTACCAAAACCATTGTGTCAAATGCATTGTACATCAGTTGTACAGCCTGAGTGTGAACAGGGCCCAATAGAATGGCCTGTGAAGTTATTATGAGTCTGTGAGTAAATAAACAAAACTCAGCCTACATGGATTCGTCCCAAATGGGACCCTACTTCCTATGTACTCAAAAGTAGTGCACTATGTAGGGAATAGAGTTATATTGTGGACACAACCCATCTTGTTGCCAGCCATGGTGTTATGATGCATTCTGCGCAGGTTGAGTTGGTTTGTGAAACGCCAAGCCCCTAACCTTTCCATTTTCTAAGGCCAATCTTGCCTCCCAAGCAACTGGCACAGCTGACATGCTGATCTGCTGTATTTCAAGTTGCGGTTAAAGTTAGGACTGTCTGTTTAACATTTTTTTAAAGGTTTACTGGCACAGAGAGAGACAGAAAGAGAAAACGAGACAGAACGAACAAGAGACATATATAGAGAGAGAGTTGGAAGAGAGTTGAGAGAGAGAGAGAGAGAGAGAGAGAGAGAGAGAGAGAGAGAGAGAGAGAGAGAGAACTGACTTGTAACAGACTGACTTTAACTTTGACTCACTTCTTCAGACTGAAACTAAAGTGCTGTGTCTGCATCTGGATCTCTCTAGTCGGAGCCTTAGAATGTCAGAACATCAAAACGGGGGTTGGGGGTTAGTGGGTACAGTCTCACGACTTGGTGCCATGGTAACTTGCTGTGTCCCTGTTAACTATGAGTCACCATCCCGGCAGCAGCACCCTGTTGGGTTGGCACACACACCGAGTGTTGGCATCGAGGACCGTTGGCATCACACACACTTCATGTTCCAATGCCAGACAGGTTTGTGTTGAGCTCCTCTACAACTACATGGAATCAAGACCAAATCCAGACATGTAATGTGGAATGAGGAGGAATTTCAGTTTTGATGTGGGCGTCAGATGCTCACCCCTGTTCAGCAGACGTACAGTGTTAATCATGAGCTTCAACAGTCTTTATTGATGGGCCCTTATGGGGCCTTCTGAGTTCTCAGTGTGTGAAGGGAGCAGCATCATTACTCATTGTCCAGTCCTTCAGATTAGACCGTCTCCTTCCTGCTTTCTGTCGGTAGGAGAGGAGAGGAGAGGTGAGGTGAGGAGAGGAGAGGAGAGGAGAGGTGAGGTGAGGAGAGGAGAGGAGAGGGGAGGAGAGGAGAGGAGAGGGGATAGGGGGGCTGGTGTTCAACTGGCATGCTACATCATCCACTATATGTCCTGGGGACTGTCTGCTACATCATCCACTATATGTCCTGGGGACTGTCTGCTACATCATCCACTATATGTCCTGAGGACTGTCTGCTACATCATCCACTATATGTCCTGGGGACTGTCTGCTACATCATCCACTATATGTCCTGGGGACTGTCTGCTACATCATCCACTATATGTCCTGGGGACTGTCTGCTACATCATCCACTATATGTCCTGCATAGATATATGTCCTGTTCTGCTGTTTCACTCAATACACATGGCACAGGAGGTTGGTGGCACCTTTATAGGGGAGGACAGGCTCGTGGTAATGGCTGGAGTGGAATTGTATCAAATACATCAGACATGTTTTCCATGGATATAGTGTTTATGGAGATGTAATCTGTCTTCTCTTCATTGGCTGGATATTGCCAAACATTGTCTTATCTGTTAGAGGAAATAGGCCATGTTTTTCACATTTAGGAGAATCGGTTGTTTATATAACAATGACCACAGACTTCGCTCAGCATAGTTTCACTGAACGTTCTATACAACACAAGTACACATTCCAAACAGAACTACAAGAATCTAGAATATCCCCTTCATGTATTGCATCATAGGCACTAGTAATACATACCATCTGAAATAAACACAAGCCATCAAGTAAGGTTGCTGGAGCAGAACAAATATGAAATGCATCCCAAATGGTATCATGTTCCCTATAAAGTTAACTACTTTTTACCAGAGCCCTACGGGCCCTGATTTAAAGGTAGTGCACTATAAAGGGAATAGGGTGCCATTTGGGACAGAATGTACTGGCTGACTTTGGCAGGGACAGAAAGGCCATGCTGTATGGAACGCAGTTTGGGTCTTTACGTGTCAGAAAAGATACACGTCAAATAACACTATTCTATTATAGAATGTTATGTGCTGAATTTGCACGTGCAAGCCAAGCGCTACCATTACGATCACTGTCAAGCTGTACAATACTGCGTTGGTAATAAGGCATTATTTGTTCGACCGAATAGGAAAACCTCTGTGAGCATTGGAAATTAGGTCAGGATCAGAAGAGCAGGATCAAACATTTTTGCAAATATCTTTGATATAGATGTATCTTTGATACAGGGTGTCTTTGATACAGATGTATCTTTGATACAGGGTGTCTTTGATACAGATGTATCTTTGATACAGGGTATCTTTGATACAGATGTATCTTTGATACAGGGTGTCTTTGATACAGATGTATCTTTGATACAGGGTATCTTTGATACAGATGTATCTTTGATACAGGGTATCTTTGATACAGGGTGTCTTTGATACAGATGTATCTTTGATACAGGGTATCTTTGATACAGATATATCTTTGATACAGATATATCTTTGATACAGGGTATCTTTAATACAGATATATCTTTGATACAGGGTGTCTTTGATACAGATGTATCTTTGATACATATATATCTTTGATACAGGGTATCTTTGATACAGATATATCTTTGATACAGATATATCTTTGATACAGGGTGTCTTTGATATAGATGTATCTTTGATACAGGGTGTCTTTGATACAGATGTATCTTTGATACAGATATATCTTTGATACAGATATATCTTTGATACAGGGTATCTTTGATACAGATATATCTTTGATACAGATATATCTTTGATACAGATATATCTTTGATACAGGGTATCTTTGATACAGGGTGTCTTTGATACAGATGTATATTTGATACAGGGTGTCTTTGATACAGATATATCTTTGATACAGGGTATCTTTGATACAGATATATCTTTGATACAGATGTATCTTTGATACAGGGTGTCTTTGATACAGATATATATTTGATATAGATGTATCTTTGATACAGGGTGTCTTTGATACAGATGTATCTTTGATACAGGGTGTCTTTGATACAGATGTATCTTTGATACAGGGTGTCTTTGATACAGATATATCTTTGATACAGGGTATCTTTGATACAGATATATCTTTGATACAGATGTATCTTTGATACAGGGTGTCTTTGATACAGATATATATTTGATATAGATGTATCTTTGATACAGGGTGTCTTTGATACAGATATATCTTTGATACAGATATATCTTTGATACAGATATATCTTTGATACAGGGTATCTTTGATACAGATATATCTTTGATACAGATATATCTTTGATACAGGGTGTCTTTGATACAGATATATCTTTGATACATGGTATCTTTGATACAGATATATCTTTGATACAGATATATCTTTGATACAGGGTGTCTTTGATACAGATATATCTTTGATACAGATATATCTTTGATACAGGGTGTCTTTGATACAGGGTATCTTTGATACAGATATATATTTGATACAGATGTATCTTTGATACAGGGTGTCTTTGATACAGATATATATTTGATACAGATGTATCTTTGATACAGGGTGTCTTTGATACAGATATATCTTTGATACAGATATATCTTTGATACAGATATATCTTTGATACAGGGTGTCTTTGATACAGATATATCTTTGATACAGATATATCTTTGATACATGCTATCTTTGATACAGATGTACAGTATCTTTGATACAGATGTATCTTTGATACAGGGTGTCTTTGATACAGATGTATCTTTGATTTTGATACAGATACAGATGTCTTTGATTTCTTTGATACAGATATATCTTTGATTTGATACAGATATATCTTTGATACAGGGTGTCTTTGATACAGATATATCTTTGATACAGATATATCTTTGATACATGCTATCTTTGATACAGATGTACAGTATCTTTGATACAGATGTATCTTTGATACAGGGTGTCTTTGATACAGATATATCTTTGATACAGGGTATCTTTGATACAGATGTATCTTTGATACAGGGTATCTTTGATACAGGGTATCTAGCTAGCTTTAGCTTGGTACCTAGCTAGCACCAATGCAACCAGCCTGAAAACAATGACCAGTAGAAACTGCAGTCCTTTTCAATATTCTGAGCAATGATTTAGGAATCCATGTGAGTATTAGCTAGGTAGACACTTGTTGTTCTCCTATTGAAACAACTAGCTAGCCAGCTATTTAACCCTGTTGCCCAAAACTAACATTATAAGCAGCCTGCAAGCTTCATCTGGCTAGTATGGCTTGGCCAGACCGGTTTCTGTGTTGTGAAGCTAGCCACAATAAGGACTAGCCACAATAGTGAAATTTGCATTTTGCCTTCACCATTAATCACCATTAATCAAATAAGAACTGTCTTATAAATTAGGGGTATTTTAGATGATGACACCTATGTAGTTAGCTAGCTAACTATCACTACTGAAACAGATGTCGTTTTGCTATGCTTTTGGGGAAGAACATTGTTTGCATCTATCAACTAGTTAGTGTCACGCCCTGGTCTTAGTATTTTGTGTTTCTTTATTATTTTGGTCAGGCCAGGGTGTGACATGGTTATTTATGTGGTGTGTTTTGTCTTGTTGTTTTTTGTAGGTCATGAATTTATTTTTTTTTCCACCTTTATTTAACCAGGTAGGCAAGTTGAGAACAAGTTCTCATTTACAATTGCGACCTGGCCAAGATAAAGCAAAGCAGTTCGACAGCTACAACGACACAGAGTTACACATGGAGTAAAACAAACATACAGTCAATAATACAGTATAAACAAGTATATATACAATGTGAGCAAATGAGGTGAGAAGGGAGGTAAAGGCAAAAAAGGCCATGGTGGCAAAGTAAATACAATATAGCACAATAAAACACTGGAATGGTAGTTTTGCAATGGAAGAATGTGCAAAGTAGAAATAAAAATAATGGGGTGCAAAGGAGCAAAATAAATAAATAAATTAAATACAGTTGGGAAAGAGGTAGTTGTTTGGGCTAAATTATAGGTGGGCTATGTACAGGTGCAGTAATCTGTAAGATGCTCTGACAGTTGGTGCTTAAAGCTAGTGAGGGAGATAAGTGTTTCCAGTTTCAGAGATTTTTGAAGTTCGTTCCAGTCATTGGCAGCAGAGAACTGGAAGGAGAAGCGGCCAAAGAAAGAATTGGTTTTGGGGGTGACTAGAGAGATATACCTGCTGGAGCGTGTGCTACAGGTGGGAGATGCTATGGTGACCAGCGAGCTGAGATAAGGGGGGACTTTACCTAGCAGCGTCTTGTAGATGACATGGAGCCAGTGGGTTTGGCGACGAGTATGAAGCGAGGGCCAGCCAACGAGAGCGTACAGGTCGCAATGGTGGGTAGTATATGGGGCTTTGGTGACAAAACGGATTGCACTGTGATAGACTGCATCCAATTTGTTGAGTAGGGTATTGGAGGCTATTTTGTAAATGACATCGCCAAAGTCGAGGATTGGTAGGATGGTCAGTTTTACAAGGGTATGTTTGGCAGCATGAGTGAAGGATGCTTTGTTGCGAAATAGGAAGCCAATTCTAGATTTAACTTTGGATTGGAGATGTTTGATATGGGTCTGGAAGGAGAGTTTACAGTCTAACCAGACACCTAAGTATTTGTAGTTGTCCACGTATTCTAAGTCAGAGCCGTCCAGAGTAGTGATGTTGGTCAGGCGGGTAGGTGCAGGTAGCGATCGGTTGAAGAGCATGCATTTAGTTTTACTTGTATTTAAGAGCAATTGGAGGCCACGGAAGGAGAGTTGTATGGCATTGAAGCTTGCCTGGAGGGTTGTTAACACAGTGTCCAAAGAAGGGCCGGAAGTATACAGAATGGTGTCGTCTGCGTAGAGGTGGATCAGAGACTCACCAGCAGCAAGAGCGACCTCATTGATGTATACAGAGAAGAGAGTCGGTCCAAGAATTGAACCCTGTGGCACCCCCATAGAGACTGCCAGAGGTCCGGACAGCAGACCCTCCGATTTGACACACTGAACTCTATCAGAGAAGTAGTTGGTGAACCAGGCGAGGCAATCATTTGAGAAACCAAGGCTGTCGAGTCTGCCGATGAGGATGTGGTGATTGACAGAGTCGAAAGCCTTGGCCAGATCAATGAATACGGCTGCACAGTAATGTTTCTTATCGATGGCGAATTGTGGTTAGTGGGGTTGTCTAGAATAGTCTATGGCTGCCTGGAGTGGTTCTCAATCAGAGGCAGGTGTTTATCGTTGTCTCTGATTGGGAACCATATTTAGGCAGCCATATTCTTTGAGTGTTTTGTGGATGATTGTTCCTGTCTCTGTGTTAGTTTGCACCAGATAGGCTGTTTAGGTTTTTCACATTTATTGTTTTTTTTGTATTCAGTTGTTCATGTGTACTATTTCGTATTAAAAGAACCATGGACACTTACCACGCCGCATATTGGTCCTCCGATCCTTTTCGCCTCTCCTCTTCGGAAGAGGAGGAGGAAATCCCTTACAGTTAGCTTTTTTTATGACCATCACTGTCCAGAGCTTGGAGAAGTGTGTCAGCGGCAGGCGCACGAGGCAAAACTTTACCAGCATCATAGCATAGGTATCGGTGAATCATTGTGACATATGCAATCCTGGTGATAGTGTAATCAATGTGTAATGACTACATAATATTTGAATGAACGTGTTGAATTATTACGTGATGTGCAGTATTTGACGTATATCTTTTTTGACACGCAAAGACCCAAACGGCGTTCCATATCCATAACATGCATAATGCTGTGGGATGTACACTTACTGCTGCTATTAGAACAGACTGTTGTTTTCACTTGACTTGATACACACCGATGTAAACACAGAGGGAGAGAGGGGTGAGAGGAGGGAGGGAGGGGTGAGAGGAGGGAGGGGTGAGAGGAGGGAGGGAGGGGTGAGAGGAGGGAGGGAGGGAGGGGTGAGAGGAGGGAGGGGTGAGAGGAGGGAGGGAGGGGTGAGAGGAGGGAGGGGGTGAGAGGAGGGAGGGGTGAGAGGAGGGAGGGAGGGAGGGGTGAGAGGAGGGAGGGAGGGGTGAGGGAGGGAGGGGTGAGAGGAGGGAGGGAGGGTGAGAGGAGGGAGGGGTGAGAGGAGGGAGGGAGGGGTGAGAGGAGGAGAGATGAGAGGGACAGAGGGAAAGGGGGGGAGTGAGAGAGGGGCGAAAGGAGAGATATGCAAATGCCAATAGAGAAGGATGCAGAGGGAGGGAGGAAGAGAGAGAGTGGGAGAGAGGGAGGGAGTGGGGAGGGAGGGAGAGAGTGGGAGAGAGGGAGAAATGGAAAAAGGGGAATGGGTTTGAGAGAGAAAACAGGCACAGGGTTGATAGCCCACATTGTTTAATGCCAAGAAAAGCAGCTCTGATGAAGAGTGAATGAGATGGTTTAAGAATCAACACAATGAAGTCTGGGATGAGCTGCTGGTGTCTGTCTGTCTGTCTGTCTGTCTGTCTGTCTGTCTGTCTGTCTGTCTGTCTGTCTGTCTGTCTGTCTGTCTGTCTGTCTGTCTGTCTGTCTGTCTGTCTGTCTGTCTGTCTGTCTGTCTGTCTGTCTGTCTGTCTGTCTGTGTGTGTGTCTGTCTGTCTGTGTGTGTGTGTGAGAGCGTGTGTGTGTGTGAAAGAGAAGGAGCGTGTGTGTTTGCATGCGTGCGTCCATGCATGCATGTGTGTGTGTGTGTCTCTGCATGCATATGTGTGTGTGTGTGTCTCTGCACGCATGTGTGTGTGTGTGTGTAGTCTACCTCCAGCCTACCTCTTCCATCCAGGTTCTTAATGAAAGAGCTCATTATGTTTATATGGCCACTACTTAAGAGCAGACCCAGACTAATAATACCTATTTTCACTGCTCTCAACCCGACACCAAAGACTGACACTATAAATCACATGCTACTCATTGGTGTAATTAATAATGTTTTGCCAGACTTCTTGACTCTGGGTACGGCTTAATAGCGACCTCAACAAAACTTTAAAGTCAAACTTGATTATCAGAGTAATGTTTTCATTTTTGCTGACTCATTCAAGTGCTGGAGTTCCATATCAAAAGCGAAGGCTACGCAGCCTCATATTTCATAGTGATTAACCTGGAGGAGGGATGAGCAACTAGCTCTCACAGTTTCACGTCACAATTACACGTTCATCCATGTTTCATAGTGATTAACCTGGAGGAGGGATGAGCAACTAGCTCTCACAGTTTCACGTCACAATTACACGTTCATCCATGTTTCATAGTGATTAACCTGGAGGAGGGATGAGCAACTAGCTCTCACAGTTTCACGTTTCACGTCAACCCATGTTTCATTTCATTAACACGTTCCATCCTGGAGGAGGGATGAGCAACTAGCTCTCATTTCACGTCACAATTACACGTTTCATAGTGATTAACCTGGAGGAGGGATGAGCAACTAGCTCTCACAGTTTCACGTCACAATTACACGTTCATCCATATCTCATAGTGATTAACCTGGAGGAGGGATGAGCAACTAGCTCTCACAGTTTCACGTCACAATTACACGTTCATCCATATTTCATAGTGATTAACCTGGAGGAGGGATGAGCAACTAGCTCTCACAGTTTCACAGTTCATCCATGTTCATCCATGTTTCATAGTGATTAACCTGGAGGAGGGATGAGCAACTAGCTCTCACAGTTTCACGTCACAATTACACGTTCATCCATATTTCATAGTGATTAACCTGGAGGAGGGATGAGCAACTAGCTCTCACAGTTTCACGTCACAATTAATGTTCATCCATGTTTCTCAAACGCACAATTTCTAAGTTGTTCCAAATGTCAAATTTCAAGGGTTTAAGATTAAGTTTAGGCATTAACTCTGATTTGTTCAAGTTAGACATTTACATTTACATTTAAGTCATTTAGCAGACGCTCTTATCCAGAGCGACTTTCAAGTTACATCAACTCCAAATGGTTAAGGTTTGGGATAGGCTTCAAACAAAAATATAAAAAACAACTTTCTATCGCCGGATTTGAACTCACTACCTTTGGAATCAGAGGCAGATGCTTAGACAACACCCTATCAAAACTGAAACCTACTTAAGGTAAAAGTGATCAATGTTGCACCTCATGGCCGGTTTCCACGCCATCTCCCGACGTCCTCAGACATGGATGGACGTCCAATAGGGCTGGCTGGAGAAGAGTGGCTTTTCCACTGAAACACAAATAGACTGGGGTAAATCATCTAAAGCATATTGTGGCAATAGAAGCAAAACAGGAACAAGAAATAGACAATATCTTCTTTTTTAGGGTTCATATAACTGCTGAAATGGGTGGATAGCATGGCGGACATTGGTGTCTGTTTTTGGTGGGAAAGTTTGTATTGTGTGTGTGTTTGGCCTTGTGGTTCTACCCCTGCGGACTTCTACTCAGTGAGACCATAACCCTGCAGCCACAGGGTTCACCACAGAAACGACCTGCTGGCCTACAGGGGTTAGAGGTCAGGGGTCATCGTTCCCAGGGGGTGCAGTGGCGACACCCCAGGAGCTGGGCAGACAGGGTGTGTGTGTGTGTGTGTGTGTGTGTGTGTGTGTGTGTGTGTGTTGGGCAGACAGGGGCGTGAAGCCCCCTAATGAAGAACGACTCCATCAATTAGAGGGGGAATGTAAAAATCTCAAATTAAAAGAAAGTTAGGAGAAAAAGGAAAGTAGAACTGGTGGATAATTCTCTGTGACCCTAGTGGGCCGTCTGGCTTATGATACAGCTTTGGACTAAATATTACACACGTCTGAACAGCTATAGACGTATACAGTAATGCTGCCTCCCCATCTCTCCATTGTATCCAGATGCCAGTGAATTGAGTGGCAACTGGAAAGTCCTGAGGCTAGATCGGACAATGAATGTTTCAAACGGACAATTAGGGTTTGGTGAAAAGGCAACTAATGTCAAGACAATGTGTAACCAATGGAGGGGTCTGTGAAGCCCTTCAGAGCTCTTTTCATAAAGACAGCGGAAAGGCAACTAATGTCAAGACAATGTGTAACCAATGGAGGGGTCTGTGAAGCCCTTCAGAGCTCTTTTCATAAAGACAGCGGAAAGTAAATAGACTGTCTGGCCCTCAATACTAAACCACAATATCCCAGAGAATAAGACTCTGACCTAAGGTCTGTCTTCATGACACCTCTAATAGTAAAGGTTAAGACTTTGGGAGAGTAAGCTGTTTCTAGACCAGTGCCTAGGGGCAACTTCTACCCAGAGCCATATTTACCAGCTGCAAAGAATCATTTGCCTAATTATGCCTGAGGATACAAAACATTTATGACTTTGTATGACAAAAATAATTTACAAAGATATTGCTGACATTGTTTTGAAAGGCTTTCTGAACACAAACAGACATGAATAATAGGTGATTTATCATGAACTGATTCCCTCCAATTAGCCTCTAAAAGGCAAGAACATCACAAAAAAGTAACAGCACTTTAACCTTGAAACAGTCAGCCCATTTTAACTTGTCCTTTAGTGTCAACCAATTGGATTAAACACTCCTTAAAGTGTCACGTCAAGAGCTAAATGGATAGGTTGTTGGTTTGATGGATGGGCATATCCGGCCAATCAGCTCTCAGTTTGACAGTAAGCCATACATCATGTATAATTATGTCCCGGTTAGACTGTGACCTGGAATAATGACAACGCATTATAAGACCTCAAACCAATTGCTACTAAGAAACAAGGCTCACAGGTCTGTAGCGTTTAAAGTCTCATTACTGAGTCACTCTGTAATCAAATTCCAAGGCTTCAATTGTATTACTTTGTCCACTAAAATCCTGTTTCCAAGACGACTACTTCCAATGTTAAAATCCACTTAAAAATATACCATTTCCTTAAAGAGTGTCTAATCTCATTTGGTAAAAGACCAGGTTTTAGCAGGAACCTCATTTCTTTAGTGGTAATGTATTGTTCACATGCGGTGCAGTTAGTCAAGGGTTGAGTAGGAGGTGTGATAGACATTACCACACACTGTACATTATTGCTGTAAGTAAAAGCTTTGGATAAAGGTTCTATTCACACAGACACACACACACACACACTCCCTGAGCACCGAGTTGGAAAAAAATCATGAAAACATGCTGATTTTCACAACCTCCTCACTGCCCTGGCTTAGTCCTCATATGCACACTGAGTACATTTTGTGTGCTATTTAAATGCTTATTTAAAAAAAATGGACATTCTGTTGAAAATGAAAATAAATATTCAAACAATGAACAAATGGATACAGTCAGATTGTAAAAATAGACACCATGAACATTCTGTAACAGCACCGTACACTTAATCTCTCTCCTGCTTTCACTGCTCTCAAAGCGATCTATCCTCTCTACTGTACGCTGTTCTTACCATGTTACTGTGTACTTCCCAGTAGCAGCAGCACAGTTTGACCCCCACACCCTCTAGGCCTTTGTTTGTGTTAGATTATCTAAGCTCTGCCTCTGACCGCACAGAGCCCCAGCACCCATCACCCACACCCCATAGACAAAAAAATGTAGTGTCCCGGTATGTCACAGCATACCCACCCTCTGCTCGTCCTGAGAGGTGACAGTTAGGGAACTGTATGTCACAGCATACCTACCCTCTGCTCGTCCTGAGAGGTGACAGTTAGGGAACTGTATGTCACAGCATACCCACCCTCTGCTCGTCCTGAGAGGTGGCAGTTAGTGAACTGTATGTCACAGCATGATAATCCTCTCCTTGCCCTTTTTTTTGGGGGGGGGGGGTGCAACACAACAGTAATTAGAGAGGACTACAGACTACACAAACAACACTGTGATTTGGGGCTGTGAGGCTCGATTAACCTCGTTTGCTTGATTGACCATGATGAGCATAGCTGCAGAACTAATGGATTTACTGTTGTCCACACCATAGAAATATAATGACTGGAATGGACATTCCAATTCAAATCAGCGGTTCAGATCAAATCAGTGGGTAACTGTCTCAAAATTCCCTGTTTTTTTTTCTCAGAAATCCCGGTTGGAGAATTCCCGAATGTACAGCTTTTCGCCTTCTGATTGCAGGAATGTTACAAATAGGATTGCTGAAAACTTGAGAATTTGGGGGAAAGTTGTAAATATTCTAGGGATTCTATTTCTATGCTGAGCCTGCTGCTGGGGCTAGGTCATTAAAGATATACAGAGGCTAGCTTGGCCCCCGTAGAGAACCGACAGGGATGTAATGTAAACAGCAGGCCATGCAGGGACTTAACATACATTATGTCTTACTCTTTATTTACACTAAGTCTGCATCTCAAATTGCCCCCTATTCCAAATGTAGTGTGCTGCTTTTGACCAGGGTCCACAGTGAACTATATAGAGAATAGGGTGCCATTTGGGATGTAATTTATAGAACCTACATACTGTTTTCTATTCTATAGCGCACAGGGATTAAGCTAGCTGACATCATTATTAAACTAGCTGACATCATTATTAAACTAGCTGACATCATTATTAAGCTAGCTGACATCATTATTAAGCTAGCTGACATCATTATTAAACTAGCTGACATCATTATTAAGCTAGCTGACATCATTATTAAACTAGCTGACATCATTATTAAGCTAGCTGACATCATTATTAAACTAGCTGACATCATTATTAAACTAGCTGACATCATTATTAAGCTAGCTGACATCATTATTAAACTAGCTGACATCATTATTAAGCTAGCTGACATCATTATTAAACTAGCTGACATCATTATTAAACTAGCTGACATCATTATTAAGCTAGCTGACATCATTATTAAGCTAGCTGACATCATTATTAAGCTAGCTGACATCATTATTAAGCTAGCTGACATCATTATTAAACTAGCTGACATCTCTGTTATTCTGCATACAATAGGTATCAAGTGGGATGCTGTTTAATTACAGTTTTATTGTCATAATATTATCCCAGTTCTTGTCATTCTTAGACTCCAGTAGACAATAGGCTTAAGCGTGCATCAATCATTGAAGAGTACTGTCACAAAGACGGCTCTGGGTTTTCCCATGTCAGATGAGTCCAATATGCTGTGTCCTCATATCCCACTGGGCACACACGGGTTTAATCAACGTTGTTTCCACGTCATTTCAATGGAATTACGTGAAACCTACGTGGAATAGACGTTGAATTGACGTCTGTGCCCAGGGGGAAAGCATCACTTTGTTTACAGACTAATAGACAATGGAACAATCAATCAACTCATTACTGGTAAGAAGAGAGTAACAACAACATAGTAATACTTACACAACACAACACAACCCACCCACACACACACACACACACACACACACACACACACACACACACACACACACACACACACACACACACACACACACACACACACACACACACACACACACACACACACACACAGAAACACACAGAAACACACACCAAACAAGCATACATTAAAAACAGACTCTCTGACATGAAGATCAGTCCTCTTATGACAGCTGTTTGACAGGTGTTGTTCTTTCTAGACAGGTGTTGTTCCTTCTAGACAGGTGTTGTTCCTTCTAGAAAGGTGTTGTTCCTTCTAGACAGGTGGTGTTCCTTCTAGACAGGTGGTGTTCCTTCTAGACAGGTGTTGTTCCTTCTAGACAGGTGTTGTTCCTGTCTTTGTTCCTTCTAGACAGGTGTTGTTCCTTCTAGACAGGTGTTGTTCCATCTAGACAGGTGTTGATCCTTCTAGACAGGTGTTGGACCACCTAGACAGGTGTTGTTCCTTCTAGACAGGTGGTGTTCCTTCTAGACAGGTGTTGTTCCTTCTAGACAGGTGTTGGACCATCTAGACAGGTGTTGTTCCTTCTAGACAGGTGTTGTTCCTTCTAGACAGGTGTTGTTCCTTCTAAACAGGCTGTGTTCCATCTAGACAGGTGTTGTTCCTTCTAGACAGGTGTTGTTCCATCTAGACAGGTGTTGGACCATCTAGACAGGTGTTGTTCCTTCTAGACAGGTGTTGTTCCTTCTAGACAGGTGTTGTTCCTTCTAGACAGGTGTTGTTCCTTCTAGACAGGTGTTGTTCCTTCTAGACAGGTGTTGGACCATGCAGACAGGTGTTGGACCATCTAGACAGGTGTTGTTCCTTCTAGACAGGTGTTGGACCATCTAGACAGGTGTTGGACCATGCAGACAGGTGTTGGACCATCTAGACAGGTGTTGGACCATCTAGACAGGTGTTGGACCATGCAGACAGGTGTTGGACCATGCAGACAGGTGTTGGACCATCTAGACAGGTGTTGTTCCTTCTAGACAGGTGTTGGACCATCTAGACAGGTGTTGTTCCTTCTAGACAGGTGTTGGACCATCTAGACAGGTGTTGGACCATCTAGACAGGTGTTGGACCATCTAGACAGGTGTTGTTCCTTCTAGACAGGTGTTGGACCATCTAGACAGGTGTTGTTCCTTCTAGACAGGTGTTGGACCATCTAGACAGGTGTTGTTCCATCTAGACAGGTGCTGTTCCTTCTAGACAGGTGTTGGACCATCTAGACAGGTGTTGTTCCTTCTAGACAGGTGTTGTTCCATTTAGACAGGTGTTGTTCCTTCTAGACAGGTGTTGGACCATGCAGATAGGTGTTGTTCCTTCTAGACAGGTGTTGGACCATCTAGATAGGTGCTGATGCACTTCACAAAATAGATGGCATCATGAGGTGGGAAATTATGTGGAGATATTGAAGCAACATCTCAAGACATCAGTCAGGAAGTTAACGCTTGGTTGCAAATGGGTCTTCCAAATGGACAATGACCCCAAGCATACTTCCAAAGTTGTGGCAAAATGGCTTAAGTACAACAAAGTCAAGATATTTGAGTGGCCATCACAAAGCCCTGACCTCAATCCTATAGAAAACTTGTGGGCAGAACTGAAAAAGCGTGTGTGAGCAAGGAGGCCTACAAACCTGACTCCGTTACACCAGCTCTGTCAGGAAGAATGGGCCAAAATTCCCCCAACTTATTGTGGGAAGTTTGTGGAAGGCTACCTGAAACATTTGACCCAAGTTAAACAATTTAAAGGCAATTCTACCAAATACTAATTGAGTGTATGTAAACGTCTGACCCACTGGAAATGTGATGAAAGAAATACAATCTGAAATAAATCATTCTCTCTACTATTATTCTGACATTTAAAATAAAGTTGTGATCCTAACTGACCTAAGATAGGGAATTTTTACTAGGATTAAATGTCAGGAATTGTGAAAAACTGAGTTTAAATGTATTTGGCTAAGGTGTATGTAAACATCCGACTTCAACTGTATATATTCAGTGCTGTAACGATGTGCAAATAGTGAAAGTACAAAAGGGAAAATAAATAAACATAAATATGGGTTGTATTTACAATGGTGTTTGTTCTTCACTGGTTGCCCGTTTCTTGTGGCAACAGGTCACAAATCTTGCTGCTGTGATGTCACACTGTGGTATTTCACCCAGTAGATATGAGAGTTTATCAAACTTGGGTTTGTTTTAAAATTCTTTGTGGATCTGTGTAATCTGAGGGAAATATGTGTCTCTAATATGGTCATACATTGGACAGGAGGTTAGGAAGTGCAGCTCAGTTTCCACCTCATTTTGTGGGCAGTGGGCACATAGCCTGTCTTCTCTTGAGAGCCAGGTCTGCCTACAGCGACCTTTCTCAAATAGCAAGGCTATACTCACTGAGTCTGTACATAGTCAAAGCTTTCCTTAAGTTTGGGTCAGTCACAGTGGTCAGGTATTCTGCCACTGTGTACTCTCTGTTTAGGGACAGGTAGCATTCTAGTTTGCTGTTTTTTTGTAAATTCTTTCCAATGTGTCAAGTCATTATCTTTTTGTTTTCTCATGATTTGGTTGGGTCTAATTGTGTTGCTGTCCTGGGGCTCTTAGAGGCCTCTTCTCCAGGTTAATTTCTCTGTGGGTGATGGCTTTGTTATGGAAGGTTTGGGGATCGCTTCCTTTTAGGTGGTTGTAGAATTTAACAGCTCTTTTCTGGATTTGAATAATTAGTGGGTATCGGCCTAATTCTGTTCTGCATGCATTATTTGGTGCTTTACGTTGTACACAGAGGATATTTTTTGCAGAGTCTGTGTACAGAGTCTCAATTTGGTGTTTGTCCCATTTTTGAATTCTTGGTTGATGAGCGGACCCCAGACCTCACAAACACGAGGGCAATGGGTTCTATAACTGATTCTAGTATTTTTTAGCCAGATCATAGTTGGTATGTCAAATTTGATGTTCCTTTTGATGGCTATCTACACTTGTCCTTCACCTTTGGAGCAGTGCAGGTGAAGGTCCCATAACAAACAGACAGACATACAGGGAAGCAGGGAGACATATCGCTGTCTGACAGAGACATGGACAGACATACAAGGAAGCAGGGAGACATATCGCTGTTTGACAGAGACATGGACAGACATACAGGGAAGCAGGGAGACATATCGCTGTCTGGCAGAGACATGGCCAGACATACAAGGAAGCAGGGAGACATATCGCTGTTTGACAGAGACATGGACAGACATACAAGGAAGCAGGGAGACATATCGCTGTTTGACAGAGACATGGACAGACATACAGGAAGCAGGGAGACATATCGCTGTCTGGCAGAGACATGGACAGACATACAAGGAAGCAGGGAGACATATCGCTGTCTGACAGAGACATGGACAGAGATACAGGGAAGCAGGGAGACATATCGCTGTCTGACAGAGACATGGACAGACATACAGGGAAACAGGGAGACATATCGCTGTTTGACAGAGACATGGACAGAGATACAGGGAAGCAGGGAGACAGCCTCTCACTGTTTGACAGAGACATGGACAGACATACAGGGAAACAGGGAGACATATCGCTGTTTGACAGAGACATGGACAGAGATACAGGGAAGCAGGGAGACAGCCTCTCACTGTCTGACAGAGACATGGACAGACATACAGGGAAGCAGGGAGACATATCGCTGTCTGACAGAGACATGGACAGACATACAGGGAAACAGGGAGACAGCCTCTCACTGTCTGACAGAGACATGGACAGAGATACAGGGAAGCAGGGAGACATATCGCTGTCTGACAGAGACATGGACAGTGATACAGGGAAGCAGGGAGACATATCGCTGTCTGACAGAGACATGGACAGACATACAGGGAAGCAGGGAGACATATCGCTGTCTGACAGAGACATGGACAGACATACAGGGAAGCAGGGAGACATACCGCTGTCTGACAGAGACATGGACAGACATACAGGGAAACAGGGAGACAGCCTCTCACTGTCTGACAGAGACATGGACAGAGATACAGGGAAGCAGGGAGACATATCGCTGTCTGACAGAGACATGGACAGAGATACAGGGAAGCAGGGAGACATATCGCTGTTTGACAGAGACATGGACAGACATACAGGGAAGCAGGGAGACATACCGCTGTCTGACAGAGACATGGACAGACATACAGGGAAGCAGGGAGACATACCGCTGTCTGACAGAGACATGGACAGGGATACAGGGAAACAGGGAGACAGCCTCTCACTGTCTGACAGAGACATGGACAGAGATACAGGGAAGCAGGGAGACATATCGCTGTCTGACAGAGACATGGACAGAGATACAGGGAAGCAGGGAGACATACCGCTGTCTGACAGAGACATGGACAGGGATACAGGGAAACAGGGAGACAGCCTCTCACTGTCTGACAGAGACATGGACAGAGATACAGGGAAACAGGGAGACAGCCTCTCACTGTCTGACAGAGACATGGACAGAGATACAGGGAAGCAGGGAGACATATCGCTGTCTGACAGAGACATGGACAGAGATACAGGGAAGCAGGGAGACATATCGCTGTCTGACAGAGACATGGACAGAGATACAGGGAAGCAGGGAGACATACCGCTGTCTGACAGAGACATGGACAGGGATACAGGGAAACAGGGAGACAGCCTCTCACTGTCTGACAGAGACATGGACAGAGATACAGGGAAGCAGGGAGACATATCGCTGTCTGACAGAGACATGGACAGAGATACAGGGAAGCAGGGAGACATATCGCTGTCTGACAGAGACATGGACAGAGATACAGGGAAGCAGGGAGACATACCGCTGTCTGACAGAGACATGGACAGGGATACAGGGAAACAGGGAGACAGCCTCTCACTGTCTGACAGAGACATGGACAGAGATACAGGGAAGCAGGGAGACATACCGCTGTCTGACAGAGACATGGACAGAGATACAGGGAAGCAGGGAGACAGCCTCTCACTGTCTGACAGAGACATGGACAGACATACAGGGAAGCAGGGAGACATATCGCTGTCTGACAGAGACATGGACAGACATACAGGGAAACAGGGAGACAGCCTCTCACTGTCTGACAGAGACATGGACAGAGATACAGGGAAGCAGGGAGACATATCGCTGTCTGACAGAGACATGGACAGTGATACAGGGAAGCAGGGAGACATATCGCTGTCTGACAGAGACATGGACAGACATACAGGGAAGCAGGGAGACATATCGCTGTCTGACAGAGACATGGACAGAGATACAGGGAAGCAGGGAGACATACCGCTGTCTGACAGAGACATGGACAGGGATACAGGGAAACAGGGAGACAGCCTCTCACTGTCTGACAGAGACATGGACAGAGATACAGGGAAACAGGGAGACAGCCTCTCACTGTCTGACAGAGACATGGACAGAGATACAGGGAAGCAGGGAGACATATCGCTGTCTGACAGAGACATGGACAGAGATACAGGGAAGCAGGGAGACATATCGCTGTCTGACAGAGACATGGACAGAGATACAGGGAAGCAGGGAGACATACCGCTGTCTGACAGAGACATGGACAGGGATACAGGGAAACAGGGAGACAGCCTCTCACTGTCTGACAGAGACATGGACAGAGATACAGGGAAGCAGGGAGACATATCGCTGTCTGACAGAGACATGGACAGAGATACAGGGAAGCAGGGAGACATATCGCTGTCTGACAGAGACATGGACAGAGATACAGGGAAGCAGGGAGACATACCGCTGTCTGACAGAGACATGGACAGGGATACAGGGAAGCAGGGAGACAGCCTCTCACTGTTTGACAGAGACATGGACAGGGCCCTGGGCAGCTGCCAAGCAGAATAACTAATTAGTGTGTATACATAGTCTGGATCTGCAGCTCCATCTCTTCTTGGGTAGATTACTGTCCACTGTAGTGAACAAACACAAGAGACCGACCACCCCCATCCACCACGCCCAGTTATCATTGTCCTGCTGTGAGCAGTAGCTACCCACTCAGCTCATGCATTAGACCAGGGGTTCCCAAACGTTTTCACTCAGGCCCCCCTTGTAGCATTGGGGAACGTCCCGCTCACCCGCCACGTCTATTTCTATGGGAACAAGCACTGTTCATGACACAAACTGTTCACAGATAGAACATTTTGTGGGTTTCTACACATTTTGCCATGGGGTGCAGAGAAAATGTTGCTGTTTTAAATATCATTTTCTTGCAATTCTATACATTTTGTCATGTCTAATGTGTATTCGTGTCATATTTGAGTGACTCAAATATTACAACATAAAAACCCAGCTAAAAAACATTAGCTAACGTGGGCTAGTTGATCTGGACGTTTCTGACAAGTTATTAATAGCTCTCTAAGATATGTAATGACTAACATGACAAGAGGAACTGATGATGTACTACCCAACTTCTAAATGTCAACTTGTACATCTTCTACTATTACAACTATCAAGAGGAAGTTGAAAGCCCGACTGAGTTCTTTAAAAATATATATGTATTTTACATGACCAGTTTTCTCCACTGAAGCATAAAGGTGTTCTTGTCTTTTCTAGCCGTGCATGAGTTGACTGACAGACAGACGGACAGGCAGGTAGCACTTGTCTATGAGTTGACTGACAGACAGACGGACAGGCAGACAGGTAGCACTTGTCTATGAGTTGACTGACGGACAGACGGACAGGCAGACAGGTAGCACTTGTCTATGAGTTGACTGACGAACAGACGGACAGGCAGACAGGTAGCACTTGTCTATGAACTCTCTGTGACTCCTCTCTACCTGTTTGCTGCAGGCAACAGTCACTCCTGTCTCCGACGACTGTCAAAGTAATCTACAACAGTCACTCCTACCCCAACAACTGTCAAACCAAACTTAATCAGTGTTCTATTTGATCACTTTACTTCACTTCAGCTCCCTCCAGCCGCCCCTCCGGCCGGCCCTCCAGCCGTCTGTCCAGCTCTTACCAGTAAAATATTTACCGTTGGGAGGACTGGTGCAGTATATCTCCATCTCTATGTAAATGTTACATTCCTTTTTCACCATGTTTCCACATGATGTATCATCCAGTCATGTCTGCTGAGTATGGTGAGTATGTTCAGATAGAGGACAGACAGGAAGAGGGTAATGTTCACATAGAGGACAGACAGGAAGAGGGTAATGTTCACATAGAGGACAGACAGGAAGAGGGTAATGCTCACATAAAGGACAGACAGAAGGTGGGTAATGTTCACATAGAGGTCAGACAGGAAGAGGGTAATGTTCACATAGAGGACAGGACAGACAGGAAGAGGGTAATGTTCACATAGAGGACAGGACAGACAGGAAGAGGGTAATGTTCTCATAGAGGACAGGACAGACAGGAAGAGGGTAATGTTCTCATAGAGGACAGGACAGACAGGAAGAGGGTAATGTTCACATAGAGGACAGGACAGACAGGAAGAGGGTAATGTTCAGGACAGACAGACAGGAAGAGGGTAATGTTCACATAGAGGACAGGACAGACAGGAAGAGGGTAATGTTCTCATAGAGGACAGGACAGACAGGAAGAGGGTAATGTTCAGGGACAGGACAGACAGGAAGAGGGTAATGTTCTCATAGAGGACAGGACAGACAGGAAGAGGGTAATGTTCACATAGAGGACAGGACAGACAGGAGGAGGGTAATGTTCTCATAGAGGACAGGACAGACAGGAAGAGGGTAATGTTCACATAGAGGACAGGACAGACAGGAGGAGGGTAGTTCTCAGAGACAGGACAGACAGGAAGAGGGTAATGTTCACATAGAGGACAGGACAGACAGGAAGAGGGTAATGTTGTCATAGAGGACAGGACAGACAGGAAGAGGGTAATGTTCACATAGAGGACAGGACAGACAGGAAGAGGGTAATGTTCACATAGAGTACAGGACAGACAGGAAGAGGGTAATGTTGTCATAGAGGACAGGACAGACAGGAAGAGGGTAATGTTCACATAGAGGACAGGACAGACAGGAAGAGGGTAATGTTCACATAGAGGACAGGACAGACAGGAAGAGGGTAATGTTCACATAGAGGATAGGACAGACAGGAAGAGGGTCATGTTCACATAGAGGACAGGACAGACAAGAAGAGGGTAATGTTGTCATAGAGGATAGGACAGACAGGAAGAGGGTAATGTTCACATAGAGGATATGACAGACAGGAAGAGGGTAATGTTCACATAGAGGACAGGACAGACAGGAAGAGGGTAATGTTGTCATAGAGGACAGGACAGACAGGAAGAGGGTAATGTTCACATAGATGACAGGACAGACAGGAAGAGGGTAATGTTCACATAGAGGACAGGACAGACAGGAAGAGGGTAATGTTATCATAGAGGACAGGACAGACAAGAAGAGGGTAATGTTCACATAGAGGACAGGACAGACAGGAAGAGGGTAATGTTGTCATAGAGGACAGGACAGACAGGAAGAGGGTAATGTTCACATAGAGGACAGGACAGCGCAATGGTTTAACACACCATTAAGTCACCGTTCATTCAACTTCGCTCACACAAACAAATATTTGTTTCCAGCCTTGACTGACTTAAAACATTTTAAATGTTTGTAGTCCTATTGTTAAAAAAGTTTATAGTCACAGACCCGTCTAAAGCCACTACCCAGATAACACATTTTCGTTCTGGGAACGTTGCCTGAAGGTTGTCGGATTGTTCCCTGAACGTTGCACCAATTCCCTGAAGGTTCAAATGGATGGTTTATTTTTAACGTTCCCAGAACGTTCTCTTTTTGTTGTATGAAGGTAGCAGGGAACGTTCTCAGAACGATGTGTTTCTACCTTACCATAATAACAACATTCCCAAAGGTTCTCCTTTGGTTCTTACAAAAATACCTTTCCCATAACGTTCCCAGAATGTTCAATGAAAGTCATTTTTCTAAGAACCAAAGGGGGAAGGGGGACATGACATTAGGTTAAAGAGCTGTGGTCATGATGGTGAACCAGACGCTCTGGGTCATTAGTCATCATTTCTGTCTGTCTGTCTGTCTGTCTGTCTGTCTGTCTGTCTGTCTGTCTGTCTGTCTGTCTGTCTGTCTGTCTGTCTGTCTGTCTGTCTGTCTGTCTGTCTGTCTGTCTGTCTGTCTGTCTGTCTGTCTGTCTGTCTGTCTGTCTGTCTGTCTGTCTTCATTAGGAGGATTACTAAGACTGACACTGAGTCTGGCTAGCTAACAGAAAGGAGCTAGGCCTGAGGGTGAATGGATGGGGACAAGACATCAGCACCCCAGTTATTGTCATAACTGACAAGTCCCGTCATCAGATCAACATCAATGTCAACCTTCTTCCTCACTGTAGAACACAGGAGCTGGATATAGCTCACTGAATAACACAGGAGCTGGATATAACTCACTGAATAACACAGGAGCTGGATATAGCTCACTGAATAACACAGGAGCTGGATATAACTCACTGAATAACACAGGAGCTGGATATAGCTCACTGAATAACACAGGAGCTGGATATAGCTCACTGAATAACACAGGAGCTGGATATAGCTCACTGAATAACACAGGAGCTGGATATAGCTCACTGAATAACACAGGAGCTGGATATAGCTCACTGTAGAACACAGGAGCTGGATATAGCTCACACTGGATATAGCTCACAGGGAGCTGGATATAGCTCACTGAAGAACACAGGAGCTGGATATAGCTCACTGTAGAACACAGGATATAGCTGGAACACAGGAGCTGGATATAGCTCACTGTGGATATAGCTCACTGTACACAGGAGCTGGATATAGCTCACTGTAGAACACTGGATAGAACTGTAGAACACAGGAGCTGGATATAGCTCACTGTAGAACACAGGAGCTGGATATAGCTCACTGTAGAACACAGGAGCTGGATATAGCTCACTGTAGAACACAGGAGCTGGATATAGCTCACTGTAGAACACAGGAGCTGGATATAGCTCACTGTAGAACACAGGAGCTGGATATAGCTCACTGTAGAACACAGGAGCTGGATATAGCTCACTGTAGAACTCACTGTAGAACAGGAGCTGGATATAGCTCACTGTAGAAACATAGGAACTGGATATAGGAGCTGGATATAGCTTACTGAAGAACACAGGAGCTGGATATAGCTCACTGTATATAGAACACAGGAGCTGGAGGACTGTAGAACTGGAACTGGATAGCTCATAGCTCACTGTAGAACATAGGAACTGGATATAGCTCACTGTAGAACACAGGAGCTGGATATAGCTCACTGTAGAACACAGGAGCTGGATATAGCTCACTGTAGAACACAGGAGCTGGATATAGCTCACTGTAGAACATAGGAACTGGATATAGCTCACTGTAGAACACAGGAGCTGGATATAGCTCACTGTAGAACATAGGAACTGGATATAGCTCACTGTAGAACACAGGAGCTGGATATAGCTCACTGTAGAACATAGGAACTGGATATAGCTCACTGTAGAACACAGGAGCTGGATATAGCTCACTGAAGACTGAATGCAAGTGAATCATTGTATGCATATGTAGACTTTTATTTGGCGACCAGCTTTTTATTCAATTTTGTCTTTTTTTTCAGAGGGGGGTTACAGGTACAGAAACAATCAAATAAATACATACAACGCTAACTCTCACCTCCAGGAGGAAGCATTCCCCCCACCCCTTTCCCATCTCACCAACTCTGTAGAATGTGAGGAATGTGACCTTGTGCTTTCTACTGGTGTATCTGTGCTTGGGTACAGTATATAGCTCACTAAGGCTCAGTGTTTAGGAAGGGCTAATCTCCACAAAGAGATCTCACAGGTCTTATCCATCCATAGATTCCTTCATCCTCATTCTCTCTTCCCCTCATCCCTTCATCCCTCATCCCTTCATCCCCTCATCAACTCCTCAACTCCTCAGCCTCTCATCCACTGCTGAGGTCCAACACCCCACCAAGACCAGGGCAGATGACCTACACTCTTAGAAAAATGGGTTCAAAAGGGTTCTGCTGCTGTCCCCACAGGAGAACCCTTTTTGGTTCCAAGTAGAACCTTTTTGGGTTCCATGTAAAAATATCTGTAGAAAGGGCTCTACATGGAATCTAAGGGGTTCTTTAATTGTTCTCCTATGGTGACAGCCGAAGATCCCTTTTAGGTTTGAGATAGCACCTTATTTTCTAAGAGTGTACTTGCCTTTGGGATGGACTCTCTTTAAAGGGACCAGGGGTTTGATACATGGTAATTCTCCCTGATTCTCCAAAGTATCAAATTAGCCGTGGCAGCAAGTCTGCTGGGTATCAGGATTAAGCCGTGGCAGCAGACTGATTCTCCAAGGTATCAGTATTAGCCGTGGCAGCAGACTGTCCAGTGTATCAGTATTAGCCGTGGCAGCAGACTGATTCTCCAAGGTATCAGGATTAGCCGTGGCTGCAGACTGATTCTCCAAGGTATCAGTATTAGCCGTGGCTGCAGACTGATTCTCCAAGGTATCAGTATTAGCCGTGGCAGCAGACTGATTCTCCAAGGTATCAGCATTAGCCGTGGCAGCAGACTGTCCAAGGTATCAGCATTAGCCGTGGCAGCAGACTGTCCAAGGTATCAGCATTAGCCATGGCAGCAGACTGTCCAAGGTATCAGCATTAGCCATGGCAGCAGACTGTCCAAGGTATCAGCATTAGCCGTGGCAGCAGACTGTCCAAGATATCAGCTTTAGCCGTGGCAGCAGACTGTCTCTGTTGACTAAGAGGCTAGGAGACTCTATGCTCAGAACCATTAGCCTCACAAACACTGTGGGACCCCAGGCCTTTGTAGAGAAAGCCTCTATTCAGACCTGGGTTTACACACACACAGACCAAAACCTTAACACAAACACACATGCACGCATGCACACACACACACACAAACACACACACACACACACACACACACACACACACACACACACACACACACACACACACACACACACACACACACACACACACACACACATGCACTAACACACACACACACACACACAAGAATGCACACGCACACTCTGTGCCTCCCGTGAGTAGTAAATATTTAATTGCAGGAGATAATCCCCCTCAAAGTTCTGCCAGACCTGCAGACATATATAGCGACAGCTGGACAATGAATCACATCAAGTCAAACAGACAAAAGAAAAGAAGAAACAGAAACTAAAAAGACCAGAAACTTTTCTCTTTGTGTTCTCTTCTTCTGAAATAAATGAGACCAGCTTGATGAGGAGCTTTTTCTCTTTGTGTTCTCTTCTGACCATGATAATGATGAGGAGCCTGCTTTTCTCTTTGTGTTCTCTTCTGACCATGATAATGATGAGGAGCTTGCTTTTCTCTTTGTGTTCTCTTCTGACCATGATAATGATGAGGAGCTTGCTTTTCTCTTTGTGTTCTCTTCTGACCATGATAATGATGAGGAGCTTGCTTTTCTCTCTTGACCATGATAATGATGAGGAGCTTGCTTTTCTCTTTGTGTTCTCTTCTGACCATGATAATGATGAGGAGCCTGCTTTTCTCTTTGTGTTCTCTTCTGACCATGATAATGATGAGGAGCTTGCTTTTCTCTTTGTGTTCTCTTCTGACCATGATAATGATGAGGAGCTTGCTTTTCTCTTTGTGTTCTCTTCTGACCATGATAATGATGAGGAGCTTGCTTTTCTCTTTGTGTTCTCTTCTGACCATGATAATGATGAGGAGCTTGCTTTTCTCTTTGTGTTCTCTTCTGACCATGATAATGATGAGGAGCTTGCTTTTCTCTTTGTGTTCTCTTCTGACCATGATAATGATGAGGAGCTTGCTTTTCTCTTTGTGTTCTCTTCTGACCATGATAATGATGAGGAGCTTGCTTTTCTCTTTGTGTTCTCTTCTGACCATGATAATGATGAGGAGCTTGCTTTTCTCTTTGTGTTCTCTTCTGACCATGATAATGATGAGGAGCTTGCTTTTCTCTTTGTGTTCTCTTCTGACCATGATAATGATGAGGAGCTTGCTTTTCTCTTTGTGTTCTCTTCTGACCATGATAATGATGAGGAGCCTGCTTTTCTCTTTGTGTTCTCTTCTGACCATGATAATGATGAGGAGCTTGCTTTTCTCTTTGTGTTCTCTTCTGACCATGATAATGATGAGGAGCCTGCTTTTCTCTTTGTGTTCTCTTCTGACCATGATAATGATGAGGAGCTTGCTTTTCTCTTTGTGTTCTCTTCTGACCATGATAATGATGAGGAGCTTGCTTTTCTCTTTGTGTTCTCTTCTGACCATGATAATGATGAGGAGCTTGCTTTTCTCTTTGTGTTCTCTTCTGACCATGATAATGATGAGGAGCTTGCTTTTCTCTTTGTGTTCTCTTCTGACCATGATAATGATGAGGAGCTTTTTTCTCTTTGTGTTCTCTTCTGACCATGATAATGATGAGGAGCTTTTTTCTCTTTGTGTTCTCTTCTGACCATGATAATGATGAGGAGCTTGCTTTTCTCTTTGTGTTCTCTTCTGACCATGATAATGATGAGGAGCTTGCTTTTCTCTTTGTGTTCTCTTCTGACCATGATAATGATAATAATGATGAGGAGCCTGCTTTTCTCTTTGTGTTCTCTTCTGACCATGATAATGATGAGGAGCTTGCTTTTCTCTTTGTGTTCTCTTCTGACCATGATAATGATGAGGAGCTTGCTTTTCTCTTTGTGTTCTCTTCTGACCATGATAATGATGAGGAGCTTGCTTTTCTCTTGTGTTCTCTTCTGACCATGATAATGATGAGGAGCTTGCTTTTCTCTTTGTGTTCTCTTCTGACCATGATAATGATGAGGAGCTTGCTTTTCTCTTTGTGTTCTCTTCTGACCATGATAATGATGAGGAGCTTGCTTTTCTCTTTGTGTTCTCTTCTGACCATGATAATGATGAGGAGCTTGCTTTTCTCTTTGTGTTCTCTTCTGACCATGATAATGATGAGGAGCTTGCTTTTCTCTTTGTGTTCTCTTCTGACCATGATAATGATGAGGAGTGTTCTCTTCTGACCATGATAATGATGAGGAGCTTGCTTTTCTCTTTGTGTTCTCTTCTGACCATGATAATGATGAGGAGCTTGCTTTTCTCTTTGTGTTCTCTTCTGACCATGATAATGATGAGGAGCTTGACCATGATAATGATGAGGAGCTTGCTTTTCTCTTTGTGTTCTCTTCTGACCATGATAATGATGAGGAGCTTGCTTTTCTCTTTGTGTTCTCTTCTGACCATGATAATGATGAGGAGCTTGCTTTTCTCTTTGTGTTCTCTTCTGACCATGATAATGATGAGGAGCTTGCTTTTCTCTTTGTGTTCTCTTCTGACCATGATAATGATGAGGAGCTTGCTTTTCTCTTTGTGTTCTCTTCTGACCATGATAATGATGAGGAGCTTGCTTTTCTCTTTGTGTTCTTTTCTGACCATGATAATGATGAGGAGCTTGCTTTTCTCTTTGTGTTCTCTTCTGACCATGATAATGATGAGGAGCTTGCTTTTCTCTTTGTGTTCTCTTCTGACCATGATAATGATGAGGAGCTTGCTTTTCTCTTTGTGTTCTCTTCTGACCATGATAATGATGAGGAGCCTGCTTTTCTCTTTGTGTTCTCTTCTGACCATGATAATGATGAGGAGCTTGCTTTTCTCTTTGTGTTCTCTTCTGACCATGATAATGATGAGGAGCTTGCTTTTCTCTTTGTGTTCTCTTCTGACCATGATAATGATGAGGAGCTTGCTTTTCTCTTTGTGTTCTCTTCTGACCATGATAATGATGAGGAGCTTGCTTTTCTCTTTGTGTTCTCTTCTGACCATGATAATGATGAGGAGCTTGCTTTTCTCTTTGTGTTCTCTTCTGACCATGATAATGATGAGGA
Organism: Oncorhynchus nerka; assembly: GCF_034236695.1. NCBI lineage: Eukaryota > Metazoa > Chordata > Actinopteri > Salmoniformes > Salmonidae > Oncorhynchus > Oncorhynchus nerka. The sequence goes on from NC_088403.1 coordinate 13,170,233, forward strand.
GCTTGCTTTTCTCTTTGTGTTCTCTTCTGACCATGATAATGATGAGGAGCTTGCTTTTCTCTTTGTGTTCTCTTCTGACCATGATAATGATGAGGAGCTTGCTTTTCTCTTTGTGTTCTCTTCTGACCATGATAATGATGAGGAGCTTGCTTTTCTCTTTGTGTTCTCTTCTGACCATGATAATGATGAGGAGCTGCTTTTCTCTTTGTGTTCTCTTCTGACCATGATAATGATGAGGAGCTTGCTTTTCTCTTTGTCTTTGTTTCTCTTCTGACCATGATAATGATGAGGAGCTTGCTTTTCTCTTTGTGTTCTCTTCTGACCATGATAATGATGAGGAGCTTGCTTTTCTCTTTGTGTTCTCTTCTGACCATGATAATGATGAGGAGCTTGCTTTTCTCTTTGTGTTCTCTTCTGACCATGATAATGATGAGGAGCTGCTTTTCTCTTTGTGTTCTCTTCTGACCATGATAATGATGAGGAGCTTGCTTTTCTCTTTGTGTTCTCTGACCATGATAATGATGAGGAGCTTGCTTTTCTCTTTGTGTTCTCTTCTGACCATGATAATGATGAGGAGCTGGACTTTTGTGTTCTCTTCTGACCATGATAATGCTGCACAACAACATGCATGTGTCCCTGACCATGATAATGCCTGTTTGTGTTCTTGCTGTTGATGTTTGGTCTTCTGACAACAGAGAACAGAATGATAGGAGATTGCTTTTCTCTTTGTGTCTCAACCATGATAAGGAGAAGCTGGGTTGACCATGATAATTAAGGACTTGTTTTCTCTTTGTGTTCTCTTCTGACCATGATAATGATGAGGAGTGTGTGTGTGTGTGTGTGTGTGTGTGTGTCCCTTTGGCCTGTTTGGCTTGCTGTTAGTTTGGTCTGCAACAGAGAACAGAAGAAGGAGATACTGTGTCTCAAAGAATAAGGAGAAGCTGGGTTGGACTTAAGGACATAGTGTGTGTGTGTGTGTGTGTGTGTGTGTGTGTGTGTGTGTGTGTGTGTGTGTGTGTGTGTGTGTGTGTGTGTGTGTGTGTGTGTGTGTGTGTGTGTGTGTGTGTTGTGTGTGTGTGCTTGCATGCGTGCGTGCTTCCCTGTGTGTGTTAGTGTTAGGGTTCATGCTCTCTAGATGGATATCAGGGACATGTGTCGGCCATTTGTAGTGTAATCCCTGAACGAGCCGCTCTGAAAATGTTGGATGATATAGAATGTCACTCCTCTGAACAAAGCCTTTTATTTCACCAACATCTGTTTTTGGGTGAGGCTATCTCTGTGTGTTAATACAATAGAGATATTAAAGATTGTTCCATGCTGAGTCAATACACACATTAAAGACTGTTCCATGCTGAGTCAATGGACACATTAAAGACTGTTCCATGCTGAGTCAAGAGACAGACTAAAGACTGTTCCATGCTGAGTCAATGGACAGACTAAAGAATGCTCCATGCTGAGTCAATAGACACATTGAAGACTGCTCCATGCTGAGTCAATAGACAGACTAAAGACTGTTCCACGTTGAGTCAATTGACAGACTAAAGACTGTTCCATGCTGAGTCAATAGACACATTAAAGACGGTTCCATGTTGAGTCAATTGACAGACTAAAGACTGTTCCATGCTGAGTCAATAGACACATTAAAGACTGGTCCATGCTGAGTCAATAGACAGACTAAAGACTGTTCCATGTTGAGTCAATTGTTTAGTGCTGATGATAAAGCTCATGAGATAAAATCATGAAATCTCTACTTTCTAAACCAGGCCCTAAAAACTGTTTCTTTTAGCCTCTTCAACATTGAAGCCAGTCACGATTCACCATAAAGAAAAATATTATTGGACTCTGAGGTAGTTTTCAACTTGACAGTACAGAATTACCAACACAGTCTTTTATAGCATGCCAAAGCTAAACGCGCACAAACCACACACTTGGTCCAAATCAACTTTGGCCTATATAGGTTACATTACAGTCTAGACCATTTCTCTCCAACTCTGTTCCTGGAGAGCTTATCAACCAGCTAATTATTAGAATCAGGTGCGCTAGATTAGTGTTGGGGTGAAAACCTACAGGAGGGTAGCTCTCCAGGAACAGGGTTGGAGTGAAAACCTACAGGATGGTAGCTCTCCAGGAACAGGGTTGGAGTGAAAACCTACAGGACGGTAGCTCTCCAGGAACAGGGTTGGAGTGAAAACCTACAGGAGGGTAGCTCTCCAGGAACAGGGTTGGAGTGAAAACCTACAGGAGGGTAGCTCTCCAGGAACAGGGTTGGAGTGAAAACCTACAGGAGGGTAGCTCTCCAGGAACAGGGTTGGTGTGAAAACCTCTCCAGGAACAGGGTTGGAGTGAAAACCTACAGGAGGGTAGCTCTCCAGGAACAGGGTTGGAGTGAAAACCTACAGGAGGGTAGCTCTCCAGGTACAGGGTTGGAGTGAAAACCTACAGGAGGGTAGCTCTCCAGGTACAGGGTTGGAGTTAAAACCTACAGGATGGTATCTCTCCAGGAACAGGGTTGGAGTGAAAACCTACAGGAGGGTAGCTCTCCAGGTACAGGGTTGGAGTGAAAACCTACAGGAAGGTAGCTCTCCAGGTACAGGGTTGGAGTTAAAACCTACAGGAGGGTAGCTCTCCAGGTACAGGGTTGGAGTTAAAACCTACAGGATGGTATCTCTCCAGGAACAGGGTTGGAGTGAAAACCTACAGGAGGGTAGCTCTCCAGAAACAGGGTTGGAGTGAAAACCTACAGGAGGGTAGCTCTCCAGGTACAGGGTTGGTGCTAATAACCAACTCATCATCAATCTTTGATTATTTGAATCAGCTGTGTAGTGCTCGGACAAAAAATAAAACTTGCACCCGGGGGGGAAACCCCAGGACACAGTTTAGGAAACCCTGCCCAAAAGCATGCTCCTAGAGTAACAACAATATCAGCTTGCAAGATAACGTGTCTTTTTCTATGGTTTTTAATGGAGAAGCAACGTTAGGGGTCTTTTGATGTATGTGCTGTTGGGGTAGAGACTAGAGAGAGAAGAGAGAGAAGAAACTGTTTTCTCAGGGGCTGTCCCTCCCTCCATACTCCCCATTCATCTTCATGTCCACAGGTGTTTTATTATGAGTTCTGTTGGACTGTAAATTCCAAGGCTGGGCTATCCTAAAGGAAACGCTAGAATATACCATAGGGAACAGAGGGATGGGGGGGAGGAGAGGGATGGATGGAAGGAAGGAATGAGAGAGAGAGAGGCAGTGTAATCCCTTATTTTCCATACCTCTCCCTCTCTGCCTCACTTCCTCTTGTGTCTGCAGTAATAGATTTAAGGGTAGGAGAAATTCCATTGGTGCTGCATAGAGTCTGTATTCATTGTTAATTCCATTGGTGCTGCATAGAGTCTGTATTCATTGTTAATTCCATTGGTGCTGCATAGAGTCTGTATTCATTGTTAATTCCATTGGTGCTGCATAGAGTCTGTATTCATTGTTAATTCCATTGGGGCTGCATAGAGTCTGCATTCATTGTTAATTCCATCGGTGCTGCATAGAGTCTGTATTCATTGTGAATTCCATTGGTGCTGCATAGAGCCTGTATTCATTGTTAATTCCATTGGTGCTGCATTGAGTCTGTATTCATTGTTAATTCCATTGGTGCTGCATAGAGTCTGTATTCATTGATAATTCCATTGGTGCTGCATAGAGCCTGTATTCATTGTGAATTCCATTGGTGCTGCATAGAGTCTGTATTCATTGTTAATTCCATTGGTGCTGCATAGAGTCTGTATTCATTGTTAATTCCATTGGTGCTGCACAGAGTCTGTATTCATTGTTAATTCCATTGGTGCTGCATAGAGCCTGTATTCATTGTTTGTCGTACAGTCGGCGCCTGACTTCCGGCGCCGACTGATAGGGTCTTTCTAGGAAACTATGCAGTTTTTGTTTTTTTTTACGTGTTATTTCTTACATTAGTACTGGTCATCTTAGGTTTCATTACATACAGTCGAGAAGAACTACTGAATATAAGATCAGCGCCAACTCACCATCAGAGACCAAGAATATGTTTTCCGCGATCCGGTGTTCTGCCTTACAAACAGGACAACGGAATGGATGCTGCAGCGACCCAAGGAAACGACTCCGAAAAAGAGGGAAACGAGGCGGTGTTCTGGTCAGACTCCAAAAAGGGCACATCGCTGCACCACTCCCCAGCATTCTTCTTGCCAATGTCCAGTCTCTTGACAACAAGGTTGACGAAATCCGAGCAAGGGTAGCATTCCAGAGGGACATCAGAGACTGCATTCTCTGCTTCACAGAAACATGGCTTACTGGGAAGACGCTATCCGAGTCGGTGCAGCCAACAGGTTTCTCCATTATGACAGAAACAAACATCTTTCTGGTAAGAAGAGTGGCTGGCGTATGCCTCATGACTAACGAGACATGGTGTGATGAAGGAAACATACAGGAACTCAAATCCTTCTGTTCACCTGATTTAGAATTCCTCACAATCAAATGTACCGCATTATCTTCAAGAGAATTCTCCTCGATTATAATCACAGAGGGATGCAGACACATCGATGGCTCTGAGCACGAACTTTATTTAACTCTTTGCAAACTGGAAACCATTTATCCGGAGGCTGCATTCATTGAGCTGGGGATTTTAACAAAGCTAATCTGAAAACAAGACTCCCTAAATTTTACTAGCATATCGATTGCGCAACCAGGGGTGGTAAAACCTTGGATCATTGTTACTCTAACTTCCGCGACGCATATAAGGCCCTGCCCCGCCCCCTTTCGGAAAAGCTGACCACGACTCCATTTTGCTGATCCCTGCCTACAGGCAGAAACTAAAACAAGAGGCTCCCACGCTGAGGTCTGTCCAACGCTGGTCAGACCAAGCTGACTCCACACTCCAAGACTGCTTCCATCACGTGGACTGGGATTTATGTTTCGGTAGCGTCAGATGGAAATATTGACCATTGGTGTGCATTCAGAACGTCTCGTATTCATTCCCATAGTTAAAAACATTCCCAAACCAGAAACCGTGGATTGATGGCAGCATTCGTGAAACTGAGCCAGAACCACTGCTTTTAATCAGGGCAAGGTGTCTGGTAATATGTCCGAATATAAACAATGCAGCTTTCCCTCCGGTGCTGCATAGGCTATTAAACAAGCTAAGCGTCAGTACAGAGACAAAGTGGAATCTCAATTCATGGCTCAGACACAAGAGGCATGTGGCAGGGTTACATCAATCACGGACTACAAGAAGAAACCCAGCCCAGTCACGGACCAGGATGTCTTGCTCCCAGCAGACTAAATCACTTTTGCCCGCTTGAGGACAATACAGTGCCACTTCACGGCCTGCAACGAGCGGTCTGTAGGTGAGTAAGACATTTAAACGTTTAACCCTGAAGGCTAAGACCTTCCATTGACCAGCTGGCTGGACATATTCAATCAATCCCTATACCAGTCTGCTGTTCCCACATGCTTCAAGTGGGCCACCATTGTTCCTGTTCAAGAAAGCTAAGGTAACTGAGCTAAACGACTACCGCCCGTAGCACTCACTTCCGTCATCATGAAGTGCTTTGAGAGACTAGTCAAGGACCATATCACCTCCACCCTACCTGACACCCTAGACCCACTCCAATTTGCTTACCGCCCAAATAGGTCCACAGGATGCAATCTCAACCACACTGCACACTGCCCTAACCCACCTGGACAAGAGGAATACTATGTGAGAATGCTGTTCATTGCTCGGCATTCAATACCATAGTACCCTCCATTCGAGACCCTGGGTCTCGACCCCGCCCTGTGCAACTGGGTACTGGACTTCCTGACGGGCCGCCCACAGGTGGTAACAACATCTCCTCCCCGCTGATCCTCAGGGGGCCCCACAGGGTGCGTTCTGAGCCCTCTCCTGTACTCCCTGTTCACCCACGACTGCGTGGCCATGCACGCCTGTCAATCATCAAGTTTGTTAATTCACAACAGTGGTAGGCTTGATTACCAACAACGAGGCCTACAGGGAGGAGGTGAGGGCCCTCGGAGTGTGGTGTCAGGAAAATAACCTCACACTCAACGTCAACAAAACTAAGGAGATGATTGTGGACTTCAGGAAACAGCAGAGGGAACACCCCTATCCACATCGATGGATCAGTAGTGGAGAGGGTAGCAAGTTTTAAGTTCCTTGCATACACATCACAGACAAACTGAATTGGTCCACTCACACTGACAGTCTGTATTCATTGAAGAAATTAATTGTCACCAAAAGCACTCACAAACTTCTACAGATGCACAATGAGAGCATCCTGGCGGGCTGTATCACCGCCTGGTACGGCAACTGCTTCAACCGTTCTCCAGAGGGTTGAGGTCTCAGGCATCACGGGGCAAACTACCTGCCCTCCAGGACACCTAGATGTTACAGGAAGGCCATAAAGATCATCAAGGACATCAACCACCCGAACCACTGCCTGTTCACCCCGCTATCATCCAGAAGGCGAGGTCAGTTGGTGCATCAAAGCTGGGACCGAGAGACTGAAAAACAGCTTCTATCTCAAGGCCATCAGACTGTTAAACAGCAATCACTAACATTGTGGCTGCTGCCAACACACTGTCATTGACACTCCCAACTCCAGCCACTTTAATAATTTGATTGATGTAAATATATCACTAGCCACTTTAAACAATGCTACCTTATATAATGTTACTTACCCTTTATTCATCTCATATGCATATGTATATACTGTACTCTAGATCATCGATTGCATTCTTATGTCACTAGCCACTTTAACTATGCCACTTTGTTTACTTTGTCTACATTCATCTCATATGTATATACTGTACTTACCATTACTGTATGCTGCTCTGACCATCACTCATTCATATATCCTTATTTACATTTCCTTATCCCATTGGTGTATAAGACAGTAGTTTTGGAATTGTTAGTTAGATTACTTGTTGGTTATCACTGCATTGTCGGAACTAGAAGCACAAGCATTTCGCTACACTCGCATTAACATCTGCTAACCATGTGTATGTGACAAATAAAATTTGATTTGATTTTATTTACAATGTGACTTAGTTGGGAACATTTTCAGTTGAATAGACAGACGGTTTGTTAACATCGATATTGTTGCTTCATTATTTCAGCTTGACTTGGCAGCTGGTCAAATTGACAGTTCACAATCTACAACATATTAAAACAGCAGCTTCAACGTTCTAATAGCTTATTGCCTACTATACCATTGGACTAATCATTGCACTAGCCAGAACTTTAAACAATAGTTCCCGTCTGCCTCACTACCAGACACATAACAACTCAGAGGTTATTCTCATTGACAAATTTATAAAGAGAGGTAGAACAACGAGATTTCAATTTACATCATTTGTACATAAACTTTTCAATTTTACATGACAGTCTTGCCTTACCTTTTGTTGTGTCAGGCAACATGACAGTCTTGCCTTACCTTTTGTTGTGTCAGGCAACATGACAGTCTTGCCTTACATGACAATCAGAATTAGAGCGTGACACAAGAGGTCATGACCCCTGCAACTCCCCAGCTAAGATGCACCCTTAACCCTGGAGCCACACTGGGTTAGGGTTACTGACTACAGCCTCATGGCACATGTAGGGAGAGCAGTACTAGCCAGACCTGGGTTCAACTAGTGTTTATTTTCTTTCAAATATATAGCTTGTTTAGATGAGCCTTATTTTCAGTGAGACGTGGGCAGGACTTTTGGGACTATTCCATTGGTTCTATTACACCAGGCAAGCTCAGTCAAGCACAGCTAAAGTATTTAGAAAGAAAGCAAATACTGTTTGAACCCAGGTTTGCTACTAGCCCCCTTCAAGGAAGTAGAATGAGGAGAAGGAGTGTAGGTACGTGTCTGAGGGTGTGTTTAGGGTTTACGTTAGGGGAAAAGGTGTCTGAGAGTGTATGTTTAGGGCTTACGTTACCTTTCGTTGTGTCAGGCAACACGACAGTCTTGCCTTACCTTTCGTTGTGTCAGGCAACATGACAGTCTTGCCTTACCTTTCGTTGTGTCAGGCAACATGACAGTCTTGCCTTACCTTTCGTTGTGTCAGGCAACATGACAGTCTTGCCTTACCTTTCGTTGTGTCAGGCAACATGACAGTCTTGCCTTACCTTTTGTTGTGTCAGGCAACACGACAGTCTTGCCTTACCTTTCGTTGTGTCAGGCAACATGACAGTCTTGCCTTACCTTTTGTTGTGGCTGACAACATGACAGTCTTGCCTTACCTTTCGTTGTGTCAGGCAACATGACAGTCTTGCCTTACCTTTTGTTGTGTCAGGCAACACGACAGTCTTGCCTTACCTTTTGTTGTGTCAGGCAACACGACAGTCTTGCCTTACCTTTCGTTGTGTCAGGCAACATGACAGTCTTGCCTTACCTTTTGTTGTGGCTGACAACATGACAGTCTTGCCTTACCTTTCGTTGTGTCAGGCAACATGACAGTCTTGCCTTACCTTTTGTTGTGTCAGGCAACATGACAGTCTTGCCTTTCCTTTCGTTGTGTCAGGCAACATGACAGTCTTGCCTTACCTTTCGTTGTGTCAGGCAACATGACAGTCTTGCCTTACCTTTTGTTGTGGCTGACAACATGACAGTCTTGCCTTACCTTTCGTTGTGTCAGGCAACATGACAATCTTGCCTTACCTTTCGTTGTGTCAGGCAACATGACAGTCTTGCCTTACCTTTCATTGTTGCCTTACCTTTCGTTGTGTCAGGCAACATGACAGTCTTGCCTTACCTTTCATTGTGTCAGGCAACATAACAGTCTTGCCTTACCTTTCATTGTGTCAGGCAACATGACAGTCTTGCCTTACCACTCGTTGTGTCAGGCAACATGACAGTCTTGCCTTTCCTTTTGTTGTGGCTGACAACATGACAGTCTTGCCTTACCTTTTGTTGTGGCTGACAACATGACAGTCTTGCCTTACCTTTTGTTGTGGGCAACTGACAACATGACAGTCTTGCATCTTTTACCTTTTGTTGTGTCAGGCAACATGACAGTCTTGCCTTTCCTTTTGTTGTGCTGTGGCAACAGTCTTGCCTTAAAACATGACAGTCTTGCCTTACCTTTTGTTGTGTCAGGCAACATGACAGTCTTGCCTTTCCTTTTGTTGTGGCTGACAACATGACAGTCTTGCCTTACCTTTCGTTGTGTCAGGCAACATGACAGTCTTGCCTTACCTTCTTGCCTTACCTTTCGTTGTGTCAGGCAACATGACAATCTTGCCTTACCTTTCGTTGTGTCAGGCAACATGACAATCTTGCCTTACCTTTCGTTGTGTCAGGCAACATGACAGTCTTGCCTTACCTTTCGTTGTGTCAGGCAACATGACAGTCTTGCCTTACCTTTCGTTGTGTCAGGCAACATGACAGTCTTGCCTTACCTTTTGTTGTGTCAGGCAACATGACAGTCTTGCCTTACCTTTCGTTGTGTCAGGCAACATGACAGTCTTGCCTTACCTTTTGTTGTGTCAGGCAACATGACAGTCTTGCCTTACATGACAATCAGAATTAGAGCGTGACACAAGAGGTCATGACCCCTGCAACTCCCCAGCTAAGATGCACCCTTAACCCTGGAGCCACACTGGGTTAGGGTTACTGACTACAGCCTCATGGCACATATAGGGAGAGCAGTACTAGCCAGACCTGGGTTCAACTAGTGTTTATTTTCTTTCAAATATATAGCTTGTTTAGATGAGCCTTCTTTTCAGTGAGACGTGGGCAGGACTTTTGGGACTATTCCATTGGTTCTATTACACCAGGCAAGCTCAGTCAAGCACAGCTAAAGTATTTAGAAAGAAAGCAAATACTGTTTGAACCCAGGTTTGCTACTAGCCCCCTTCAAGGAAGTAGAATGAGGAGAAGGAGTGTAGGTACGTGTCTGAGGGTGTGTTTAGGGTTTACGTTAGGGGAAAAGGTGTCTGAGAGTGTATGTTTAGGGCTTACGTTAGGGAAAAGGTGTCTGAGGGTGTGTTTAGGGTTTACGTTAGGGGAAAAGGTGTCTGAGGGTGTGTTTAGGGCTTACGTTAGGGAAAAGGTGTCTGAGGGTGTGTTTAGGGCTTACGTTAGGGGAAAAGGTGTCTGAGAGTGTGTTTAGGGTTGACGTTAGGGGAAAAGGTATCTGAGGTTGTGTTTCGGGCTTAGGTCAATGAAAAACTCTCTGTATCAGTTTCAGCAGTTTGTGCCTCAGCACAATTTCAACTAGTCCTACATTTCCCCTCCTAAACAGAGGACGTGTTTTCTAGAGTTTTCAGGCACTGAAGAGTTAAACTAAACAATGAAACTATTACCAAGATGTTCTGTGGTTGGTGACATCATCCATCTCATTCTTTTATAATGTTGAGCAGAGCTGTTTATCTGTCCTCTCTTACAGTCTGTTTTCCATTTGGTCTGCTAACACTAAGCGTTCCAAATGGCACCCTGTTCCCTATTTAGTACACTATACTACTGACCAGAAGCCCCTCGGGTCTAAAGTAGTTCCATATTTGGAATAGGGTGCCATTTGGGATACAGACACTCTCTTCCCTCAGCAGGGCTGTGCCATCATGTCCTCATCTGGCATTTCTCTACCAGGGAAAAGCCTTTGTTTATAGACAGGAAGAGGTTCTTATAAAAGTATGTGCTTATTCTCAGTGTTAAAAGATAGAGGAGCCTGGACCATGTGATCTGACCTGGAAAAACTAAGGGCTCAAGTGACACATGTAACCCTATCCCGATCCCTAGACCTAGCCCTAGCCCTAACACTTGCCCTAACCCTAACCCTATCCCTAACTCTAGCCCCAACCATATCCCTATCCCTAACCCTAACCCTAGGCCCAACCCTAACCCTAACCCTAGTCCTAACCCTATCCCTAACCCTAGCCCCAACCCTATCCCTAACTCTAGCCCTTGCCCTAACCCTAGTCCTAACCCTATCCCTAACTCTAGCCCCAACCCTAGCGAACGTGTCAACATGCATGTGCCCGGCCCGCCACAGGAGTCGCTAGAGCACGATTAGACAGGGACATCCTGGCCGGCCAAACCCTCCCCTAACCCCGATGTGCCTTAGACAACTGCACCACTTGGGAAGCCAGCTCAACCCTAGCCAAAATCCTTGTGACAGACTTGGCAGTATGTGACAGGTTGGTAGTAAACAACATTGTCTCTGTCTGACAGCAGTGGTGAACAGACAGCAGCAGCGTCTCTCTGGGGTTATGAGGTAGAGGAACAGCCAGCCTCTTCACTACATTACACAACAGTGTATATATGGGATTCATATGTAATTGTATCAGTGAAAAAGTAGGACGTTTGAGGTCAGTGATGCTCCGAGGACGCAAATACTACGTCACAACGAATAAAATGTGGTCACATTTCAGTTATGTGATTTGCTCTGATAAAACTTCTATGTTTCAAAATAATCATACAAAATTGTTCTAACTAAGCGTGACTCATATCTATTGAGCAGAATCAAGTCCATGAAGCTGAAGAAAGCCCAGCCATAAATCTCCATCCCCAGTTCCTCCTAGACTCAGCCCTCCCCCAGTAACAGCCTTCCATCTCCATCCCCAGTTCCTCCTAGACTCAGCCCTCCCCAGTAACAGCCTTCCATCTCCATCCCCAGTTCCTCCTAGACTCAGCCCTCCCCAGTAACAGCCTTCCATCTCCATCCCCAGTTCCTCCTAGACTCAGCCCTCCCCAGTAACAGCCTTCCATCTCCAACCCCAGTTCCTCTAAGACTCAGCCCTCCCCAGTAACAGCCTTCCATCTCCATCCTCAGTTCCTCCTAGACTCAGCCCTCCCTAGTAACAGCCTTCCATCTCCATCCCCAGTTCCTCCTAGACTCAGCCCTCCCCAGTTCCTCCTAGACTCAGCCCTCCCCCAGTAACAGCCTTCCAACTCCATCCCCAGTTCCTCTAAGACTCAGCCCTCCCCAGTAACAGCCTTCCATCTCCATCCCCAGTTCCTCTAAGACTCAGCCCTCCCCAGTAACAGCCTTCCATTTCCATCCCCAGTTCCTCTAAGACTCAGCCCTCCCCAGTAACAGCCTTCCATCTCCATCCCCAGTTCCTCTAAGACTCAGCCCTCCCCAGTAACAGCCTTCCATCTCCATCCCCAGTTCCTCCTAGACTCAGCCCTCCCCAGTAACAGCCTTCCATCTCCATCCCCAGTTCCTCCTAGACTCAGCCCTCCCCCAGTTCCATCTCCATCCCCAGTTCCTCCTAGACTCAGCCCTCCCCAGTAACAGCCTTCCAACTCCATCCCCCAGTTCCTCCTAGACTCAGCCCTCCCCAGTAACAGCCTTCCATCTCCATCCCCAGTTCCTCCTAGACTCAGCCCTCCCCAGTAACAGCCTTCCATCTCCATCCCCAGTTCCTCCTAGACTCAGCCCTCCCCAGTAACAGCCTTCCATCTCCATCCCCAGTTCCTCCTAGACTCAGCCCTCCCCAGTAACAGCCTTCCATCTCCATCCCCAGTTCCTCCTAGACTCAGCCCTCCCCAGTAACAGCCTTCCATCTCCATCCCCAGTTCCTCCTAGACTCAGCCCTCCCCAGTAACAGCCTTCCATCTCCATCCCCAGTTCCTCCTAGACTCAGCCCTCCCCAGTAACAGCCTTCCATCTCCATCCCCAGTTCCTCCTAGACTCAGCCCTCCCCAGTAACAGCCTTCCATCTCCATCCCCAGTTCCTCCTAGACTCAGCCCTCCCCAGTAACAGCCTTCCATCTCCATCCCCAGTTCCTCCTAGACTCAGCCCTCCCCAGTAACAGCAGCTTCCATTCCATCTCCATCCCCAGTTCCTCCTAGACTCAGCCCTCCCCAGTAACAGCCTTCCATCTCCATCCCCAGTTCCTCTAAGACTCAGCCCTCCCCAGTAACAGCCTTCCATCTCCATCCCCAGTTCCTCCTAGACTCAGCCCTCCCCCAGTAACAGCCTTCCATCTCCATCCCCAGTTCCTCTAGACTCAGCCCTCCCCAGTAACAGCCTTCCATCTCCATCCCCAGTTCCTCTAAGACTCAGCCCTCCCCAGTAACAGCCTTCCATCTCCATCCCCAGTTCCTCTAAGACTCAGCCCTCCCCAGTAACAGCCTTCCATCTCCATCCCCAGTTCCTCTAAGACTCAGCCCTCCCCAGTAACAGCCTTCCATCTCCATCCCCAGTTCCTCCTAAGACTCAGCCCTCCCCCAGTAACAGCCTTCCATCTCCATCCCCAGTTCCTCCTAGACTCAGCCCTCCCCAGTAACAGCCTTCCATCTCCATCCCCAGTTCCTCCTAGACTCAGCCCTCCCCAGTAACAGCCTTCCATCTCCATCCCCAGTTCCTCCTAGACTCAGCCCTCCCCAGTAACAGCCTTCCATCTCCATCCCCAGTTCCTCTAGACTCAGCCCTCCCCAGTAACAGCCTTCCATCTCCATCCCCAGTTCCTCCTAGACTCAGCCCTCCCCAGTAACAGCCTTCCATCTCCATCCCCAGTTCCTCCTAGACTCAGCCCTCCCCAGTAACAGCCTTCCATCTCCATCCCCAGTTCCTCCTAGACTCAGCCCTCCCCAGTAACAGCCTTCCATCTCCATCCCCAGTTCCTCCTAGACTCAGCCCTCCCCAGTAACAGCCTTCCATCTCCATCCCCAGTTCCTCCTAGACTCAGCCCTCCCCAGTAACAGCCTTCCATCTCCATCCCCAGTTCCTCCTAGACTCAGCCCTCCCCCAGTAACAGCCTTCCATCTCCATCCCCAGTTCCTCTTAGACTCAGCCCTCCCCAGTAACAGCCTTCCATCTCCATCCCCAGTTCCTCCTAGACTCAGCCCTCCCCAGTAACAGCCTTCCATCTCCATCCCCAGTTCCTCCTAGACTCAGCCCTCCCCAGTAACAGCCTTCCATCTCCATCCCCAGTTCCTCCTAGACTCAGCCCTCCCCAGTAACAGCCTTCCATCTCCATCCCCAGTTCCTCCTAGACTCAGCCCTCCCCAGTAACAGCCTTCCATCTCCATCCCCAGTTCCTCCTAGACTCAGCCCTCCCCAGTAACAGCCTTCCATCTCCATCCCCAGTTCCTCCTAGACTCAGCCCTCCCCAGTAACAGCCTTCCATCTCCATCCCCAGTTCCTCAGACCAGCCCCCCCAGTAACAGCCTTCCATCTCCATCCCCAGTTCCTCTAAGACTCAGCCCTCCCCAGTAACAGCCTTCCATCTCCATCCCCAGTTCCTCCTAGACTCAGCCCTCCCCAGTAACAGCCTTCCATCTCCATCCCCAGTTCCTCTAAGACTCAGCCCTCCCTAGTAACAGCCTTCCATCTCCATCCCCAGTTCCTCTAAGACTCAGCCCTCCTCAGTAACAGCCTTCCATCTCCATCCCCAGTTCCTCCTAGACTCAGCCCTCCCCAGTAACAGCCTTCCATCTCCATCCCCAGTTCCTCCTAGACTCAGCCCTCCCCAGTAACAGCCTTCCATCTCCATCCCCAGTTCCTCCTAGACTCAGCCCTCCCCAGTAACAGCCTTCCATCTCCATCCCCAGTTCCTCCTAGACTCAGCCCTCCCCAGTAACAGCCTTCCATCTCCATCCCCAGTTCCTCCTAGACTCAGCCCTCCCCAGTAACAGCCTTCCATCTCCATCCCCAGTTCCTCCTAGACTCAGCCCTCCCCAGTAACAGCCTTCCATCTCCATCCCCAGTTCCTCCTAGACTCAGCCCTCCCCAGTAACAGCCTTCCATCTCCATCCCCAGTTCCTCCTAGACTCAGCCCTCCCCAGTAACAGCCTTCCATCTCCATCCCCAGTTCCTCCTAGACTCAGCCCTCCCCAGTAACAGCCTTCCATCTCCATCCCCAGTTCCTCCTAGACTCAGCCCTCCCCCAGTAACAGCCTTCCATCTCCATCCCCAGTTCCTCCTAGACTCAGCCCTCCCCAGTAACAGCCTTCCATCTCCATCCCCAGTTCCTCCTAGACTCAGCCCTCCCCAGTAACAGCCTTCCATCTCCATCCCCAGTTCCTCCTAGACTCAGCCCTCCCCAGTAACAGCCTTCCATCTCCATCCCCAGTTCCTCCTAGACTCAGCCCTCCCCAGTAACAGCCTTCCATCTCCATCCCCAGTTCCTCCTAGACTCAGCCCTCCCCAGTAACAGCCTTCCATCTCCATCCCCAGTTCCTCCTAGACTCAGCCCTCCCCAGTAACAGCCTTCCATCTCCATCCCCAGTTCCTCCTAGACTCAGCCCTCCCCAGTAACAGCCTTCCATCTCCATCCCCAGTTCCTCCTAGACTCAGCCCTCCCCAGTAACAGCCTTCCATCTCCATCCCCAGTTCCTCCTATCCCCCCCAGTTCTCCATCCCCAGTTCCTCTAGACTCAGCCCTCCCCAGTAACAGCCTTCCATCTCCATCCCCAGTTCCTCCTAGACTCAGCCCTCCCCAGTAACAGCCTTCCATCTCCATCCCCAGTTCCTCCTAGACTCAGCCCTCCCCAGTAACAGCCTTCCATCTCCATCCCCAGTTCCTCCTAGACTCAGCCCTCCCCAGTAACAGCCTTCCATCTCCATCCCCAGTTCCTCCTAGACTCAGCCCTCCCCAGTAACAGCCTTCCATCTCTCCCCAGACCTCAGCCAGCCCTCCCCAGTAACAGCCTTCCAACTCCATCCCCAGTTCCTCCTAGACTCAGCCCTCCCCAGTAACAGCCTTCCATCTCCATCCCCAGTTCCTCTAGACTCAGCCCTCCCCAGTAACAGCCTTCCATCTCCATCCCCAGTTCCTCCTAAGACTCAGCCCTCCCCCAGTAACAGCCTTCCATCTCCATCCCCAGTTCCTCTAAGACTCAGCCCTCCCCAGTAACAGCCTTCCATCTCCATCCCCAGTTCCTCCTAGACTCAGCCCTCCCCAGTAACAGCCTTCCATCTCCATCCCCAGTTCCTCCTAGACTCAGCCCTCCCCAGTAACAGCCTTCCATCTCCATCCCCAGTTCCTCCTAGACTCAGCCCTCCCCAGTAACAGCCTTCCATCTCCATCCCCAGTTCCTCCTAGACTCAGCCCTCCCCAGTAACAGCCTTCCATCTCCATCCCCAGTTCCTCCTAGACTCAGCCCTCCCCAGTAACAGCCTTCCATCTCCATCCCCAGTTCCTCCTAGACTCAGCCCTCCCCAGTAACAGCCTTCCATCTCCATCCCCAGTTCCTCCTAGACTCAGCCCTCCCCAGTAACAGCCTTCCATCTCCATCCCCAGTTCCTCCTAGACTCAGCCCTCCCCAGTAACAGCCTTCCATCTCCATCCCCAGTTCCTCCTAGACTCAGCCCTCCCCAGTAACAGCCTTCCATCTCCATCCCCAGTTCCTCCTAGACTCAGCCCTCCCCAGTAACAGCCTTCCATCTCCATCCCCAGTTCCTCCTAGACTCAGCCCTCCCCAGTAACAGCCTTCCATCTCCATCCCCAGTTCCTCCTAGACTCAGCCCTCCCCAGTAACAGCCTTCCATCTCCATCCCCAGTTCCTCCTAGACTCAGCCCTCCCCAGTAACAGCCTTCCATCTCCATCCCCAGTTCCTCCTAGACTCAGCCCTCCCCAGTAACAGCCTTCCATCTCCATCCCCAGTTCCTCTAGACTCAGCCCTCCCCAGTAACAGCCTTCCATCTCCATCCCCAGTTCCTCCTAGACTCAGCCCTCCCCAGTAACAGCCTTCCATCTCCATCCCCAGTTCCTCCTAGACTCAGCCCTCCCCAGTAACAGCCTTCCATCTCCATCCCCAGTTCCTCCTAGACTCAGCCCTCCCCAGTAACAGCCTTCCATCTCCATCCCCAGTTCCTCCTAGACTCAGCCCTCCCCAGTAACAGCCTTCCATCTCCATCCCCAGTTCCTCCTAGACTCAGCCCTCCCTAACAGCCTTCCATCTCCATCCCCAGTTCCTCTAGACTCAGCCCTCCCCAGTAACAGCCTCTCCCCAGTTCCTCCTAGACTCAGCCCTCCCCAGTAACAGCCTTCCAACTCCATCCCCAGTTCCTCTAAGACTCAGCCCTCCCCCAGTAACAGCCTTCCATCTCCATCCCCAGTTCCTCTAAGACTCAGCCCTCCCCAGTAACAGCCTTCCATCTCCATCCCCAGTTCCTCTAAGACTCAGCCCTCCCCCAGTAACAGCCTTCCATCTCCATCCCCAGTTCCTCCTAGACTCAGCCCTCCCCAGTAACAGCCTTCCATCTCCATCCCCAGTTCCTCCTAGACTCAGCCCTCCCCAGTAACAGCCTTCCATCTCCATCCCCAGTTCCTCCTAGACTCAGCCCTCCCCAGTAACAGCCTTCCATCTCCATCCCCAGTTCCTCCTAGACTCAGCCCTCCCCAGTAACAGCCTTCCATCTCCATCCCCAGTTCCTCCTAGACTCAGCCCTCCCCAGTAACAGCCTTCCATCTCCATCCCCAGTTCCTCCTAGACTCAGCCCTCCCCAGTAACAGCCTTCCATCTCCATCCCCAGTTCCTCCTAGACTCAGCCCTCCCCAGTAACAGCCTTCCATCTCCATCCCCAGTTCCTCCTAGACTCAGCCCTCCCCAGTAACAGCCTTCCATCTCCATCCCCAGTTCCTCCTAGACTCAGCCCTCCCCAGTAACAGCCTTCCATCTCCATCCCCAGTTCCTCCTAGACCCTCAGCCCATCCCCAGTCCCCCCTCCCCCAGTAACAGCCTTCCATCTCCATCCCCAGTTCCTCTAGACTCAGCCCTCCCCCAGTAACAGCCTTCCATCTCCATCCCCAGTTCCTCTTAGACTCAGCCCTCCCCAGTAACAGCCTTCCATCTCCATCCCCAGTTCCTCCTAGACTCAGCCCTCCCCAGTAACAGCCTTCCATCTCCATCCCCAGTTCCTCCTAGACTCAGCCCTCCCCCAGTAACAGCCTTCCATCTCCATCCCCAGTTCCTCCTAGACTCAGCCCTCCCCAGTAACAGCCTTCCATCTCCATCCCCAGTTCCTCCTAGACTCAGCCCTCCCCAGTAACAGCCTTCCATCTCCATCCCCAGTTCCTCCTAGACTCAGCCCTCCCCAGTAACAGCCTTCCATCTCCATCCCCAGTTCCTCCTAGACTCAGCCCTCCCCAGTAACAGCCTTCCATCTCCATCCCCAGTTCCTCCTAGACTCAGCCCTCCCCAGTAACAGCCTTCCATCTCCATCCCCAGTTCCTCCTAGACTCAGCCCTCCCCAGTAACAGCCTTCCATCTCCATCCCCAGTTCCTCCTAGACTCAGCCCTCCCCAGTAACAGCCTTCCATCTCCATCCCCAGTTCCTCCTAGACTCAGCCCTCCCCAGTAACAGCCTTCCATCTCCATCCCCAGTTCCTCCTAGACTCAGCCCTCCCCAGTAACAGCCTTCCATCTCCATCCCCAGTTCCTCCTAGACTCAGCCCTCCCCAGTAACAGCCTTCATCTCCATCCCCAGTTCCTCCTAGACTCAGCCCTCCCCAGTAACAGCCTTCCATCTCCATCCCCAGTTCCTCCTAGACTCAGCCCTCCCCAGTAACAGCCTTCCATCTCCATCCCCAGTTCCTCTCAGACCTCAGCCCTCCCCATCCCCAGTTCCTCCTAGACTCAGCCCTCCCCCAGTAACAGCCTTCCAACTCCATCCCCAGTTCCTCTAAGACTCAGCCCTCCCCAGTAACAGCCTTCCATCTCCATCCCCAGTTCCTCTAAGACTCAGCCCTCCCCAGTAACAGCCTTCCATCTCCATCCCCAGTTCCTCTAAGACTCAGCCCTCCCCCAGTAACAGCCTTCCATCTCCATCCCCAGTTCCTCTAAGACTCAGCCCTCCCCCAGTAACAGCCTTCCATCTCCATCCCCAGTTCCTCCTAGACTCAGCCCTCCCCAGTAACAGCCTTCCATCTCCATCCCCAGTTCCTCCTAGACTCAGCCCTCCCCAGTAACAGCCTTCCATCTCCATCCCCAGTTCCTCCTAGACTCAGCCCTCCCCAGTAACAGCCTTCCATCTCCATCCCCAGTTCCTCCTAGACTCAGCCCTCCCCAGTAACAGCCTTCCATCTCCATCCCCAGTTCCTCCTAGACTCAGCCCTCCCCAGTAACAGCCTTCCATCTCCATCCCCAGTTCCTCCTAGACTCAGCCCTCCCCAGTAACAGCCTTCCATCTCCATCCCCAGTTCCTCCTAGACTCAGCCCTCCCCAGTAACAGCCTTCCATCTCCATCCCCAGTTCCTCCTAGACTCAGCCCTCCCCAGTAACAGCCTTCCATCTCCATCCCCAGTTCCTCCTAGACTCAGCCCTCCCCAGTAACAGCCTTCCATCTCCATCCCCAGTTCCTCCTAGACTCAGCCCTCCCCAGTAACAGCCTTCCATCTCCATCCCCAGTTCCTCCTAGACTCAGCCCTCCCCAGTAACAGCCTTCCATCTCCATCCCCAGTTCCTCCTAGACTCAGCCCTCCCCAGTAACAGCCTTCCATCTCCATCCCCAGTTCCTCCTAGACTCAGCCCTCCCCAGTAACAGTAACAGCCTTCCATCTCCATCCCCAGTTCCTCCTAGACTCAGCCCTCCCCAGTAACAGCCTTCCATCTCCATCCCCAGTTCCTCCTAGACTCAGCCCTCCCCAGTAACAGCCTTCCATCTCCATCCCCAGTTCCTCTAGACTCAGCCCTCCCCCAGTAACAGCCTTCCATCTCCATCCCCAGTTCCTCCTAGACTCAGCCCTCCCCAGTAACAGCCTTCCATCTCCATCCCCAGTTCCTCCTAGACTCAGCCCTCCCCAGTAACAGCCTTCCATCTCCATCCCCAGTTCCTCCTAGACTCAGCCCTCCCCAGTAACAGCCTTCCATCTCCATCCCCAGTTCCTCCTAGACTCAGCCCTCCCCCCCTAACAGCCTTCCATCTCCATCCCCAGTTCCTCCTAGACTCAGCCCTCCCCAGTAACAGCCTTCCATCTCCATCCCCAGTTCCTCCTAGACTCAGCCCTCCCCAGTAACAGCCTTCCATCTCCATCCCCAGTTCCTCCTAGACTCAGCCCTCCCCAGTAACAGCCTTCCATCTCCATCCCCAGTTCCTCCTAGACTCAGCCCTCCCCCAGTAACAGCCTTCCATCTCCATCCCCAGTTCCTCCTAGACTCAGCCCTCCCCAGTAACAGCCTTCCATCTCCATCCCCCCAGTTCCTCCTAGACTCAGCCCTCCCCAGTAACAGCCTTCCATCTCCATCCCCAGTTCCTCCTAGACTCAGCCCTCCCCAGTAACAGCCTTCCATCTCCATCCCCAGTTCCTCCTAGACTCAGCCCTCCCCAGTAACAGCCTTCCATCTCCATCCCCAGTTCCTCCTAGACTCAGCCCTCCCCAGTAACAGCCTTCCATCTCCATCCCCAGTTCCTCCTAGACTCAGCCCTCCCCCAGTAACAGCCTTCCATCTCCATCCCCAGTTCCTCCTAGACTCAGCCCTCCCCAGTAACAGCCTTCCATCTCCATCCCCAGTTCCTCCTAGACTCAGCCCTCCCCAGTAACAGCCTTCCATCTCCATCCCCAGTTCCTCCTAGACTCAGCCCTCCCCAGTAACAGCCTTCCATCTCCATCCCCAGTTCCTCCTAGACTCAGCCCTCCCCAGTAACAGCCTTCCATCTCCATCCCCAGTTCCTCCTAGACTCAGCCCTCCCCAGTAACAGCCTTCCATCTCCATCCCCAGTTCCTCCTAGACTCAGCCCTCCCCAGTAACAGCCTTCCATCTCCATCCCCAGTTCCTCCTAGACTCAGCCCTCCCCAGTAACAGCCTTCCATCTCCATCCCCAGTTCCTCCTAGACTCAGCCCTCCCCAGTAACAGCCTTCCATCTCCATCCCCAGTTCCTCCTAGACTCAGCCCTCCCCAGTAACAGCCTTCCATCTCCATCCCCAGTTCCTCCTAGACTCAGCCCTCCCCAGTAACAGCCTTCCATCTCCATCCCCAGTTCCTCCTAGACTCAGCCCTCCCCAGTAACAGCCTTCCATCTCCATCCCCAGTTCCTCCTAGACTCAGCCCTCCCCAGTAACAGCCTTCCATCTCCATCCCCAGTTCCTCCTAGACTCAGCCCTCCCCAGTAACAGCCTTCCATCTCCATCCCCAGTTCCTCCTAGACTCAGCCCTCCCCAGTAACAGCCTTCCATCTCCATCCCCAGTTCCTCCTAGACTCAGCCCTCCCCAGTAACAGCCTTCCATCTCCATCCCCAGTTCCTCCTAGACTCAGCCCTCCCCAGTAACAGCCTTCCATCTCCATCCCCAGTTCCTCCATAGACTCAGCCCTCCCCAGTAACAGCCTTCCATCTCCATCCCCAGTTCCTCCTAGACTCAGCCCTCCCCAGTAACAGCCTTCCATCTCCATCCCCAGTTCCTCTAGACTCAGCCCTCCCCAGTAACAGCCTTCCATCTCCATCCCCAGTTCCTCCTAGACTCAGCCCTCCCTAGTAACAGCCTTCCATCTCCATCCCCAGTTCCTCCTAGACTCAGCCCTCCCCAGTAACAGCCTTCCATCTCCTCCCCAGTTCCTCCTAGACTCAGCCCTCCCCAGTAACAGCCTTCCATCTCCATCCCCAGTTCCTCCTAGACTCAGCCCTCCCCAGTAACAGCCTTCCATCTCCATCCCCAGTTCCTCCTAGACTCAGCCCTCCCCAGTAACAGCCTTCCATCTCCATCCCCAGTTCCTCCTAGACTCAGCCCTCCCCAGTAACAGCCTTCCATCTCCATCCCCAGTTCCTCTAAGACTCAGCCCTCCCCAGTAACAGCCTTCCATCCCCAGTTCCATCCCCTCCCCAGTTCCTCTATCCCCAGACTCAGCCCTCCCCAGTAACAGCCTTCCATCTCCATCCCCAGTTCCTCCTAGACTCAGCCCTCCCCAGTAACAGCCTTCCATCTCCATCCCCAGTTCCTCCTAGACTCAGCCCTCCCCAGTAACAGCCTTCCATCTCCATCCCCAGTTCCTCCTAGACTCAGCCCTCCCCAGTAACAGCCTTCCATCTCCATCCCCAGTTCCTCCTAGACTCAGCCCTCCCCCAGTAACAGCCTTCCATCTCCATCCCCAGTTCCTCCTAGACTCAGCCCTCCCCCAGTAACAGCCTTCCATCTCCATCCCCAGTTCCTCTAGACTCAGCCCTCCAGCCCTCCCCAGTAACAGCCTTCCATCTCCATCCCCAGTTCCTCCTAGACTCAGCCCTCCCCAGTAACAGCCTTCCATCTCCATCCCCAGTTCCTCCTAGACTCAGCCCTCCCCAGTAACAGCCTTCCATCTCCATCCCCAGTTCCTCCTAGACTCAGCCCTCCCCAGTAACAGCCTTCCATCTCCATCCCCAGTTCCTCCTAGACTCAGCCCTCCCCAGTAACAGCCTTCCATCTCCATCCCCAGTTCCTCCTAGACTCAGCCCTCCCCAGTAACAGCCTTCCATCTCCATCCCCAGTTCCTCCTAGACTCAGCCCTCCCCAGTAACAGCCTTCCATCTCCATCCCCAGTTCCTCCTAGACTCAGCCCTCCCCCAGTAACAGCCTTCCATCTCCATCCCCAGTTCCTCTAAGACTCAGCCCTCCCCCAGTAACAGCCTTCCATCTCCATCCCCAGTTCCTCTAAGACTCAGCCCTCCCCCAGTAACAGCCTTCCATCTCCATCCCCAGTTCCTCTAAGACTCAGCCCTCCCCAGTAACAGCCTTCCATCTCCATCCCCAGTTCCTCTAGACTCAGCCCTCCCCAGTAACAGCCTTCCATTCCATCCCATCCCCAGTTCCTCCCCCAGTAACACTCAGCCCTCCCCCAGTAACAGCCTTCCATCTCCATCCCCAGTTCCTCCTAGACTCAGCCCTCCCCAGTAACAGCCTTCCATCTCCATCCCCAGTTCCTCCTAAGACTCAGCCCTCCCCAGTAACAGCCTTCCATCTCCATCCCCAGTTCCTCCTAACAGCTCAGCCCTCCCCAGTAACAGCCTTCCATCTCCATCCCCAGTTCCTCCTAGACTCAGCCCTCCCCCAGTAACAGCCTTCCATCTCCATCCCCAGTTCCTCCTAGACTCAGCCCTCCCCAGTAACAGCCTTCCATCTCCATCCCCAGTTCCTCCTAGACTCAGCCCTCCCCAGTAACAGCCTTCCATCTCCATCCCCAGTTCCTCCTAGACTCAGCCCTCCCCAGTAACAGCCTTCCATCTCCATCCCCAGTTCCTCCTAGACTCAGCCCTCCCCAGTAACAGCCTTCCATCTCCATCCCCAGTTCCTCCTAGACTCAGCCCTCCCCAGTAACAGCCTTCCATCTCCATCCCCAGTTCCTCCTAGACTCAGCCCTCCCCAGTAACAGCCTTCCATCTCCATCCCCAGTTCCTCCTAGACTCAGCCCTCCCCCAGTAACAGCCTTCCATCTCCATCCCCAGTTCCTCCTAGACTCAGCCCTCCCCAGTAACAGCCTTCCATCTCCATCCCCAGTTCCTCCTAGACTCAGCCCTCCCCAGTAACAGCCTTCCATCTCCATCCCCAGTTCCTCCTAGACTCAGCCCTCCCCAGTAACAGCCTTCCATCTCCATCCCCAGTTCCTCCTAGACTCAGCCCTCCCCAGTAACAGCCTTCCATCTCCATCCCCAGTTCCTCCTAGACTCAGCCCTCCCCAGTAACAGCCTTCCATCTCCATCCCCAGTTCCTCCTAGACTCAGCCCTCCCCAGTAACAGCCTTCCATCTCCATCCCCAGTTCCTCCTAGACTCAGCCCTCCCCAGTAACAGCCTTCCATCTCCATCCCCAGTTCCTCCTAGACTCAGCCCTCCCCAGTAACAGCCTTCCATCTCCAACCCCAGTTCCTCTAAGACTCAGCCCTCCCCAGTAACAGCCTTCCATCTCCATCCCCAGTTCCTCCTAGACTCAGCCCTCCCCAGTAACAGCCTTCCATCTCCATCCCCAGTTCCTCCTAGACTCAGCCCTCCCCAGTAACAGCCTTCCATCTCCATCCCCAGTTCCTCCTAGACTCAGCCCTCCCCAGTAACAGCCTTCCATCTCCATCCCCAGTTCCTCCTAGACTCAGCCCCCCAGTAACAGCCTTCCATCTCCATCCCCAGTTCCTCCTAGACTCAGCCCTCCCCAGTAACAGCCTTCCATCTCCATCCCCAGTTCCTCCTAGACTCAGCCCTCCCCAGTAACAGCCTTCCATCTCCATCCCCAGTTCCTCCTAGACTCAGCCCTCCCCAGTTCCTCCTAGACTCAGCTCCATCCCCAGTTCCTCCTAGACTCCATCCCCAGTTCCTCTAGACTCAGCCCTCCCCAGTAACAGCCTTCCATCTCCATCCCCAGTTCCTCCTAAGACTCAGCCCTCCCCAGTAACAGCCTTCCATCTCCATCCCCAGTTCCTCCTAGACTCAGCCCTCCCCAGTAACAGCCTTCCATCTCCATCCCCAGTTCCTCCTAGACTCAGCCCTCCCCAGTAACAGCCTTCCATCTCCATCCCCAGTTCCTCCTAGACTCAGCCCTCCCCAGTAACAGCCTTCCATCTCCATCCCCAGTTCCTCCTAGACTCAGCCCTCCCCAGTAACAGCCTTCCATCTCCATCCCCAGTTCCTCCTAGACTCAGCCCTCCCCAGTAACAGCCTTCCATCTCCATCCCCAGTTCCTCCTAGACTCAGCCCTCCCCAGTAACAGCCTTCCATCTCCATCCCCAGTTCCTCCTAGACTCAGCCCTCCCCAGTAACAGCCTTCCATCTCCATCCCCAGTTCCTCCTAGACTCAGCCCTCCCCAGTAACAGCCTTCCATCTCCATCCCCAGTTCCTCCTAGACTCAGCCCTCCCCAGTAACAGCCTTCCATCTCCATCCCCAGTTCCTCCTAGACTCAGCCCTCCCCAGTAACAGCCTTCCATCTCCATCCCCAGTTCCTCCTAGACTCAGCCCTCCCCAGTAACAGCCTTCCATCTCCATCCCCAGTTCCTCCTAGACTCAGCCCTCCCCAGTAACAGCCTTCCATCTCCATCCCCAGTTCCTCCTAGACTCAGCCCTCCCCAGTAACAGCCTTCCATCTCCATCCCCAGTTCCCAGTTCTCCTAGACTCAGCCCTCCCCAGTAACAGCCTTCCATCTCCATCCCCAGTTCCTCCTAGACTCAGCCCTCCCCAGTAACAGCCTTCCATCTCCATCCCAGCCTCTCCCCCCCAGTAACAGCCTTCCATCTCCATCCCCAGTTCCTCCTAGACTCAGCCCTCCCCAGTAACAGCCTTCCATCTCCATCCCCAGTTCCTCCTAGACTCAGCCCTCCCCAGTAACAGCCTTCCATCTCCAACCCCCCAGTTCCTCTAAGACTCAGCCCTCCCCAGTAACAGCCTTCCATCTCCATCCCCAGTTCCTCCTAGACTCAGCCCTCCCCAGTAACAGCCTTCCATCTCCATCCCCAGTTCCTCCCCAGACTCAGCCCTCCCCAGTTCCTCCTAGACTCAGCCCTCCCCAGTAACAGCCTTCCATCTCCATCCCCAGTTCCTCTAAGACTCAGCCCTCCCCAGTAACAGCCTTCCATCTCCATCCCCAGTTCCTCTAAGACTCAGCCCTCCCCAGTAACAGCCTTCCATCTCCATCCCCAGTTCCTCTAAGACTCAGCCCTCCCCAGTAACAGCCTTCCATCTCCATCCCCAGTTCCTCCTAAGACTCAGCCCTCCCCAGTAACAGCCTTCCATCTCCATCCCCAGTTCCTCCTAGACTCAGCCCTCCCCAGTAACAGCCTTCCATCTCCATCCCCAGTTCCTCCTAGACTCAGCCCTCCCCAGTAACAGCCTTCCATCTCCATCCCCAGTTCCTCCTAGACTCAGCCCTCCCCAGTAACAGCCTTCCATCTCCATCCCCAGTTCCTCCTAGACTCAGCCCTCCCCAGTAACAGCCTTCCATCTCCATCCCCAGTTCCTCCTAGACTCAGCCCTCCCCCAGTAACAGCCTTCCATCTCCATCCCCAGTTCCTCCTAGACTCAGCCCTCCCCAGTAACAGCCTTCCATCTCCATCCCCAGTTCCTCCTAGACTCAGCCCTCCCCAGTAACAGCCTTCCATCTCCATCCCCAGTTCCTCCTAGACTCAGCCCTCCCCAGTAACAGCCTTCCATCTCCATCCCCAGTTCCTCCTAGACTCAGCCCTCCCCAGTAACAGCCTTCCATCTCCATCCCCAGTTCCTCCTAGACTCAGCCCTCCCCAGTAACAGCCTTCCATCTCCATCCCCAGTTCCTCCTAGACTCAGCCCTCCCCAGTAACAGCCTTCCATCTCCATCCCCAGTTCCTCCTAGACTCAGCCCTCCCCCAGTAACAGCCTTCCATCTCCATCCCCAGTTCCTCCTAGACTCAGCCCTCCCCAGTAACAGCCTTCCATCTCCATCCCCAGTTCCTCTAGACTCAGCCCTCCCCAGTAACAGCCTTCCATCTCCATCCCCAGTTCCTCCTAGACTCAGCCCTCCCCAGTAACAGCCTTCCATCTCCATCCCCAGTTCCTCCTAGACTCAGCCCTCCCC
The DNA here is from genome assembly GCF_034236695.1 of Oncorhynchus nerka. Classification (NCBI taxonomy): domain Eukaryota; kingdom Metazoa; phylum Chordata; class Actinopteri; order Salmoniformes; family Salmonidae; genus Oncorhynchus; species Oncorhynchus nerka. The sequence continues at coordinate 13,196,623 of NC_088403.1, forward strand.
AGTTCCTCCATCTCCATCTCAGCCTCCCCCCAGTAACAGCCTTCCATCTCCATCCCCAGTTCCTCCTAGACTCAGCCCTCCCCAGTAACAGCCTTCCATCTCCATCCCCAGTTCCTCCTAGACTCAGCCCTCCCCAGTAACAGCCTTCCATCTCCATCCCCAGTTCCTCTAAGACTCAGCCCTCCCCAGTAACAGCCTTCCATCTCCATCCCCAGTTCCTCCTAGACTCAGCCCTCCCCAGTAACAGCCTTCCATCTCCATCCCCAGTTCCTCCTAGACTCAGCCCTCCCCAGTTCCTCCTAGACTCAGCCCTCCCCCAGTAACAGCCTTCCAACTCCATCCCCAGTTCCTCTAAGACTCAGCCCTCCCCCAGTAACAGCCTTCCATCTCCATCCCCAGTTCCTCTAAGACTCAGCCCTCCCCAGTAACAGCCTTCCATCTCCATCCCCAGTTCCTCTAAGACTCAGCCCTCCCCCAGTAACAGCCTTCCATCTCCATCCCCAGTTCCTCCTAGACTCAGCCCTCCCCAGTAACAGCCTTCCATCTCCATCCCCAGTTCCTCCTAGACTCAGCCCTCCCCAGTAACAGCCTTCCATCTCCATCCCCAGTTCCTCCTAGACTCAGCCCTCCCCAGTAACAGCCTTCCATCTCCATCCCCAGTTCCTCCTAGACTCAGCCCTCCCCAGTAACAGCCTTCCATCTCCATCCCCAGTTCCTCCTAGACTCAGCCCTCCCCAGTAACAGCCTTCCATCTCCATCCCCAGTTCCTCCTAGACTCAGCCCTCCCCAGTAACAGCCTTCCATCTCCATCCCCAGTTCCTCCTAGACTCAGCCCTCCCCAGTAACAGCCTTCCATCTCCATCCCCAGTTCCTCCTAGACTCAGCCCTCCCCAGTAACAGCCTTCCATCTCCATCCCCAGTTCCTCCTAGACTCAGCCCTCCCCAGTAACAGCCTTCCATCTCCATCCCCAGTTCCTCCTAGACTCAGCCCTCCCCAGTAACAGCCTTCCATCTCCAGCCTCCCCAGTTCCTCTAAGACTCAGCCCTCCCCAGTAACAGCCTTCCATCTCCATCCCCAGTTCCTCTAAGACTCAGCCCTCCCCAGTAACAGCCTTCCATCTCCATCCCCAGTTCCTCCTAGACTCAGCCCTCCCCCCAGTAACAGCCTTCCATCTCCATCCCCAGTTCCTCCTAGACTCAGCCCTCCCCAGTAACAGCCTTCCATCTCCATCCCCAGTTCCTCCTAGACTCAGCCCTCCCCAGTAACAGCCTTCCATCTCCATCCCCAGTTCCTCCTAGACTCAGCCCTCCCCAGTAACAGCCTTCCATCTCCATCCCCAGTTCCTCCTAGACTCAGCCCTCCCCAGTAACAGCCTTCCATCTCCATCCCCAGTTCCTCCTAGACTCAGCCCTCCCCAGTAACAGCCTTCCATCTCCATCCCCAGTTCCTCCTAGACTCAGCCCTCCCCAGTAACAGCCTTCCATCTCCATCCCCAGTTCCTCCTAGACTCAGCCCTCCCCAGTAACAGCCTTCCATCTCCATCCCCAGTTCCTCCTAGACTCAGCCCTCCCCAGTAACAGCCTTCCATCTCCATCCCCAGTTCCTCCTAGACTCAGCCCTCCCCAGTAACAGCCTTCCATCTCCATCCCCAGTTCCTCCTAGACTCAGCCCTCCCCAGTAACAGCCTTCCATCTCCATCCCCAGTTCCTCCTAGACTCAGCCCTCCCCAGTAACAGCCTTCCATCTCCATCCCCAGTTCCTCCTAGACTCAGCCCTCCCCAGTAACAGCCTTCCATCTCCATCCCCAGTTCCTCCTAGACTCAGCCCTCCCCAGTAACAGCCTTCCATCTCCATCCCCAGTTCCTCCTAGACTCAGCCCTCCCCAGTAACAGCCTTCCATCTCCATCCCCAGTTCCTCCTAGACTCAGCCCTCCCCAGTAACAGCCTTCCATCTCCATCCCCAGTTCCTCCTAGACTCAGCCCTCCCCAGTAACAGCCTTCCATCTCCATCCCCAGTTCCTCCTAGACTCAGCCCTCCCCAGTAACAGCCTTCCATCTCCATCCCCAGTTCCTCCTAGACTCAGCCCTCCCCAGTAACAGCCTTCCATCTCCATCCCCAGTTCCTCCTAGACTCAGCCCTCCCCAGTAACAGCCTTCCATCTCCATCCCCAGTTCCTCCTAGACTCAGCCCTCCCCAGTAACAGCCTTCCATCTCCATCCCCAGTTCCTCCTAGACTCAGCCCTCCCCAGTAACAGCCTTCCATCTCCATCCCCAGTTCCTCTAGACTCAGCCCTCCCCAGTAACAGCCTTCCATCTCCATCCTCAGTTCCTCCTAGACTCAGCCCTCCCTAGTAACAGCCTTCCATCTCCATCCCCAGTTCCTCCTAGACTCAGCCCTCCCCAGTTCCTCCTAGACTCAGCCCTCCCCCAGTAACAGCCTTCCATCTCCATCCCCAGTTCCTCCTAGACTCAGCCTTCCCCAGTAACAGCCTTCCATCTCCATCCCCAGTTCCTCCTAGACTCAGCCCTCCCCAGTAACAGCCTTCCATCTCCAACCCCAGTTCCTCTAAGACTCAGCCCTCCCCAGTAACAGCCTTCCATCTCCATCCTCAGTTCCTCCTAGACTCAGCCCTCCCTAGTAACAGCCTTCCATCTCCATCCCCAGTTCCTCCCTCCCCAGACTTCAGACCATCCCCAGTTCCTTCTAGACTCAGCCCTCCCCCAGTAACAGCCTTCCATCTCCATCCCCAGTTCCTCCTCCCCAGACTCAGCCCCATCTCCCCCAGTTCCTCCTAACTCAGCCTTCCCATCTCCATCCCCAGTTCCTCCTAGACTCAGCCCTCCCCAGTAACAGCCTTCCATCTCCATCCCCATCCCCAGTTCAGCCTCCCCAGAACAGCCCATCTCCATCCCCAGTTCCTCTAACAGCCTCCCATCTCTCATCCCCAGTTCCTCCTAGACTCAGCCCTCCCCCAGTAACAGCCTTCCATCTCCATCCCCAGTTCCTCCTAGACTCAGCCCTCCCCAGTAACAGCCTTCCATCTCCATCCCCAGTTCCTCCTAGACTCAGCCCTCCCCAGTAACAGCCTTCCATCTCCATCCCCAGTTCCTCCTAGACTCAGCCCTCCCCAGTAACAGCCTTCCATCTCCATCCCCAGTTCCTCTAGACTCAGCCCTCCCCAGTAACAGCCTTCCATCTCCATCCCCAGTTCCTCCTAGACTCAGCCCTCCCCAGTAACAGCCTTCCATCTCCATCCCCAGTTCCTCCTAGACTCAGCCCTCCCCAGTAACAGCCTTCCATCTCCATCCCCAGTTCCTCCTAGACTCAGCCCTCCCCAGTAACAGCCTTCCATCTCCATCCCCAGTTCCTCCTAGACTCAGCCCTCCCCAGTAACAGCCTTCCATCTCCATCCCCAGTCCCTAAGACTCAGCCCTCCCCAGTAACAGCCTTCCATCTCCATCCCCAGTTCCTCCTAGACTCAGCCCTCCCCAGTAACAGCCTTCCATCTCCATCCCCAGTTCCTCCTAGACTCAGCCCTCCCCAGTAACAGCCTTCCATCTCCATCCCCAGTTCCTCCTAGACTCAGCCCTCCCCAGTAACAGCCTTCCATCTCCATCCCCAGTTCCTCCTAGACTCAGCCCTCCCCAGTAACAGCCTTCCATCTCCATCCCCAGTTCCTCCTAGACTCAGCCCTCCCCAGTAACAGCCTTCCATCTCCATCCCCAGTTCCTCCTAGACTCAGCCCTCCCCAGTAACAGCCTTCCATCTCCATCCCCAGTTCCTCCCTAGACTCAGCCCTCCCCAGTAACAGCCTTCCATCTCCATCCCCAGTTCCTCCTAGACTCAGCCCTCCCCAGTAACAGCCTTCCATCTCCATCCCCAGTTCCTCCTAGACTCAGCCCTCCCCAGTAACAGCCTTCCATCTCCATCCCCAGTTCCTCCTAGACTCAGCCCTCCCCAGTAACAGCCTTCCATCTCCATCCCCAGTTCCTCCTAGACTCAGCCCTCCCCAGTAACAGCCTTCCATCTCCATCCCCAGTTCCTCCTAGACTCAGCCCTCCCCAGTAACAGCCTTCCATCTCCATCCCCAGTTCCTCCTAGACTCAGCCCTCCCCAGTAACAGCCTTCCATCTCCATCCCCAGTCCCCTAGACTCAGCCCTCCCCAGTAACAGCCCCATCTCCCCCAGTTCCTCCTAGACTCAGCCCTCCCCAGTAACAGCCTTCCATCTCCATCCCCAGTTCCTCCTAGACTCAGCCCTCCCCAGTAACAGCCTTCCATCTCCATCCCCAGTTCCTCTCTAGACTCAGCCCTCCCCAGTAACAGCCTTCCATCTCCATCCCCAGTTCCTCTAAGACTCAGCCCTCCCCAGTAACAGCCTTCCATCTCCATCCCCAGTTCCTCCTAGACTCAGCCCTCCCCAGTAACAGCCTCTCCATCTCCATCCCCAGTTCCTCCTAGACTCAGCCCTCCCCAGTAACAGCCTTCATCTCCATCCCCAGTTCCTCCTAGACTCAGCCCTCCCCCAGTAACAGCCTTCCATCTCCATCCCCAGTTCCTCCTAGACTCAGCCCTCCCCCAGTAACAGCCTTCCATCTCTATCCCCAGTTCCTCCTAGACTCAGCCCTCCCCAGTAACAGCCTTCCATCTCCATCCCCAGTTCCTCTAAGACTCAGCCCTCCCCAGTAACAGCCTTCCATCTCCATCCCCAGTTCCTCCTAGACTCAGCCCTCCCCAGTAACATTCTTCCATCTCCATCCCCAGTTCCTCCTAGACTCAGCCCTCCCCAGTAACAGCCTTCCATCTCCATCCCCAGTTCCTCCTAGACTCAGCCCTCCCCAGTAACAGCCTTCCATCTCCATCCCCAGTTCCTCCTAGACTCAGCCCTCCCCAGTAACAGCCTTCCATCTCCATCCCCAGTAACAGCCTTCCATCTCCATCCCCAGTTCCTCAGACTCAGCCTCCCCAGTAACAGCCTTCCATCTCCATCCCCAGTTCCTCCTAGACTCAGCCCTCCCCAGTAACAGCCTTCCATCTCCATCCCCAGTTCCTCCTAGACTCAGCCCTCCCCAGTAACAGCCTTCCATCTCCATCCCCAGTTCCTCTAGACTTCCCCAGTAACAGCTCCATCTCCATCCCAGCCCTCCCCCCAGTAACAGCCTTCCATCTCCATCCCCAGTTCCTCCTAGACTCAGCCCTCCCCAGTAACAGCCTTCCATCTCCATCCCCAGTTCCTCCTAGACTCAGCCCTCCCCAGTAACAGCCTTCCATCTCCATCCCCAGTTCCTCCTAGACTCAGCCCTCCCCAGTAACAGCCTTCCATCTCCATCCCCAGTTCCTCCTAGACTCAGCCCTCCCCAGTAACAGCCTTCCATCTCCATCCCCAGTTCCTCCTAGACTCAGCCCCAGTCCCCTCAGTAAGTAGCCTTCCATCTCCATCCCCAGTTCCTCCTAGACTCAGCCCTCCCCAGTAACAGCCTTCCATCTCCATCCCCAGTTCCTCCTAGACTCAGCCCTCCCCAGTAACAGCCTTCCATCTCCATCCCCAGTTCCTCCTAGACTCAGCCCTCCCCAGTAACAGCCTTCCATCTCCATCCCCAGTTCCTCCTAGACTCAGCCCTCCCCAGTAACAGCCTTCCATCTCCATCCCCAGTTCCTCCTAGACTCAGCCCTCCCCAGTAACAGCCTTCCATCTCCATCCCCAGTTCCTCCTAGACTCAGCCCTCCCCAGTAACAGCCTTCCATCTCCATCCCCAGTTCCTCCTAGACTCCATCCCCAGTTCCTCCTAGACTCAGCTCCCCAGTAACAGCCTTCCATCTCCATCCCCAGTTCCTCCTAGACTCAGCCCTCCCCAGTAACAGCCTTCCATCTCCATCCCCAGTTCCTCCTAGACTCAGCCCTCCCCAGTAACAGCCTTCCATCTCCATCCCCAGTTCCTCCTAGACTCAGCCCTCCCCCAGTAACAGCCTTCCATCTCCATCCCCAGTTCCTCCTAGACTCAGCCCTCCCCCAGTAACAGCCTTCCATCTCCATCCCCAGTTCCTCCTAGACTCAGCCCTCCCCAGTAACAGCCTTCCATCTCCATCCCCAGTTCCTCCTAGACTCAGCCCTCCCCAGTAACAGCCTTCCATCTCCATCCCCAGTTCCTCCTAGACTCAGCCCTCCCCAGTAACAGCCTTCCATCTCCATCCCCAGTTCCTCCTAGACTCAGCCCTCCCCAGTAACAGCCTTCCATCTCCATCCCCAGTTCCTCCTAGACTCAGCCCTCCCCAGTAACAGCCTTCCATCTCCATCCCCAGTTCCTCCTAGACTCAGCCCTCCCCAGTAACAGCCTTCCATCTCCATCCCCAGTTCCTCCTAGACTCAGCCCTCCCCAGTAACAGCCTTCCATCTCCATCCCCAGTTCCTCCTAGACTCAGCCCTCCCCAGTAACAGCCTTCCATCTCCATCCCCAGTTCCTCCTAGACTCAGCCCTCCCCAGTAACAGCCTTCCATCTCCATCCCCAGTTCCTCCTAGACTCAGCCCTCCCCAGTAACAGCCTTCCATCTCCATCCCCAGTTCCTCCTAGACTCAGCCCTCCCCAGTAACAGCCTTCCATCTCCATCCCCAGTTCCTCCTAGACTCAGCCTCTCCCCAGTAACAGCCTTCCATCTCCATCCCCAGTTCCTCCTAGACTCAGCCCTCCCCAGTAACAGCCTTCCATCTCCATCCCCAGTTCCTCCTAGACTCAGCCCTCCCCAGTAACAGCCTTCCATCTCCATCCCCAGTTCCTCCTAGACTCAGCCCTCCCCAGTAACAGCCTTCCATCTCCATCCCCAGTTCCTCCTAGACTCAGCCCTCCCCAGTAACAGCCTTCCATCTCCATCCCCAGTTCCTCCTAGACTCAGCCCTCCCCAGTAACAGCCTTCCATCTCCATCCCCAGTTCCTCCTAGACTCAGCCCTCCCCAGTAACAGCCTTCCATCTCCATCCCCAGTTCCTCCTAGACTCAGCCCTCCCCAGTAACAGCCTTCCATCTCCATCCCCAGTTCCTCCTAGACTCAGCCCTCCCCAGTAACAGCCTTCCATCTCCATCCCCAGTTCCTCCTAGACTCAGCAGCCTTCCATCTCCATCCCCAGTTCCTCTAGACTCAGCCCTCCCCAGTAACAGCCTTCCATCTCCATCCCCAGTTCCTCCTAGACTCAGCCCTCCCCAGTAACAGCCTTCCATCTCCATCCCCAGTTCCTCCTAGACTCAGCCCTCCCCAGTAACAGCCTTCCATCTCCATCCCCAGTTCCTCCTAGACTCAGCCCTCCCCAGTAACAGCCTTCCATCTCCATCCCCAGTTCCTCCTAGACTCAGCCCTCCCCAGTAACAGCCTTCCATCTCCATCCCCAGTTCCTCTAGACTCAGCCCTCCCCAGTAACAGCCTTCCATCTCCATCCCCAGTTCCTCCTAGACTCAGCCCTCCCCAGTAACAGCCTTCCATCTCCATCCCCAGTTCCTCCTAGACTCAGCCCTCCCCAGTAACAGCCTTCCATCTCCATCCCCAGTTCCTCCTAGACTCAGCCCTCCCCAGTAACAGCCTTCCATCTCCATCCCCAGTTCCTCCTAGACTCAGCCCTCCCCAGTAACAGCCTTCCATCTCCATCCCCAGTTCCTCCTAGACTCAGCCCTCCCCAGTAACAGCCTTCCATCTCCATCCCCAGTTCCTCCTAGACTCAGCCCTCCCCAGTAACAGCCTTCCATCTCCATCCCCAGTTCCTCCTAGACTCAGCCCTCCCCAGTAACAGCCTTCCATCTCCATCCCCAGTTCCTCCTAGACTCATCCCCAGTTCCTCTCCCCAGTAACAGCCTTCCATCTCCATCCCCAGTTCCTCCTAGACTCAGCCCTCCCCAGTAACAGCCTTCCATCTCCATCCCCAGTTCCTCCTAGACTCAGCCCTCCCCAGTAACAGCCTTCCATCTCCATCCCCAGTTCCTCCTAGACTCAGCCCTCCCCAGTAACAGCCTTCCATCTCCATCCCCAGTTCCTCCTAGACTCAGCCCTCCCCAGTAACAGCCTTCCATCTCCATCCCCAGTTCCTCCTCAGACTCCCCAGTAACCCTCCCCATCCCCAGTTCCTCCTAGACTCAGCCTCCCCAGTAACCATTCCATCTCCATCCCCAGTTCCTCCTAGACTCAGCCCTCCCCAGTAACAGCCTTCCATCTCCATCCCCAGTTCCTCCTAGACTCAGCCCTCCCCCAGTAACAGCCTTCCATCTCCATCCCCAGTTCCTCCTAGACTCAGCCCTCCCCAGTAACAGCCTTCCATCTCCATCCCCAGTTCCTCCTAGACTCAGCCCTCCCCAGTAACAGCCTTCCATCTCCATCCCCAGTTCCTCCTAGACTCAGCCCTCCCCCAGTAACAGCCTTCCATCTCCATCCCCAGTTCCTCCTAGACTCAGCCCTCCCCAGTAACAGCCTTCCATCTCCATCCCCAGTTCCTCCTAGACTCAGCCCCCCCAGTAACAGCCTTCCATCTCCATCCCCAGTTCCTCCTAGACTCAGCCCTCCCCAGTAACAGCCTTCCATCTCCATCCCCAGTTCCTCCTAGACTCAGCCCTCCCCAGTAACAGCCTTCCATCTCCATCCCCAGTTCCTCCTAGACTCAGCCCTCCAGCCTTCCATCTCCATCCCCAGTTCCTCCTAGACTCAGCCTTCCCCAGTAACAGCCTTCTCCATCCCCAGTTCCTCCTAGACTCAGCCCTCCCCAGTAACAGCCTTCCATCTCCATCCCCAGTTCCTCCTAGACTCAGCCCTCCCCAGTAACAGCCTTCCATCTCCATCCCCAGTTCCTCCTAGACTCAGCCCTCCCCAGTAACAGCCTTCCATCTCCATCCCCAGTTCCTCCTAGACTCAGCCCTCCCCAGTAACAGCCTTCCATCTCCATCCCCAGTTCCTCCTAGACTCAGCCCTCCCCAGTAACAGCCTTCCATCTCCATCCCCAGTTCCTCCTAGACTCAGCCCTCCCCAGTAACAGCCTTCCATCTCCATCCCCAGTTCCTCCTAGACTCAGCCCTCCCCAGTAACAGCCTTCCATCTCCATCCCCAGTTCCTCCTAGACTCAGCCCTCCCCAGTAACAGCCTTCCATCTCCATCCCCAGTTCCTCCTAGACTCAGCCCTCCCCAGTAACAGCCTTCCATCTCCATCCCCAGTTCCTCCTAGACTCAGCCCTCCCCAGTAACAGCCTTCCATCTCCATCCCCAGTTCCTCCTAGACTCAGCCCTCCCCAGTAACAGCCTTCCATCTCCATCCCCAGTTCCTCCTAGACTCAGCCCTCCCCAGTAACAGCCTTCCATCTCCATCCCCAGTTCCTCCTAGACTCAGCCCTCCCCAGTAACAGCCTTCCATCTCCATCCCCAGTTCCTCCAGACTCAGCCCTCCCCAGTCCCATCTCCATCCCCAGTTCCTCCTAGACTCAGCCCTCCCCAGCCTTCCATTCCCCAGTTCCTCTAGACTCAGCCCTCCCCAGTAACAGCCTTCCATCTCCATCCCCAGTTCCTCTCTCCCCCAGTAACAGACTCAGCCCTCCCCAGTAACAGCCTTCCATCTCCATCCCCAGTTCCTCCTAGACTCAGCCCTCCCCAGTAACAGCCTTCCATCTCCATCCCCAGTTCCTCCTAGACTCAGCCCTCCCCAGTAACAGCCTTCCATCTCCATCCCCAGTTCCTCCTAGACTCAGCCCTCCCCAGTAACAGCCTTCCATCTCCATCCCCAGTTCCTCCTAGACTCAGCCCTCCCCAGTAACAGCCTTCCATCTCCATCCCCAGTTCCTCCTAGACTCAGCCCTCCCCAGTAACAGCCTTCCATCTCCATCCCCAGTTCCTCCTAGACTCAGCCCTCCCCAGTAACAGCCTTCCATCTCCATCCCCAGTTCCTCCTAGACTCAGCCCTCCCCCAGTAACAGCCTTCCATCTCCATCCCCAGTTCCTCCTAGACTCAGCCCTCCCCAGTAACAGCCTTCCATCTCCATCCCCAGTTCCTCCTAGACTCAGCCCTCCCCAGTAACAGCCTTCCATCTCCATCCCCAGTTCCTCCTAGACTCAGCCCTCCCCAGTAACAGCCTTCCATCTCCATCCCCAGTTCCTCCTAGACTCAGCCCTCCCCAGTAACAGCCTTCCATCTCCATCCCCAGTTCCTCCTAGACTCAGCCCTCCCCAGTAACAGCCTTCCATCTCCATCCCCAGTTCCTCCTAGACTCAGCCCTCCCCAGTAACAGCCTTCCATCTCCATCCCCAGTTCCTCCTAGACTCAGCCCTCCCCAGTAACAGTTCCTCCTTCCATCTCCATCCCCAGTTCCTCCTAGACTCAGCCCTCCCCAGTAACAGCCTTCCATCTCCATCCCCAGTTCCTCCTAGACTCAGCCCTCCCCAGTAACAGCCTTCCATCTCCATCCCCAGTTCCTCCTAGACTCAGCCCTCCCCAGTAACAGCCTTCCATCTCCATCCCCAGTTCCTCCTAGACTCAGCCCTCCCCAGTAACAGCCTTCCATCTCCATCCCCAGTTCCTCCCCTAGACTCAGCCCTCCCCAGTAACAGCCTTCCATCTCCATCCCCAGTTCCTCCTAGACTCAGCCCTCCCCAGTAACAGCCTTCCATCTCCATCCCCAGTTCCTCCTAGACTCAGCCCTCCCCAGTAACAGCCTTCCATCTCCATCCCCAGTTCCTCCTAGACTCAGCCCTCCCCAGTAACAGCCTTCCATCTCCATCCCCAGTTCCTCCTAGACTCAGCCCTCCCCAGTAACAGCCTTCCATCTCCATCCCCAGTTCCTCCTAGACTCAGCCCTCCCCAGTAACAGCCTTCCATCTCCATCCCCAGTTCCTCCTAGACTCCATCCCCAGCCCCCCCCCAGTAACAGCCTTCCATCTCCATCCCCAGTTCCTCCTAGACTCAGCCCTCCCCAGTAACAGCCTTCCATCTCCATCCCCAGTTCCTCCTAGACTCAGCCCTCCCCAGTAACAGCCTTCCATCTCCATCCCCAGTTCCTCCTAGACTCAGCCCTCCCCAGTAACAGCCTTCCATCTCCATCCCCAGTTCCTCCTAGACTCAGCCCTCCCCAGTAACAGCCTTCCATCTCCATCCCCAGTTCCTCCTAGACTCAGCCCTCCCCAGTAACAGCCTTCCATCTCCATCCCCAGTTCCTCCTAGACTCAGCCCTCCCCAGTAACAGCCTTCCATCTCCATCCCCAGTTCCTCCTAGACTCAGCCCTCCCCAGTAACAGCCTTCCATCTCCATCCCCAGTTCCTCCTAGACTCAGCCCTCCCCAGTAACAGCCTTCCATCTCCATCCCCAGTTCCTCCTAGACTCAGCCCTCCCCAGTAACAGCCTTCCATCTCCATCCCCAGTTCCTCCTAGACTCAGCCCTCCCCAGTAACAGCCTTCCATCTCCATCCCCAGTTCCTCCTAGACTCAGCCCTCCCCAGTAACAGCCTTCCATCTCCATCCCCAGTTCCTCCTAGACTCAGCCCTCCCCAGTAACAGCCTTCCATCTCCATCCCCAGTTCCCAGTTCCTCCTAGACTCAGCCCTCCCCAGTAACAGCCTTCCATCTCCATCCCCAGTTCCTCCTAGACTCAGCCCTCCCCAGTAACAGCCTTCCATCTCCATCCCCAGTTCCTCCTAGACTCAGCCCTCCCCAGTAACAGCCTTCCATCTCCATCCCCAGTTCCTCCTAGACTCAGCCCTCCCCAGTAACAGCCTTCCATCTCCATCCCCAGTTCCTCCTAGACTCAGCCCTCCCCAGTAACAGCCTTCCATCTCCATCCCCAGTTCCTCCTAGACTCAGCCCTCCCCAGTAACAGCCTTCCATCTCCATCCCCAGTTCCTCCTAGACTCAGCCCTCCCCAGTAACAGCCTTCCATCTCCATCCCCAGTTCCTCCTAGACTCAGCCCTCCCCAGTAACAGCCTTCCATCTCCATCCCCAGTTCCTCCTAGACTCAGCCCTCCCCAGTAACAGCCTTCCATCTCCATCCCCAGTTCCTCCTAGACTCAGCCCTCCCCAGTAACAGCCTCCCCAGTTCCTCCTAGACTCAGCCCTCCCCAGTAACAGCCTTCCATCTCCATCCCCAGTTCCTCCTAGACTCAGCCCTCCCCAGTAACAGCCTTCCATCTCCATCCCCAGTTCCTCCTAGACTCAGCCCTCCCCAGTAACAGCCTTCCATCTCCATCCCCAGTTCCTCCTAGACTCAGCCCTCCCCAGTAACAGCCTTCCATCTCCATCCCCAGTTCCTCCTAGACTAGCCCTCCCCAGTTCCTCCTAGACTCAGCCTCCTCCCCAGTAAACAGCCTTCCATCTCCATCCCCAGTTCCTCCTAGACTCAGCCCTCCCCAGTAACAGCCTTCCATCTCCATCCCCAGTTCCTCCTAGACTCAGCCCTCCCCAGTAACAGCCTTCCATCTCCATCCCCAGTTCCTCCTAGACTCAGCCCTCCCCAGTAACAGCCTTCCATCTCCATCCCCAGTTCCTCCTAGACTCAGCCCTCCCCAGTAACAGCCTTCCATCTCCATCCCCAGTTCCTCCTAGACTCAGCCCTCCCCAGTAACAGCCTTCCATCTCCATCCCCAGTTCCTCCTAGACTCAGCCCTCCCCAGTAACAGCCTTCCATCTCCATCCCCAGTTCCTCCTAGACTCAGCCCTCCCCAGTAACAGCCTTCCATCTCCATCCCCAGTTCCTCCCCAGACTCAGCCCTCCCCCCCAGTAACAGCCTTCCATCTCCATCCCCAGTTCCTCCTAGACTCAGCCCTCCCCAGTAACAGCCTTCCATCTCCATCCCCAGTTCCTCCTAGACTCAGCCCTCCCCAGTAACAGCCTTCCATCTCCATCCCCAGTTCCTCCTAGACTCAGCCCTCCCCAGTAACAGCCTTCCATCTCCATCCCCAGTTCCTCCTAGACTCAGCCCTCCCCAGTAACAGCCTTCCATCTCCATCCCCAGTTCCTCCTAGACTCAGCCCTCCCCAGTAACAGCCTTCCATCTCCATCCCCAGTTCCTCCTAGACTCAGCCCTCCCCAGTAACAGCCTTCCATCTCCATCCCCAGTTCCTCCTAGACTCAGCCCTCCCCAGTAACAGCCTTCCATCTCCATCCCCAGTTCCTCCTAGACTCAGCCCTCCCCAGTAACAGCCTTCCATCTCCATCCCCAGTTCCTCCTAGACTCAGCCCTCCCCAGTAACAGCCTTCCATCTCCATCCCCAGTTCCTCCTAGACTCAGCCCTCCCCAGTAACAGCCTTCCATCTCCATCCCCAGTTCCTCCTAGACTCAGCCCTCCCCAGTAACAGCCTTCCATCTCCATCCCCAGTTCCTCCTAGACTCAGCCCTCCCCAGTAACAGCCTTCCATCTCCATCCCCAGTTCCTCCTAGACTCAGCCCTCCCCAGTAACAGCCTTCCATCTCCATCCCCAGTTCCTCCTAGACTCAGCCCTCCCCAGTAACAGCCTTCCATCTCCATCCCCAGTTCCTCCTAGACTCAGCCCTCCCCAGTAACAGCCTTCCATCTCCATCCCCAGTTCCTCCTAGACTCAGCCCTCCCCAGTAACAGCCTTCCATCTCCATCCCCAGTTCCTCCTAGACTCAGCCCTCCCCAGTAACAGCCTTCCATCTCCATCCCCAGTTCCTCCTAGACTCAGCCCTCCCCAGTAACAGCCTTCCATCTCCATCCCCAGTTCCTCCAGACTCAGCCCTCCCCAGTAACAGCCTTCCATCTCCATCCCCAGTTCCTCCTAGACTCAGCCCTCCCCAGTAACAGCCTTCCATCTCCATCCCCAGTTCCTCCTAGACTCAGCCCTCCCCAGTAACAGCCTTCCATCTCCATCCCCAGTTCCTCCTAGACTCAGCCCTCCCCAGTAACAGCCTTCCATCTCCATCCCCAGTTCCTCCTAGACTCAGCCCTCCCCAGTAACAGCCTTCCATCTCCATCCCCAGTTCCTCCTAGACTCAGCCCTCCCCAGTAACAGCCTTCCATCTCCATCCCCAGTTCCTCCTAGACTCAGCCCTCCCCAGTAACAGCCTTCCATCTCCATCCCCAGTTCCTCCTAGACTCAGCCCTCCCCAGTAACAGCCTTCCATCTCCATCCCCAGTTCCTCCTAGACTCAGCCCTCCCCAGTAACAGCCTTCCATCTCCATCCCCAGTTCCTCCTAGACTCAGCCCTCCCCAGTAACAGCCTTCCATCTCCATCCCCAGTTCCTCCTAGACTCAGCCCTCCCCAGTAACAGCCTTCCATCTCCATCCCCAGTTCCTCCTAGACTCAGCCCTCCCCAGTAACAGCCTTCCATCTCCATCCCCAGTTCCTCCTAGACTCAGCCCTCCCCAGTAACAGCCTTCCATCTCCATCCCCAGTTCCTCCTAGACTCAGCCCTCCCCAGTAACAGCCTTCCATCAGTTCCTCCTAGACTCAGCCCTCCCCAGTAACAGCCTTCCATCTCCATCCCCAGTTCCTCCTAGACTCAGCCCTCCCCAGTAACAGCCTTCCATCTCCATCCCCAGTTCCTCCTAGACTCAGCCCTCCCCCAGTAACAGCCTTCCATCTCCATCCCCAGTTCCTCCTAGACTCAGCCCTCCCCAGTAACAGCCTTCCATCTCCATCCCCAGTTCCTCCTAGACTCAGCCCTCCCCAGTAACAGCCTTCCATCTCCATCCCCAGTTCCTCCTAGACTCAGCCCTCCCCAGTAACAGCCTTCCATCTCCATCCCCAGTTCCTCCTAGACTCAGCCCTCCCCAGTAACAGCCTTCCATCTCCATCCCCAGTTCCTCCTAGACTCAGCCCTCCCCAGTAACAGCCTTCCATCTCCATCCCCAGTTCCTCCTAGACTCAGCCCTCCCCAGTAACAGCCTTCCATCTCCATCCCCAGTTCCTCCTAGACTCAGCCCTCCCCAGTAACAGCCTTCCATCTCCATCCCCAGTTCCTCCTAGACTCAGCCCTCCCCAGTAACAGCCTTCCATCTCCATCCCCAGTTCCTCCTAGACTCAGCCCTCCCCAGTAACAGCCTTCCATCTCCATCCCCAGTTCCTCCTAGACTCAGCCCTCCCCAGTAACAGCCTTCCATCTCCATCCCCAGTTCCTCCTAGACTCAGCCCTCCCCAGTAACAGCCTTCCATCTCCATCCCCAGTTCCTCCTAGACTCAGCCCTCCCCCAGTAACAGCCTTCCATCTCCATCCCCAGTTCCTCCTAGACTCAGCCCTCCCCAGTAACAGCCTTCCATCTCCATCCCCAGTTCCTCCTAGACTCAGCCCTCCCCAGTAACAGCCTTCCATCTCCATCCCCAGTTCCTCCTAGACTCAGCCCTCCCCAGTAACAGCCTTCCATCTCCATCCCCAGTTCCTCCTAGACTCAGCCCTCCCCAGTAACAGCCTTCCATCTCCATCCCCAGTTCCTCCTAGACTCAGCCCTCCCCAGTAACAGCCTTCCATCTCCATCCCCAGTTCCTCCTAGACTCAGCCCTCCCCAGTAACAGCCTTCCATCTCCATCCCCAGTTCCTCCTAGACTCAGCCCTCCCCAGTAACAGCCTTCCATCTCCATCCCCAGTTCCTCCTAGACTCAGCCCTCCCCAGTAACAGCCTTCCATCTCCATCCCCAGTTCCTCCTAGACTCAGCCCTCCCCAGTAACAGCCTTCCATCTCCATCCCCAGTTCCTCCTAGACTCAGCCCTCCCCAGTAACAGCCTTCCATCTCCATCCCCAGTTCCTCCTAGACTCAGCCCTCCCCCAGTAACAGCCTTCCATCTCCATCCCCAGTTCCTCCTAGACTCAGCCCTCCCCAGTAACAGCCTTCCATCTCCATCCCCAGTTCCTCCTAGACTCAGCCCTCCCCAGTAACAGCCTTCCATCTCCATCCCCAGTTCCTCCTAGACTCAGCCCTCCCCAGTAACAGCCTTCCATCTCCATCCCCAGTTCCTCCTAGACTCAGCCCTCCCCAGTAACAGCCTTCCATCTCCATCCCCAGTTCCTCCTAGACTCAGCCCTCCCCAGTAACAGCCTTCCATCTCCATCCCCAGTTCCTCCTAGACTCAGCCCTCCCCAGTAACAGCCTTCCATCTCCATCCCCAGTTCCTCCTAGACTCAGCCCTCCCCAGTAACAGCCTTCCATCTCCATCCCCAGTTCCTCCTAGACTCAGCCCTCCCCAGTAACAGCCTTCCATCTCCATCCCCAGTTCCTCCTAGACTCAGCCCTCCCCAGTAACAGCCTTCCATCTCCATCCCCAGTTCCTCCTAGACTCAGCCCTCCCCAGTAACAGCCTTCCATCTCCATCCCCAGTTCCTCCTAGACTCAGCCCTCCCCAGTAACAGCCTTCCATCTCCATCCCCAGTTCCTCCTAGACTCAGCCCTCCCCAGTAACAGCCTTCCATCTCCATCCCCAGTTCCTCCTAGACTCAGCCCTCCCCAGTAACAGCCTTCCATCTCCATCCCCAGTTCCTCCTAGACTCAGCCCTCCCCAGTAACAGCCTTCCATCTCCATCCCCAGTTCCTCCTAGACTCAGCCCTCCCCAGTAACAGCCTTCCATCTCCATCCCCAGTTCCTCCTAGACTCAGCCCTCCCCAGTAACAGCCTTCCATCTCCATCCCCAGTTCCTCCTAGACTCAGCCCTCCCCAGTAACAGCCTTCCATCTCCATCCCCAGTTCCTCCTAGACTCAGCCCTCCCCAGTAACAGCCTTCCATCTCCATCCCCAGTTCCTCCTAGACTCAGCCCTCCCCAGTAACAGCCTTCCATCTCCATCCCCAGTTCCTCCTAGACTCAGCCCTCCCCAGTAACAGCCTTCCATCTCCATCCCCAGTTCCTCCTAGACTCAGCCCTCCCCAGTAACAGCCTTCCATCTCCATCCCCAGTTCCTCCTAGACTCAGCCCTCCCCAGTAACAGCCTTCCATCTCCATCCCCAGTTCCTCCTAGACTCAGCCCTCCCCAGTAACAGCCTTCCATCTCCATCCCCAGTTCCTCCTAGACTCAGCCCTCCCCAGTAACAGCCTTCCATCTCCATCCCCAGTTCCTCCTAGACTCAGCCCTCCCCAGTAACAGCCTTCCATCTCCATCCCCAGTTCCTCCTAGACTCAGCCCTCCCCAGTAACAGCCTTCCATCTCCATCCCCAGTTCCTCCTAGACTCAGCCCTCCCCAGTAACAGCCTTCCATCTCCATCCCCAGTTCCTCCTAGACTCAGCCCTCCCCAGTAACAGCCTTCCATCTCCATCCCCAGTTCCTCCTAGACTCAGCCCTCCCCAGTAACAGCCTTCCATCTCCATCCCCAGTTCCTCCTAGACTCAGCCCTCCCCAGTAACAGCCTTCCATCTCCATCCCCAGTTCCTCCTAGACTCAGCCCTCCCCAGTAACAGCCTTCCATCTCCATCCCCAGTTCCTCCTAGACTCAGCCCTCCCCAGTAACAGCCTTCCATCTCCATCCCCAGTTCCTCCTAGACTCAGCCCTCCCCAGTAACAGCCTTCCATCTCCATCCCCAGTTCCTCCTAGACTCAGCCCTCCCCAGTAACAGCCTTCCATCTCCATCCCCAGTTCCTCCTAGACTCAGCCCTCCCCAGTAACAGCCTTCCATCTCCATCCCCAGTTCCTCCTAGACTCAGCCCTCCCCAGTAACAGCCTTCCATCTCCATCCCCAGTTCCTCCTAGACTCAGCCCTCCCCAGTAACAGCCTTCCATCTCCATCCCCAGTTCCTCCTAGACTCAGCCCTCCCCAGTAACAGCCTTCCATCTCCATCCCCAGTTCCTCCTAGACTCAGCCCTCCCCAGTAACAGCCTTCCATCTCCATCCCCAGTTCCTCCTAGACTCAGCCCTCCCCAGTAACAGCCTTCCATCTCCATCCCCAGTTCCTCCTAGACTCAGCCCTCCCCAGTAACAGCCTTCCATCTCCATCCCCAGTTCCTCCTAGACTCAGCCCTCCCCAGTAACAGCCTTCCATCTCCATCCCCAGTTCCTCCTAGACTCAGCCCTCCCCAGTAACAGCCTTCCATCTCCATCCCCAGTTCCTCCTAGACTCAGCCCTCCCCAGTAACAGCCTTCCATCTCCATCCCCAGTTCCTCCTAGACTCAGCCCTCCCCAGTAACAGCCTTCCATCTCCATCCCCAGTTCCTCCTAGACCATCCCCAGTTCCTCCTAGACTCAGCCCTCCCCAGTAACAGCCTTCCATCTCCATCCCCAGTTCCTCCTAGACTCAGCCCTCCCCAGTAACAGCCTTCCATCTCCATCCCCAGTTCCTCCTAGACTCAGCCCTCCCCAGTAACAGCCTTCCATCTCCATCCCCAGTTCCTCCTAGACTCAGCCCTCCCCAGTAACAGCCTTCCATCTCCATCCCCAGTTCCTCCTAGACTCAGCCCTCCCCAGTAACAGCCTTCCATCTCCATCCCCAGTTCCTCCTAGACTCAGCCCTCCCCAGTAACAGCCTTCCATCTCCATCCCCAGTTCCTCCTAGACTCAGCCCTCCCCAGTAACAGCCTTCCATCTCCATCCCCAGTTCCTCCTAGACTCAGCCCTCCCCAGTAACAGCCTTCCATCTCCATCCCCAGTTCCTCCTAGACTCAGCCCTCCCCAGTAACAGCCTTCCATCTCCATCCCCAGTTCCTCCTAGACTCAGCCCTCCCCAGTAACAGCCTTCCATCTCCATCCCCAGTTCCTCCTAGACTCAGCCCTCCCCAGTAACAGCCTTCCATCTCCATCCCCAGTTCCTCCTAGACTCAGCCCTCCCCAGTAACAGCCTTCCATCTCCATCCCCAGTTCCTCCTAGACTCAGCCCTCCCCAGTAACAGCCTTCCATCTCCATCCCCAGTTCCTCCTAGACTCAGCCCTAGACTCAGCCCTCCCCCAGTAACAGCCTTCCATCTCCATCCCCAGTTCCTCCTAGACTCAGCCCTCCCCAGTAACAGCCTTCCATCTCCATCCCCAGTTCCTCCTAGACTCAGCCCTCCCCAGTAACAGCCTTCCATCTCCATCCCCAGTTCCTCCTAGACTCAGCCCTCCCCAGTAACAGCCTTCCATCTCCATCCCCAGTTCCTCCTAGACTCAGCCCTCCCCAGTAACAGCCTTCCATCTCCATCCCCAGTTCCTCCTAGACTCAGCCCCCCCCAGTAACAGCCTTCCATCTCCATCCCCAACAGCCTTCCATCTCCATCTCCATCCCCAGTTCCTCCTAGACTCAGCCCTCCCCAGTAACAGCCTTCCATCTCCATCCCCAGTTCCTCCTAGACTCAGCCCTCCCCAGTAACAGCCTTCCATCTCCATCCCCAGTTCCTCCTAGACTCAGCCCTCCCCAGTAACAGCCTTCCATCTCCATCCCCAGTTCCTCCTAGACTCAGCCCTCCCCAGTAACAGCCTTCCATCTCCATCCCCAGTTCCTCCTAGACTCAGCCCTCCCCAGTAACAGCCTTCCATCTCCATCCCCAGTTCCTCCTAGACTCAGCCCTCCCCCAGTAACAGCCTTCCATCTCCATCCCCAGTTCCTCCTAGACTCAGCCCTCCCCCCCAGTAACAGCCTTCCATCTCCATCCCCAGTTCCTCCTAGACTCAGCCCTCCCCAGTAACAGCCTTCCATCTCCATCCCCAGTTCCTCCTAGACTCAGCCCTCCCCAGTAACAGCCTTCCATCTCCATCCCCAGTTCCTCCTAGACTCAGCCCTCCCCAGTAACAGCCTTCCATCTCCATCCCCAGTTCCTCCTAGACTCAGCCCTCCCCAGTAACAGCCTTCCATCTCCATCCCCAGTTCCTCCTAGACTCAGCCCTCCCCAGTAACAGCCTTCCATCTCCATCCCCAGTTCCTCCTAGACTCAGCCCTCCCCAGTAACAGCCTTCCATCTCCATCCCCAGTTCCTCCTAGACTCAGCCCTCCCCAGTAACAGCCTTCCATCTCCATCCCCAGTTCCTCCTAGACTCAGCCCTCCCCAGTAACAGCCTTCCATCTCCATCCCCAGTTCCTCCTAGACTCAGCCCTCCCCAGTAACAGCCTTCCATCTCCATCCCCAGTTCCTCCTAGACTCAGCCCTCCCCAGTAACAGCCTTCCATCTCCATCCCCAGTTCCTCCTAGACTCAGCCCTCCCCAGTAACAGCCTTCCATCTCCATCCCCAGTTCCTCCTAGACTCAGCCCTCCCCAGTAACAGCCTTCCATCTCCATCCCCAGTTCCTCCTAGACTCAGCCCTCCCCAGTAACAGCCTTCCATCTCCATCCCCAGTTCCTCCTAGACTCAGCCCTCCCCAGTAACAGCCTTCCATCTCCATCCCCAGTTCCTCCTAGACTCAGCCCTCCCCAGTAACAGCCTTCCATCTCCATCCCCAGTTCCTCCTATCCCCCCCAGTAGTTCCCCCAGTTCCTAGACTCAGCCCTCCCCAGTAACAGCCTTCCATCTCCATCCCCAGTTCCTCCTAGACTCAGCCCTCCCCCCCAGTAACAGCCTTCCATCTCTATCCCCAGTTCCTCCTAGACTCAGCCCTCCCCAGTAACAGCCTTCCATCTCCATCCCCAGTTCCTCCTAGACTCAGCCCTCCCCAGTAACAGCCTTCCATCTCCATCCCCAGTTCCTCCTAGACTCAGCCCTCCCCCAGTAACAGCCTTCCATCTGAAGAGAGAAGAGAGGATACGGTCGGTGTGCTTAGCCAGGCTTTAGTAATGTCTTCCCCAAACACAGCAGGCAGTGTAGAGTACAGCTGAGGACATATCTTTGGAAGGGAGGGAGGGAGGGAGGGAGGGAGGGAGGGAGGGAGGGAGGGAGGGAGGGAGGGAGGGAGGCGAGAGAAAAACAATTTTGGTTTAAATGGATAATAGATCAGACAAAAGAGCTTTGTCCAGTATCAGAATAATGGTCAACTATTGAATTAATTTCAATAGTAAAGTATTGAGTGAATCCTCCTAGTACAACATCACAATCCCAACTGGGCTGTTCTTCAGTACAAAATACTCACTTGAGATACTTGTACAGTTATCAACAGACAAGAGCCTTCCATTACAGTACAGATTCACGTGTAGTACTGAATCACTCGCAGTACAGATTCACGTGCAGTATAGATTCACGTGCAGTACAGATTCAGTTGCAGCACAGATTCAGTTGCAGTACAGATTAAGTTGCAGTACAGATTCAGTTGCAGTACAGATTCACTTGCAGTACAGATTCATTTGCAGTACAGATTGGCTTCCCCATTCACTAACCTTCCCAACAACCAGACACTGTTCTGTTGGTTAATAGATCCAGAGCTTCATTCACATCTAATACAAAGACTACAGTGATTGTCTGTGCTCTGAATAGATCTGGGTTCACATTCTACCTCATTCAGTCTATAACTATAACCTTACATGACAAACTGTTCAATTTAACAAAACTGTATTTATAGTGTCCACTAAGGAGCAATTCCAACTGTCCCACTACAGAAAGGACCCGGGACCCTACAGTACAGTACCCAATCAGTCAGGAGGTGTTTTAATATAATATGTCCCCCTACAGAAAGGACCCTACAGTACAGTACCCAATCAGTCAGTAGGTGTTGTAATATAATATGTCCCCCTATCAGTCCATACCCAGTCAGTCAGTAGGTATAATATGTCCCCCTACAGAAAGGACCCTACAGTACAGTACCCAGTCAGTCAGTAGGTGTTGTAATATAATATGTCCCCTACAGAAAGGACCCTCAGTACAGTCCAGTCCCCAGTTCCTCCTAATATAATATGTCCCTCCCAGTAAAGGACCTTCAGTACAGTACTCCAGTCAGTCAGTTGTTGTAATATAATATGTCCCTCTACAGAAAGGACCCTACAGTACAGTACCCAGTCAGTCAGTTCCATATAATACCCAGTTCCCCTAGAAAGGACCCAGTACAGTACAGTACCCAGTCAGTCAGTAGGTGTTTTAATATAATATGTCCCCCTACAGTTCCTCCTAGGACCCTACAGTACAGTACCCAGTCAGTCAGTAGGTGTTGTAATATAATTCCCCTAGACAGAAGCCCTACAGTACAGTACCCAGTCAGTCAGTAGGTGTTGTAATATAATATGTCCCCCAGAAAGGACCCTACAGTAAAGGACCCTACAGTACAGTACCCAGTCAGTCAGTAGGTGTTGTCCCCTACCTATAAGTACTCAGCCCCCCAGAAAGGACCCTACAGTACAGTACCCATCAGTCAGTAGGTGTTGTAATATAATATGTCCCCCCCCAGAAAGGACCCTACAGTACAGTACCCAGTCAGTCAGTAGGTGTTGTAATATAATATGTCCCCTACAGAAAGGACCCTACAGTACAGTACCCAGTCAGTCAGTAGGTGTTGTAATATAATATGTCCCCCTACAGAAAGTTCCTCTTAGACTCACCCTACAGTAGCCTTCAGTACCCCAGTCAGTCAGTAGGTGTTGTAATATAATATGTCCCCCAGAAAGGACCCTACAGTACAGTACCCAGTCAGTCAGTAGGTGTTGTAATATAATATGTCCCCTACAGAAAGGACCCTACAGTACAGTACCCAGTCAGTCAGTAGGTGTTGTAATATAATATGTCCCCAGTTCAGTAAGTACCCAGTCAGTCACCCCCTCAGAAAGGACCCCCAGTACAGCAGTCAGTAGGTGTTTTAATATAATATGTCCCAGTCAGTCAGTTGTTGTAATATAATATGTCCCTCTACAGAAAGGACCCTACAGTACCCCCTAGTCAGTCAGTAGGTGTTGTAATATAATATGTCCACAGTCAGTCCCCCCTACAGAAAGGACCCTACAGTACAGTACCCAGTCAGTCAGTCCCCAGTTGTAATATAATATGTCCCCCCTACAGAAAGGACCTTCAGTACAGTACCCAGTCAGTCAGTTCCCCCTACAGAAAGGACCCTACAGTACAGTACCCAGTCAGTCAGTCCCCAGTTCCTCTAATATAATCAGTCCCCCTACAGAAAGGACCCTACAGTACAGTACCCAGTCAGTCAGTAGGTGTTGTTAATATGTCCCCTAATATTCAGTACCCCCAGCCCTCCCCAGAAAGGACCTTACAGTACAGTACCCAGTCAGTCAGTAGGTGTTGTAATATAATATGTCCCCCTACAGACTCAGGACCCTACAGTACAGTACCCAGTCAGTCAGTAGGTGTTGTAATATAATATGTCCCCCTACAGAAAGGACCCTACAGTACAGTACCCAGTCAGTCAGTGTTGGTGTTGTAATATAATATGTCCCCAGTCTACAGAAAGGACCCTACAGTACAGTACCCAGTCAGTCAGTCCCCAGGTTTGTAATATAATAGTCCCTACAGAAAGGACCCTCTACAGTCCCCAGTCAGTCAGTAGGTGTTGTAATATAATATGTCCCCCTACAGAAAGGACCCTACAGTACCCCATCAGTCAGTAGGTGTTCCTCCTATAATAGTCCCCCCAGAAAGGACCTTCCAGTACAGAATTCAGTCAGTTACAGAAAGGACCCTACAGTACAGTACCCAGTCAGTCAGTAGGTGTTGTAATCTAATATGTCCCCCTACAGAAAGGACCCTACAGTACAGTACCCAGTCAGTCAGTTTGTAATATAATATGTCCCCATACCCAGTCAGTCAGTAGGTGTTGTAATATAATATGTCCCCCTCTACAGAACCCAGGTAGGTGTTGTAATATAATATGTCCCCAGAACCCTACAGTACAGTACCCAGTCAGTCAGTAGGTGTTGTAATATAATATGTCCCCCTACATACAGTACAGTACCCAGTCAGTTAGGTGTTGTAATATAATATGTCCCCTAGAAAGGACCCTACAGTAACAGTACCCAGTCAGTCAGTATGTTGTAATATAATATGTCCCCTACAGAAAGGACCCTAGTACAGTAAGTCAGTCAGTAGGTGTTGTAATATAATATGTCCCCTACAGAAAGGACCCTACAGTACAGTACCCAGTCAGTCAGTAGGTGTTGTAATATAATATGTCCCCCTAGAAAGGACCCTACAGTACAGTACCCAGTCAGTCAGTAGGTGTTGTAATATAATATGTCCCCATCTACAGTAAGTCAGTTCAGTAGGTGTTGTAATATAATATGTCCCTACAGAAAGGACCCTACAGTACACCCAGTCAGTCAGTAGGTGTTGTAATATAATATGTCCCCAGTCAGAAAGGACCCAGTACAGTACCCAGTCAGTCAGAAAGGGACCCTACAGTACAGTACCCAGTCAGTCAGTAGGTGTTGTAATTTAATATGTCCCCCTACAGAAAGGACCCTACAGTACAGTACCCAGTCAGTCAGTAGGTGTTGTAATAATATGTCCCCCTACAGAAAGGACCCAGTCAGTCAGTAGGTCAGTCAGTACCCAGGTCAGTAGGTGTTGTAATATAATATGTCCCCCTACAGAAAGGACCCTACAGTACAGTACCCAGTCAGTCAGTAGGTGTTGTAATATAATATGTCCCCCTACAGAAAGGACCTACAGTACAGTACCCAGTCAGTCAGTAGGTGTTGTAATAGTCCCCCTTTAGAAAGGAGTCAGTACCCAGTCAGTCAGGTGTTGTAATATAATATGTCCCCTACAGAAAGGACCCTCAGTACAGTACCCAGTCAGTCAGTTGTTGTAATATAATATGTCCCCTACAGAAAGGACCCTTACAGTACCAGTACAGTACAGTTCAGTAGTCAGTCAGGGTGTTGTAATATAATATGTCCCCTACAGAAAGGACCCTACAGTAAGGAGTACTTCAGTACAGTCAGTCAGTAGGTGTTGTACAGTTATAATATGTCTAAGAAAGGACCCATACAGTACAGACCCAGTCAGTCAGTACAGTACCCAGAAGGACCCTACAGTACAGTGTCAGTCAGTAGGTGTTGTAATATAATATGTCCCCCTACAGAAAGGACCCTACAGTCAGTAGAGTACCCAGTCAGTCAGTAGGTGTTGTAATATAATATGTCCCCCTACAGAAAGGACCCTACAGTTGCAGTACAGATTACAGAAAGGACCCTACAGTACAGTACCCAGTCAGTCAGTAGGTGTTGTAATATAATATGTCCCCCTACAGAAAGGACCCTACAGCAGTACAGTACCCCCTTCAGTCAGTCAGTACCAGACACTGTTCTGTTGTAATAGATCAGAAAGGACCCATACAGTACAGTCTAAGTACAGTAGACTCAGTGTTGTTGTGCCCCCTACAGAAAGGACCCTACAGTACAGTACCCAGTCAGTCAGTAGGTGTTGTAATATAATATGTCCCCTATAAAAGGACCCTACAGAAAGGACCTACAGTACTGTCAGTCAGTAGGTGTTTAATATAATATGTCCCCTACAGAAAGGACCCTACAGTACAGTACCCAGTCAGTCAGTAGGTGTTCAATATAATATGTCCCCCTACAGAAAGGACCCTACAGAAGTACCCAATCAGTCAGGAGGTGTTTTAATATAATATGTCCCCCTACAGAAAGGACCCTACAGTACAGTACCCAGTCAGTCAGTAGGTGTTGTAATATAATATGTCCTCTACAGAAAGGACCCTACTACAGAAAGGACCCTACAGTACAGTACCCAGTCAGTCAGTAGGTGTTGTAATATAATATGTCCCCCTACAGAAAGGACCCTACAGTACAGAAAGGACCCTACAGTACAGTACCCAGTCAGTCAGTAGGTGTTGTAATATAATATGTCCCCTACAGAAAGGACCCTACAGTACAGTACCCAGTCA
>NC_088403.1:13227262-13247262 GCF_034236695.1 Oncorhynchus nerka
CCTGTTTCTCTGCACTAGACAAAGGCAGACCCAGATACTGTATGTGGTGAAAGGCCACAGAGGATTGGCCTGTTTCTGCACTAGACAAAGGCAGACCCAGATACTGTATGTGGTGAAAGGCCACCGAGGGATTGGCCTGTTTCTGCACTAGACAAAGGCAGACCCAGATACTGTATGTGGTGAAAGGCCACCGAGGATTGGCCTGTTTCTGCACTAGACAAAGGCAGACCCAGATACTGTATGTGGTGAAAGGCCACAGAGGATTGGCCTGTTTCTGCACTAGACAAAGGCAGACCCAGATACTGTATGTGGTGAAAGGCCACAGAGGATTGGCCTGTTTCTGCACTAGACAAAGGCAGACCCAGATACTGTATGTGGTGAAAGGCCACAGAGGATTGGCCTGTTTCTGCACTAGACAAAGGCAGACCCAGATACTGTATGTGGTGAAAGGCCACAGAGGATTGGCCTGTTTCTGCACTAGACAAAGGCAGACCCAGATACTGTATGTGGTGAAAGGCCACCGAGGATTGGCCTGTTTCTGCACTAGACAAAGGCAGACCCAGATACTGTATGTGGTGAAAGGCCACCGAGGATTGGCCTGTTTCTGCACTAGACAAAGGCAGACCCAGATACTGTATGTGGTGAAAGGCCACAGAGGATTGGCCTGTTTCTGCACTAGACAAAGGCAGACCCAGATACTGTATGTGGTGAAAGGCCACAGAGGATTGGCCTGTTTCTGCACTAGACAAAGGCAGACCCAGATACTGTATGTGGTGAAAGGCCACCGAGGATTGGCCTGTTTCTGCACTAGACAAAGGCAGACCCAGATACTGTATGTGGTGAAAGGCCACCGAGGATTGGCCTGTTTCTGCACTAGACAAAGGCAGACCCAGATACTGTATGTGGTGAAAGGCCACCGAGGATTGGCCTGTTTCTGCACTAGACAAAGGCAGACCCAGATACTGTATGTGGTGAAAGGCCACAGAGGATTGGCCTGTTTCTGCACTAGACAAAGGCAGACCCAGATACTGTATGTGGTGAAAGGCCACAGAGGATTGGCCTGTTTCTGCACTAGACAAAGGCAGACCCAGATACTGTATGTGGTGAAAGGCCACAGGGATTGGCCTGTTTCTGCACTAGACAAAGGCAGACCCAGATACTGTATGTGGTGAAAGGCCACAGAGGATTGGCCTGTTTCTGCACTAGACAAAGGCAGACCCAGATACTGTATGTGGTGAAAGGCCACCGAGGATTGGCCTGTTTCTGCACTAGACAAAGGCAGACCCAGATACTGTATGTGGTGAAAGGCCACAGAGGATTGGCCTGTTTCTGCACTAGACAAAGGCAGACCCAGATACTGTATGTGGTGAAAGGCCACCGAGGATTGGCCTGTTTCTGCACTAGACAAAGGCAGACCCAGATACTGTATGTGGTGAAAGGCCACCGAGGATTGGCCTGTTTCTGCACTAGACAAAGGCAGACCCAGATACTGTATGTGGTGAAAGGCCACCGAGGATTGGCCTGTTTCTGCACTAGACAAAGGCAGACCCAGATACTGTATGTGGTGAAAGGCCACAGAGGATTGGCCTGTTTCTGCACTAGACAAAGGCAGACCCAGATACTGTATGTGGTGAAAGGCCACCGAGGATTGGCCTGTTTCTGCACTAGACAAAGGCAGACCCAGATACTGTATGTGGTGAAAGGCCACCGAGGATTGGCCTGTTTCTGCACTAGACAAAGGCAGACCCAGATACTGTATGTGGTGAAAGGCCACCGAGGATTAGCCTGTTTCTGCACTAGACAAAGGCAGACCCAGATACTGTATGTGGTGAAAGGCCACAGAGGATTGGCCTGTTTCTGCACTAGACAAAGGCAGACCCAGATACTGTATGTGGTGAAAGGCCACCGAGGATTGGCCTGTTTCTGCACTAGACAAAGGCAGACCCAGATACTGTTGTATGTGGTGAAAGGCCACCGAGGATTGGCCTGTTTCTGCACTAGACAAAGGCAGACCCAGATACTGTATGTGGTGAAAGGCCACCGAGGATTGGCCTGTTTCTGCACTAGACAAAGGCAGACCCAGATACTGTATGTGGTGAAAGGCCACCGAGGATTGGCCTGTTTCTGCACTAGACAAAGGCAAACCCAGCCAGGGAAGGAACATTTGGCTGGGATCACACAGACCAATCAGATATCATTATAAGGGTTCACAGACTGGCTCTAAAGAGCGTTTTGTGCAGTTTACGTTTGGTAAATTCCACAGGTTGACTTTGGAATACAAAAAGTACTAACTACTTTTAGAAGCTAAGCACATCTGCTACTACCGTATGTACACACACATGAAGACACACACAGGAAGACACACACATGAAGACACACACAGGAAGACACACACATGAAGACACACACGGAAGACACACACATGAAGACACACACATGAAGACACACACAGGAAGACACACACAGGAAGACACACACAGGAAGACACACACAGGAAGACACACACAGGAAGACACACACAGGAAGACACACACATGAAGACACACACATGAAGACACACACAGGAAGACACACACATGGGACTTCAGGACTAACACACCTCTTCTGACACTGTTGCTGCAATCAGCTCACAATCTCTGCTATGATGTTTTGGCTCCTTATCTTGATCGCGTGACCAGTGGACGATCAGCTTTACATTGTGTGTAGCTGATGACCAACAGCACGTACTGTAACACCATCAGCAACACATAGAGGATCAGCACTGTCAGCTGCCTTTCCTCACGTGTGCTTATGGGTTGGACAATATGAATCTTCCTCTCACACGACTATGCACTGTAGTTGGTCACCGTGTGATCTGAGTCGTAAAGCTTATAGCACTTCAAGCCCAGGGGAAAGAAACGCGTACCGTTCGCTCTCACACGCAGAGGGAAGGGTACACAGGGCTTCTAGTTTGTGTTGCTGTACGCTTCAAGGACACCAGTCACAACCAGGATATATTTGTTATTTGGGGATTTTGAGCCACCTTGAGCTTGGTTACACTATCCATATGGACTGGGGTTGCCTGGTGACGACTTGGCTGAAGCTTTGTTTCTGTTTCCATGCTGACACCGAAGCTGTATCCAAAATATAACCCTATTCCCTTTATAGTGCACTACTTTTGACCTGAGAACCATAGGTCTCTGGTCTAAGGTAGTGCACTATATAGGGAGTGCACTTTATAGGGGATATGGTACAATTTGTATGCAGCCCTGTGATTCTGCAATGGTTTAAAAGGCTGTAATTGTTTAAGATCCTCTCAGAGTTGAGAGAGAGAGAGAGAGAGAGAGAGAGAGAGAGAGAGAGAGAGAGAGAGAGAGAGAGAGAGAGACATATCTGGCTAAATACCGAGACCCTCTCAGAGTTAGGGATGTCCCAAGGTAGTTATTGGGGTTAAATTTGCTCAGAGAGAGAGTGAGGCCAAACACCAAGATTCACAAAACACAGATAGCTTCCAAGGGCTCTCTGCTCAGTCTTTACAGGGACCATCTTGTGACTCTCCTCTCCTGTCTGGAGAGGTCCAGAACAGCAACTTCCCTAGGGGCCTCAGGCCCTCTGCAGGAGCTTATATGTGCCTTCTGGGGCCTCTCTTGTCCCACAGGGCCTTCTGTCTCTGGTCCCACAGGGCCCTCCCTCTCTGGTCCCACATGGCCCTCCCTCTCTGGCCCCACAGGGCCCTCCCTCTCTGGTCCCACAGGGCCCTCCCTCTCTGGTCCCACATGGCCCTCCTTCTCTGGCCCCACAGGGCCCTCCCTCTCTGGTCCCACAGGGCCCTCCCTCTCTGATCCCCACAGGGCCCTCCCTCTCTGGTCCCACAGGGCCTTCCCTCTCTGGTCCCACAGGGCCCTCCCTCTCTGGTCCCACAGGGCCCTCCCTCTCTGGTCCCACAGGGCCCATCTTGTGACTCTCAGTCCTCTCCAGTCGGGACGTCTGGTATGTGTGGAATGTGAGACTGTGTGGACTGGACGACGCTAACAGTGAACGTCGCCACGGCCACACTCAGATTTATAACCCAATTAACTACAGGATTATCAAGCCTCAGAGTGAGGGCGGAGGAGCAGGGTGAATTTACAGAGCCTCCTCAGTCCCACTATCACCGATCAAAGTACCACCCTCTAGCTATAAAGCTCAGGTCTGTGGTCAGCTAGTCTGAGACAGAGGAGCTGAGGAAACATCTTATCAAGCTGAGGTAACGTCTTATCAGTTGGAAGTGACCGTTTATCAAGCTAAAGGCACATCTTAGAGAGACATCATTTCTGAGCTGTACTCAGAGGAGGGAGACATTATTATTGGAGTGTGGTGTGGTCACTCACACACATGGCTCCAGAGGTTACACAGACGTTGGCTTCCAGATATCAAGTCCATGTCTCTGTCCAGATAGACATGGAGAAGTGGTTTAATCCTGGCTCCTCTGGAAAGTGTAATAATACTGACTTTGCAGCCTGGGACGGTGATGAGGTGTATGGATTAGAGCCTTGGGACCCTGATGAGGTGCATGGATTAGAACCTGATAAGGTTATGGATTACAGTCTGATGAGGTGCATGGATTAGGGTCTGGGGCCCTTGATGAGGTGCATGGATTAGGGTCTGGGGCCCTTGATGAGGTGTATGGATTAGAGCCTTGGGACCCTGATGAGGTGCATGGATTAGGGTCTGGGGCCCTTGATGAGGTGCATGGATTAGGGTCTGGGACCCTTGATGAGGTGTATGGATTAGGGTCTGGGGCCCTTGATGAGGTGTATGGATTAGAGCCCGATGAGGTGTATGGATTACAGTCTGATGAGGTGTATGGATTAGGGTCTGGGGCCCTTGATGAGGTGTATGGATTAGGGTCTGGGACCCTGATGAGGTGCATGGATTAGAGCCTTGGGACCCTGATGAGGTGCATGGATTAGGGCCTGGGGCCCTTGATGAGGTGCATGGATTAGAACCTGATAAGGTTATGGATTACAGTCTGATGAGGTGTATGGATTAGAGCCTTGGGACCCTGATGAGGTGCATGGATTAGAGCCTTGGGACCCTGATGAGGTGCATGGATTAGGGTCTGGGGCCCTTGATGAGGTGCATGGATTAGAACCTGATAAGGTTATGGATTACAGTCTGATGAGGTGTATGGATTAGAGCCTTGGGACCCTGATGAGGTGCATGGATTAGGGTCTGATGAGGTGTATGGATTAGGTCTGGGGTGGCCTTGAGGATTAGAGCTCCCTGGTTATGGTCTGATGAGGTGTATGGATTAGAGCCTTGGGAGATGAGGTGCCTGGGGCCCTTGATGAGGTGTATGGATTCCCTGGAGCCCTTAATGACGTGTATGGATTAGAGCCTGATGGGGTGTATGGATTAGAGTCTGATGAGGTGTATGGATTAGAGTCTGATGAGGTGTATGGATTAGAGTCTGATGAGGTGTATGGATTAGAGCCTGATGAGGTGTATGGATTAGAGTCTGATGACATGTATGGATTAGAGTCTGATGAGGTGTATGGATTAGAGTCTGATGAGGTGCATGGATTAGAGTCTGATGACATGTATGGATTAGAGTCTGATGAGGTGTATGGATTAGAGCCTGATGAGGTGTATGGATTAGAGCCTGATGAGGTGTATGGATTAGAGCCTGATGAGGTGTATGGATTATATATATAACTTCCGGCGCTATTGGTTAAGAGTATTGATTTGAGTGTTTGGATTAGAGTCTGATGCGGTGTATGGCTTGGAGCCTGATGCGGTGTATGGCTTGGAGCCTGATGCGGTGTATGGCTTGGAGTCTGATGCAGTGTATTGATTAGAGTATGATGAGGTGTATTGATTTGAGTCTAATGTGGTGTACGGATTAGAGTCTGATAAGGTGTATGGATTACAATCTGATGAGGTGTATGGATTAGAGTCTGATGAGGTGTATGGATTAGAGCCTGATGAGTTGAATGGTTTAGAGTCTGATGAGGTGTATGGATTAGAGTCTGATGAGGTGTATGGATTAGAGCCTGATGAGGTTATGGATTAGGGTCTGGGGCCCTTGATGAGGTGCATGGATTAGGGTCTGGGGCCCTTGATGAGGTGCATGGATTAGGGTCTGGGACCCTTGATGAGGTGGATTAGAGGTCTGGGGCCCTTGATGAGGTGTATGGATTAGGTTATGGATTACAGTCTGATGAGGTGTATGGATTAGGAGGTCTGGGGCCCTTGATGAGGTGCATGGATTAGGTCTGGGGCCTTGGATTACAGTCTGATGAGGTGTATGGATTAGAGCCTTGGGACCCTGATGAGGTGTATTAGGATTACAGCCTTGGGACTGATGAGGTGTATGGATTAGGGTCTGGGGCCCTTGATGAGGTGTATGGATTAGAACCTGATAAGGTTATGGATTACAGTCTGATGAGGTGTATGGATTAGAGCCTTGGGACCCTGATGAGGTGCATGGATTAGAGCCTTGGGACCCTGATGAGGTGTATGGATTAGGCCTGGGGCCCTTGATGAGGTGTATGGATTAGAACCTGATAAGGTTATGGATTAGAGTCTGATGAGGTGTATGGATTAGAGCCTTGGGACCCTGATGAGGTGCATGGATTAGGGTCTGGGGCCCTTGATGAGGTGTATGGATTAGAGTCTGGAGCCCTTGATGACGTGTATGGATTAGAGTCTGATGAGGTGTATGGATTAGAGTCTGATGAGGTGTATGGATTAGAGTCTGATGAGGTGTATGGATTAGAGCCTGATGAGGTGTATGGATTAGAGTCTGATGAGTCATGTGTGGATGGCTTGGAGCCTGATGAGGTGTATGGATTAGAGTCTGATGAGGTGCATGGATTAGAGTCTGATGACATGTATGGATTAGAGTCTGATGAGGTGTATGGATTAGAGCCTGATGAGGTGTATGGATTAGAGCCTGATGAGGTGTATGGATTAGAGCCTGATGAGGTGTATGGATTATATATATTAAGTCTTCCGATGAGGTTATGGATTAGAGTCGCTATTGGTTAAGAGTATTGATTTGAGTGTTTGGATTAGAGTCTGATGGATTACGGTGATATGGCTTGGAGCCTGATGCGGTTAGAGTATTGATGGCTTGATGAGCCTGATGCGGGCTGTGGAGCCTGATGCGGTGTATGGCTTGGAGTCTGATGCAGTGTATTGATTAGAGTTATGATGAGGTGTATTGATTTGAGTCTAATGTGGTGTACCTGGATTAGAGTCTGATAAGGTGTATGGATTACAATCTGATGAGGTGTATGGATTAGAGTCTGATGAGGTGTATGGATTAGAGCCTGATGAGTTGGAATGGTTTTAGAGTCTGATGAGGTGTATGGATTAGAGTCTGGATTAGAGGTGTGTATGGATTAGAGCCTGATGAGGTTATGGATTAGGGTCTGGGGCCCTTGATGAGGTGTATGGATTATAGCCTGATGAGGTGTATGGATTAGAGTCTGATGAGGTGTATGGATTAGAGTCTGATGAGATGGAAGTAGAAGAAAAATTGATTTGAGTCTAATGGGCCCTGTCTGTTTTTTATGACATTCAAACAGAGAAAACAGAGGATGGATTAGAGTCTGGAGAGATTAGAGCCTGATGAGATGGATTAGGGTCTGGGGCCCTTGAGAGAGGAGCCTGAGAGAGAGTCTGAGAGAGATGAGATGAGAGAGAAAAAACAGAGAGAGAGAGATAGAGAGATGAGAGAGAGAGAGGTGAGAGAGAGAGAGAGAGAGATGAAGAGAGAGAGAGAGAGAGAGAGAGAGAGAGAGAGAGAGAGAGAGAGAAAGAGGGGAGATAGATAGAGAGAGAGAGAGAGAAGACTGAAGGGGAGAGAGCGAGAGAGGGGGAGAGAAAGAGGGGGAGAGAGAGAAAGAGGGGGAGATAGAGGGAGAGAGAGAGAGAGTAAAAGTGAGCCTGAGAAGCAAGGGATGAGGTGAACGAGGGGAAATTATGGGAACAAGGGAAGAGTTCAACAGAATGACAAAGCCATGAAGTAATCACAGACTATGGACACACACACACACACACACACACACACACACACACACACACACACACACACACACACACACACACACACACACACACACACACACACACTTAAAGGACAGAGCAATGAGATAATATGACAGGCCAAGGCGACAAAGACCTGGTGATATTTACATTACAGCACGTTCAGACACATTTCCGTCTGTTCAACAGTCATCTTTTTGATTCCTGTATTGTAAGACTGTGTCCATGTTTTCCTAACTGCTCCTCTTTCCTGAAGACAAATAATCTAACACGTATGTGTGTGTGTGTGTGTGTGTGTGTGTGTGTGTGTGTGTGTGTGTGTGTGTGTGTGTGTGTGTGTGTGTGTGTGTGTGTGTGTGTTGTGTGTGGTTGTGTGTGTGTGTGTGGTTGTGTGTGTGTGTGTGTGGTTGTGTGTGTGTGTGTGGTTGTGTGTATGTGTGTGTGTGTGTGTGTGTGTCTTACATGCAGATGTTTGACATTAAGTTAACCCTCTGAGCTACAGTACTGCTACAGCAAAGGTTATGTCAGTGTTTCATATGAGGGGGGATCCAATTGTTTTGCCACAAGCAGCTCTTTCCATATGGTGGAGAGGGGGAAGGGTTTAGCTGCTGCACCATCAGCTGACGGTTCACAGGGAGGTAACAGGACCAAACACGGCTGTGAGGTGAATTAGTCATCGGAGATCATTAGTTTTTTATGATATGGTCTGGTCTTTTCTTTAACCTGGTTGTCACGTCAAATTACAGTGTAACAGATGACGTGGTTGGTGGAAGAATGTGGTGTTTGCCTAGAGTCATGTAGTAAAACTATTTATAGACACGGAGTATACCAAACATTAGGAACACCTTTGTAATATTGAGGTGCCACCCTCCTTTTTACGCCAGAACAGCCTCAATTCATTGGGTATAGACTCTACAAGGTGTCGAAAGCTTTACACAGAGATGCTGGCCCATGTTGACTTCAATGCTTCCCACAGTTGTGTCACGTTGGCTGGATGCCCTTTGGATCGTGGACCATTCTTAATACACACAGGAAACTGTTGAGGGTGAAAAACCCAGCAGCATCGCAATTTTTGACACAAACCTGGTGCGCTTGGCACGTACTACCAGACCCTGTTCAAAGGCACTTAAATATGTTGCCTTGCTCATTCACCCTCTGAATGGCACATATACACAGTCCATGTCTCAAGGCTTAAAAAACCTTCTTTAACCGGTCTCCTCCCCTTCATCTACACTGATTGAAGGCGACATCAATAAGGGATCATAGCTTTCACCTGGATTCACCCGGT
This sequence comes from Oncorhynchus nerka, assembly GCF_034236695.1. Taxonomy (NCBI): domain Eukaryota; kingdom Metazoa; phylum Chordata; class Actinopteri; order Salmoniformes; family Salmonidae; genus Oncorhynchus; species Oncorhynchus nerka. The sequence goes on from NC_088403.1 coordinate 13,236,564, forward strand.
CAGTCGGTCATGGAAAGACCTCTGAATGATTTGTCCACTCAGTGTAAAAGGGTTTATATGCATGTACAGTGCCTTTGGAAAGTATTCAGACCCTTTGCTATGAGACATGAAATTGAGCACAGGTGAAACCTGTTTCCATTGATCATCCTTGAGATGTGACTACATCTTGATTGTAGTCCACCTGTGGTAAATTCAATTGATTGGCCATTTACATTTAAGTCATTTAGCAGACGCTCTTATCCAGAGCGACTTTGGAAAGGCACCTACACGTCTATATAAGGTCCCACAGTTGACTGTGCATGTCAGAGCAAATCCCAGCCATGAAATCAAAGGAATTGTCTGTCGAGCTCTGAGACAGGAATGTGTCGAGGTACAGATCTGGGGAAGGTTACCGTAACATTTCTGCAGCATTGAAGATCCCAAAGAGCACAGTGACCTCCATCAATCTTAAATGGAAGAATTTTGGAACGACCAAGACTCTTCCTAAAGCTGGCCGCTCGGCCAAACTGAGCAATCAGGGGAGAAGGACCTTGGTCAGGGAGGTGGTCACTGTCAGAGCTCCAGAGTTCCTCTGTGGAGATGAGAGAAACTTCCAGAAGGACAACCATCTCTGCAGCACTCCACCAATCAGGCCTTTATGGTAGAGTGGCCAGACGGAAGCCACTCCTCAGTAAAAGGCACATGACAGCCCGCTTGGAGTTTGCCAAAAGACACCTAAAGACTCTCAGACCATGAGAAACAAGATTCTCTGGTCTGATGAATCTAAAATTGAACTCTTTGGCCTGAATGCCAAGGGTCACATCTGGAGGAAACCTGGCACAATCCCTAAGGTGAAGCATGGTGGTGGCAGCATCATGCCGTGGGAAGGTTTTTCAGTGGTGGGGACTGGGAGACTAGTCTGGATCAAGGCAAAGATGAATGGAGCAAAGTACAGAGAGATCCTTGATGAAAACCTACTCCAGAGCTCTCGGGACATCAGACTGGGGTGAAGGTTCACCTTCCAACAGGACAGTGACCCTACGCACACAGCCAAGACTACGCAGGAGTGGCTTCGGGACAATATCTCTGAATGTCCTTGAGTGGCCCAGCCAAAGCCCGAACTTGAACCCAATCAAACATCACTGGAGAGACCTGGAAATAACTCCCTATCCAACCTGACAGAGCAGAGAGAAGAATGGGAGAAACTCACAAAATACAGGTGTGCCAAGCTTGTAGCGTCATACCCAAGAAGACTCAAGGCTGTAGTCACTGCCAAAGGTGCTCCAACAAAGTCTTTCAGTAAAGGGTCTGGGGTCTGAATACTTTCCAAAGGCAATGTATCTATGGTCCATGTCTTGATAGGCATTGTAAGGGTTTTCCTGTGGTGAAGGAGAAGCGGACCAAAATGCAGCGTGGTGGTTATTAATGTTCTTTAATAAAGGAACTAGACATGAAATAACTAACAAAACAATAAATGTGTGAAAACCTAAACAGTCTTATCTGGTGCAAACACAGAGACAGGAACAATCACCCACAAACACACAGTGAAACCCAGGCTACCTAAGTACCTCAGAGACAACCAATGACACCTGATTCTCAATCAGAGACAACCAATGACACCTGCCTCTGATTGAGAACCAAATCTCCACTAATCCACGGCCGAAACATAGAAATACCCAAAACCTAGAAAACAAACATAGACTGCCCACCCAACTCACGCCCTGACCATACTAAATAAATACAAAACAAAGGAAATAAAGGTCAGAACGTGACAGGCATAGACATCATTGCATTCATGGTTTGACTCACTCCAAATCTCCATGATTTCATAATCCACGTTGGATCTAGGAGTTATTTAATAAACCACAGTGGATCTAGGAGGTATTTAATAAACCACAGTGGATCTAGGAGGTATTTAATAAACCACAGTGGATCTAGGAGGTATTTAATAAACCACAGTGGATCTAGGAGGTATTTAATAAACCACAGTGGATCTAGGAGGTATTTAATAAACCACAGTGGATCTAGGAGGTATTTAATAAACCACAGTGGATCTAGGAGGTATTTAATAAACCACAGTGGATCTAGGAGGTTTTTAATAAACCACAGTGGATCTAGGAGGTATTTAATAAACCACAGTGGATCTAGGAGGTATTTAATAAACCACAGTGGATCTAGGAGGTATTTAATAAACCACGTTGGATCTAGGAGGTATTTAATAAACCATGGTGGATCTAGGAGGTAGAGATCACTATCTTTCTCTTTGACTTTATGACAAATTGTTTTCTGGGACTACAGGATACAAGAAAGTGGAAGAAAATGAGATCCTCATTCAAGCACATGCACACAGACACACACACACACACACACACACGCACACGCACGCACGCACGCACGCACGCACGCACGCACGCCGCACGCACACACACAAACACACACACACACACACACACGCACACACACACACAAGCACACACACACACACACATCGCTTTAAGAGATCCCACAAGCCTTGACTGTCACAGTGGTATGAGACGAGATTTATGGTCAAGTAAAAGGAACTATTATTATTGAGCTCCTCGCTAGCAGACACAGATGAGGAGAGATGGCCCCGGATATTCCTCAAACAGTGTCATTATCCACATGATTCACAACAGACAGACAGACAGACAGACAGACAGACAGACAGACAGACAGACAGACAGACAGACAGACAGACAGACAGACAGACAGACAGACAGACAGACAGACAGACAGACAGACAGACAGACAGACAGACAGACACACCATACAAGGGTTAACTACTCCAGTGACAGAGAAACAGATAGATGACAAAAGGTTCCAAAACTTTACCCCAGAACATGTATAATTAGTGAGAAATACCTGTAGTCTCCATACAGTATGCAGTATGTCCTGCTCTGCCTTATTGGAATAGTAGACTATCAGTAACATTTACACTAACGATCTACTAACCCCAACTCTAGCTCTAATCCTAACCTTAACCCTTACCCTAACTCTAGCTCTAATCCTAACCTTAACCCTTACCCTAACTAACCCTAACCCTAACTCTAGCTCTAATCCTAACCTTAACCCTTACCCTTACCCTAACTAACCCTAACCCTTACCCTAACTAACCCTAACCCTAACCCTAGCTCTAACCCTAACCCTAACTAACCCTAACCCTAACCCTAGCTCTAATCCTAACCCTAACTAACCCTAACCCTAGCTCTAACCCTTACCCTAACTAACCCTAACCCTAACCGTAGCCTAAGCAAGCAGTTGCGTATCAACAGATAGTTTGTGGATAGTATGACAGCTATCCGGACTATCCAAATAAAGTGTGACTGTAACTGTAAAACCAGGGACAGTGAATAATCACACAGAACAGGATCTCTTAATTTCCACCATCATTTGCAAATAAATTCATAAAAAAATCCTACAATGTGATTCTTTTTTCTCATTTTGTCTGTCATAGTTGAAGTGTACCTATGATGAAAATTACAGGCCACTCTCATCTTTTTAAGTGGGAGAACTTGCACATTTGGTGGCTGACTAAATACTGTTTTGCCCCACTGTATCTCTCTCTCTCTCTCTCTCTCTCTCTCTCTCTCTCTCTCCCTCACTCTCTGTATCTCTCTCCCCTCTCTCTCTGTATCTCTCTCCCCTCTCTCTCTCTCTCTCTCTCTCTCTCTCTCTCTCCTCTCACTCTCTGTATCTCTCTCCCCTCTCTCTCTATATATCTCTCTCCCTCTCTCTCTCTCTTTCTCTCTCTATATATATCTCTCTCTCTCTCTCTCTCTCAATTCAATTCAATTCAATTCAATTCAAGGGCTTTATTGGCATGGGAAACATGTGTTAACATTGCCAAAGCAAGTGAGGTAGATAATATACAAAGTGAATATATAAAGTGAAATAAACAATACAAATAAACAGTAAACATTGCACATACAGAAGATTCAAAACAATAAAGACACAGTGTATATAGAGTGTATATATATATATATATATCTCTCCCCCTCACTCTCTGTATCCCCCCCTCTCTCTCTCTCTCTCTCCCCCTCACTCTCTGTATCTCTCTCCTCTCTCTCTCTCTCTATATATATATATCTCTCTCTCTCTCTCTATATATATATATATATATATCTCTCTCTCTCTCTCTCTCTCTCTCTCTCTCTCTCTCTCTCTCTCGCTCTCTCTCTCCCTCCCTCAATCTCTCTCTCCCCCCCCTCTCTCTCTCTCCCTCTCTCTCTCTCTCTGCTGCCACAGATTTCCAGAGAAAGGCAGAGTGTGTCATGACAGCTCTATAATTTGTTAAAGGGGAGAGAAGCAGCCAGGGCAGTAATGGCAACAATGTGTTAATCTCTCCCTCTCTCCCTCCATCTGTCTTCCTTCCTTAGAGGCAAATCACACGTGTTCTCTCTACTCTGGGCTGTTCATGCTAATAATCAGATTGCAAATTGCCTTGAAAAACTTTGGGAAGTTATTTCCATATTAGGGTCAGTTTTAAACGCAGCCGAGGCATCAATGAGTGGTGGAGCGGTTCAATTGTAGTTAAGAGGAAGGAGAGGCATTATTTCCCTTAATTAGCTGTTCCTATCAAGGCATTAAGGCCCCCATATAATTGGTACTGAGGGGTATTCATCCTCAACACGCTGAACACTAGCCTGAGTCCAAGATCTATTTGTACTGTCTTGCCAACTCTATTGCTGTTATTGTCACAGGCCCAAACGATCTGAGACTCAGGCTAGCTGAACACTGGCCCTTAACCTCTGACACTACAGTGACCTACTGCCGCCAGTAAGGAGGGACTGTCTCTCTAACTATGGTTGGATGTTTCAGACTATATGAGCTCAGGAAAGAGGTCTAATTAGAAGCATAAAGAGACGAGAGAGTTGAGAGAGTGTGAGCCATCTGGGGTGGGTTAGGAGCCCTGTCTGTCTGTTTGTCTGGCTTATTTATTCGTCCCATATGGCACCCTATTCCCTACATAGTGCACTACTTTTGACCAGAGCCCTATGGGCCCTGGTAAAATGCTGTGCACTATATTGGGAATAGGATGCCATTAGGGACACAGGTCTTGTATGTCTGATGTTTTGTTCATCTCTAGCGCAGATGGAAGAGTTTTGCTACAGTCCAACACACTTTCTCTGACCCAGCCAATAAAGACATAAGTTGTCTCCCAAATGGCACCCTATCTCCTTTATAGTGCATTACTATGGGGACCTTAAGGGCCATAGTCAAAAGTAGTGCACTACATAGGGAATATGGTGTAATTTGGGACATTACCATACCTTAGACAGATACAAATGCCCCTGAACTTTCACACAAATCTCCCATTGAACATCAGTGCCATGATTTAGGTGAAACTACATGTTGCACAGACACTTCATAAAGGTAGGATCCGGGCCGTAATCCCGGGATGTCATAGGGACTGTAGAAGAGCACCTCTAGAGTTGGCCATCCCTCCATGCTCACACCTGCTTCCCATTGGCCTCTGAAACTTTACTTTCTGCTCACGGATGATGATGTCACAGAGCCCTCCATCAAAGTCTAAACAGCTCTGAGGGCACTGTATCTATTTTAGCATCTCTCTCTGTTTTTCTCTCTCAGCCTCTCTCTATATCTCTCTCTCTGTCTCTCTCTATGTCTCTCTCTCTCAGCCTCTCTCTCTCAGTCTCTCTCTCTCTGTCTCTCTCTCAGCCTCTCTCTCAGTCTCTCTCTCTGTCTCTCTCTCTCTCTCTCTCTCAGCCTCTCTCTCAGTCTCTGTCTCTCTCTCCCTCTCTCTCTCTCTCTCTCTCTCTCTCTCTCTCTCTCTCTCTCTCTCTCTCTCTCTCTCTCTCTCTCTCTCTCTCTCAGCCTCTCTCTCAGTCTCTCTCTCAGTCGCTCTCTCTGTCTCTCTCTCTGTCTCTCTCTCTCTCTGTCTCTCTCTCTGTTTATCTCTCTGTCTCTCTCTATGTCTCTCTCTCAGCCTCTCTCTCTCAGTCTCTCTCTGTCTCTCTCTCTGTATCTCTCTCTATGTCTCTCTCTCTCTCAGCCTCTCTCTCTGTCTCTCTCTCTCAGCCTCTCTCTCTCTCTCTCACTGTATCTCTCTCTATGTCTCTCTCTCTCTCAGTCTCTCTCTTTGTCTCTTTCTCTCTTTGTCTCTCTCTGTGGCTTAAATTATTTCAGTTCACATCCAGCTGCTCTGCTGAATGATAATTGTATTTCTCAGCATTTTTCTGCGTCTCTGTACTGTAGCCAAATGCAATGCTGTACTGATGGATGGTAATACAAGCTGTCATTCCTGCAAGATAGGCTTAATCTATTCAGTGTGTGTGCGTGTGTGTCTCTGTGTGTGTGTGTGTGTGTGTGTGTGTGTGTGTGTGTGTGTGTGTGTGTGTGTGTGTGTGTGTGTGTGTGTGTGCGTGCGTGCGTGCGTGCCTGTGTGTGTGTGTGTGTGTGTGTGTGTGTGTGTGTGTGTGTGTGTGTGTGTGTGTGTGTGTGTGTGTGTGTATGTGTGTGTGTGTGTGTGTATGTCTGTGTGTGTGTGTGCGTGTGTGTGTGTATATTCAGTCAGGAAGTGCAGCTGTTTGGGCTACATATCAGATGTAGATAATTAGACTTAAGGAAAGAGGCACCTGTCAGTCTTAGAGGAAGGGAACAGCATACTGTATCAAGTGTTTCCATCACAGGCCTGCCTGTACTTTGTCGCCATCCACTTTAATGCAGTGTTTTGCATAACGAGCTGTCATCCTTCCAGCGTGGGTGTCTTATCTAAGATTGACATGACTGTAGGCACGCTCAAAGATGGATGACACTGATATTGGTTTGTGGTATTGGTTTAGTGGTATTAGTTTAGTGGTTTTAGTTTAGTGGTATTAGTTTAGTGGTTTTAGTTTAGTGGTATTAGTTTAGTGGTAATAGTTTAGTGGTTTTAGTTTAGTAGTTTTAGTTTAGTGTTATTAGTTTTGTGGTTTTAGTTTAGTGGTTTTAGTTTAGTGGTATTAGTTTAGTGGTTTTAGTTTAGTGGTATTAGGTGGTTTAGTTTAGTTTAGGTTTAGTTTAGTAGTGGTTTAGTTTAGTGGTATTAGTTTAGTGGTTTTAGTTTTTAGTTTTAGTTTAGTGGTATTAGTTTAGTGGTTTTAGTTTAGTGGTATTAGTTTAGTGGTTTTAGTTTAGTGGTTTTAGTTTAGTGGTATTAGTTTAGTGGTATTAGTTTAGTGGTTTTAGTTTAGTGGTTTTAGTTTAGTGGTATTAGTTTAGTGGTTTTAGTTTAGTAGTTTTAGTTTAGTGGTATTAGTTTAGTGGTATTAGTTTAGTGGTTTTAGTTTAGTGGTAATAGTTTAGTGGTTTTAGTTTAGTAGTTTTAGTTTAGTGGTTTTAGTTTAGTGGTATTAGTTTAGTGGTATTAGTTTAGTGGTTTTAGTTTAGTGGTATTAGTTTAGTGGTAATAGTTTAGTGGTAATAGTTTAGTGGTAATAGTTTAGTGGTAATGGTTAAGCGGTGTTATTTTATTGGTATAGGTTTAGTGGTATTATTTTAGTGGCATTAGTTTAATGGTATTGGTTTAATTGTATTATTTTATTGGTATTGTTTAGTGGTATTAGTTTAGTGGTTTTAGTTTAATGGTATTATTTTAGTGGCATTGGTTTAATGGTATTGGTTTAATTGTATTATTTTATTGGTATTAGTTTAGTCATATTAGTTTAATGGTATTAGTTTAGTGGTATTATTTTAGTGGTATTGGTGTTTTGGTATTAGTTTAGTGGTATTAATTTAATGGTGCTTGCTGTTTTGGGGTTTTAGGATGGGTTTCTGTACAGTACTTTGTTACATTGGCTGATGTAAAAAGGGCTTTATAATTACATTTGATTGATTGATGGTATTAGTTTAGTGGTATTAGTTTAGTGGTATTAGTTTAGTGGTATTAGTTTAGTGGTTTTAGTTTAGTGGTATTAGTTTAGTGGTATTAGTTTAGTGGTGTTAGTTTAGTGGTATTAGTTTAGTGGTATCACATAGTGGTATTAGTTTAGTGGTATTAGTTTAGTGGTGTTAGTTTAGTGGTATTAGTTTAGTGGTATCACATAGTGGCATTAGTTTAGTGGTGTTAGTTTAGTGGTATTAGTTTAGTGGTATCTGTTTAGTGGTATTAGTTTAGTGGTATCTGTTTAGTGTATTAGTTTAGTTTTAGTTTAGTGGTAATATTTAGTGGTATCTGTTTAGTGGTTTTAGTTTAGTGGTTTAGTTTAGTGGTTTTAGTTTAGTGGTATTAGTTTAGTGGTAGTTTAGTGGTAATAGTTTAGTGGTTTTAGTTTAGTGTTTTTTTAGTGGTATTAGTTTAGTGGTTTTAGTTTAGTTTTAGTGGTATTAGTTTAGTGGTTTAGTTTAGTGGTTTAGTTTAGTTTTAGTTTAGTGGTTTTTAGTGGTAATAGTTTAGTGGTTTAGTTTAGTGGTTTTAGTTTAGTGGTATTAGTAGTTTTAGTTTAGTGGTTTTAGTTTTTAGTGGTTTTAGTTTAGTGGTTTTAGTTTAGTGGTTTTTAGTTTAGTGGTATTAGTTTAGTGGTTTTAGTTTAGTGGTTTTAGTTTAGTGGTTTAGTTTAGTGGTTTAGTTTTTAGTGGTTTAGTTTAGTTAGTTTAGTGGTATTAGTTTAGTGGTTTTAGTTTAGTGGTATTTTTAGTGGTATTAGTTTAGTGGTTTTAGTTTAGTGGTATTAGTTTAGTGGTATTAGTTTAGTGGTATTAGTTTAGTGGTAATGGTTTAGTGGTTTTTTATTTTAGTGGTATTAGTTTAGTGGCATTAGTTTAGTTTTGTATTATTTTATTGGTATTGTTTAGTGGTTTGGTTTTAGTTTATGGTATTATTTTAGTGGCATTGGTTTAATGGTTTTAATTAGTTTTTAGTGGTATTAGTTTAGTCTATTAGTTTAGTGGTATTAGTTTAGTGGTATTAGTTTAGTGGTATTAGTTTAGTGGTATTATTTTAGTGGTATTGGTGTTTTGGTATTAGTTTAGTGGTATTAATTTAATGGTATTAGTTTAGTGGTATTAGTTTAGTGGTATTAGTTTAGTGGTATTAGTTTAGTGGTAGTTTAGTGGTATTAGTTTAGTGGTATTAGTTTAGTGGTTTTAGTTTAGTGGTATTTAGTATCACATTTAGTGGTATTAGTTTAGTGGTTTAGTTTAGTGGTATTAGTTTAGTGGTATCACATAGTGGCATTAGTTTAGTGGTATTAGTTTAGTGGTATTAGTTTAGTGGTATCTGTTTAGTAGTTTAGTGGTATTAGTTTAGTGGTATTAGTTTAGTGGTATTAGTTTAGTGGTAATTAGTTTAGTGGTATCTAGTTTAGTGGTTTTAGTTTAGTGGTTAGTTTAGTTTTAGTGGTATTAGTTTAGTGGTATTAGTTTAGTGGTATTAGTTTAGTTTAGTGGTATTAGTTTAGTGGTATTAGTTTAGTGGTATTAGTTTAGTGGTTTTAGTTTAGTGGTATTAGTTTAGTGGTATTAGTTTAGTGGTTTTAGTTTAGTGGTATTAGTTTAGTGGTATTAGTTTAGTGGTTTTAGTTTAGTAGTTTTTAGTTTAGTGGTATTAGTGGTTAGTGGTATTAGGTAGTTTAGTTTTAGTTTAGTGGTATTAGTTTAGTGGTAGTTTAGGTATTATTTTTAGTGGTATTAGTTTAGTGGTTTTAGTTTAGTGGTTTTATTAGTTTAGTGGTATTAGTTTAGTGGTATTAGTTTAGTGGTTTTAGTTTAGTGGTAGTTTAGTGGTAGTTTAGTTTAGGTATTAGTTTAGTGGTATTAGTTTAGTGGTATTAGTTTAGTGGTATTAGTTTAGTGGTATTAGTTTAGTGGTATTAGTTTAGTGTATTAGTTTAGTGGTAATAGTTTAGTGGTAATAGTTTAGTGGTAATGGTATAGGTTTAGTGGTATTATTTTAGTTTAGTGGTATTAGTTTAGTGGTTTTAGTTTAATGGTATTATTTTAGTGGCATTGGTTTAGTGGTATTATTTTAGTGGTATTAGTTTAGTGGTATTAGTTTAATGGTAGTTTAATGGTATTAGTTTAGTGGTATTAGTTTAGTGTGTTTTGTATTAGTTTAGTGGTATTAATTTAATGGTGGTATGGGTTTCTAGTTTACATCGGCTGATGTAAAAAGGGCTATTTACATTTGATTGATTGATGGTATTAGTTTAGTGGTATTAGTTTTAGTTTAGTGGTATTAGTTTAGTGGTTTTAGTTTAGTTTAGTTTAGTGGTATTAGTTTAGTGGTTTTAGTTTAGTGGTATTAGTTTAGTGGTATTAGTTTTAGTTTAGTGGTATTAGTTTAGTGGTATTAGTTTAGTGGTATTTTTAGTGGTATTAGTTTAGTGGTAGTTTAGTTTAGTATTAGTTTAGTGGTATCACATAGTGGTTAGTTTAGTGTATTAGTTTAGTGGTATCACATAGTGGTATTAGTTTAGTGGTATTAGTTTAGTGGTGGTATCACATTTAGTGGTATTAGTTTAGTGGTATTAGTTTAGTGGTATCTGTTTAGTGGTATTAGTTTAGTGGTATTAGTTTAGTGGTATTAGTTTAGTGGTATTTAGTTTAGTGGTATTAGTGGTTTATTAGTTTAGTGGTTATTAGTTTAGTGGTATTAGTTTAGTGGTTTAGTGTGGTATTAGTTTAGTGGTATTAGTTTAGTGGTATTAGTTTAGTGGTTAGTTTAGTGGTTTTAGTTTTAGTTTAGTGTATTAGTTTAGTG
>NC_088403.1:13254762-13256604 GCF_034236695.1 Oncorhynchus nerka
GAGGAGTTAATCAAGGGTGTCCCCTGTCACCACATCTATTCGTTAGGACCATCGAAATGCTAGCTATTAAAATCAGATCCAATAACAACATTAGAGGATTAGAAATCCAAGGCTTAAAAACAAAGGTGTCCATGGATGTCGATGACTCATGTTTTATATTAAGTCCACAAGCTAGATCCCTGCAATGTCTCATTGAAGATCTAGATAACTATTCTGGACTCTCTGGACTAAAACCTAATTATGATAAGTGTACATTATTACGTATTGGATCTTTAAAAAATACAACTTTTACATTACCCTGCAGTTAACCTATAATATGGGCTGATGGTGAAGTAGACATACTTGGTATTCATATCACAAAATATATAAATAAGCTCTCCACAATGAATTTCAATAGAAAACTTGTCTAAAACTAGACAAGATCCTGCAACCATGGAGATACCTGTCTATTTATGGAAAAATTGCCCTGATTAACTCCTTAGTCATATCTCAGTTTACTCACGTACTTATGGCGCTGCCTACTCCTGATGATTCGTTTTGTCAAATCATATAAGCAAAAAATATGTTGCTTTATCTGGGACACTAAACCAGACAAAATAGAACGTGCCTATCTATATAATAAATATGAATTGGGTGGGTTGAGATTATTAAATATAAAAGCACTAAACCTCTCTCTAAAAGCTTCACTTATTCAAAAGTTTTACTTGAACCCTAAATGGTTTTCAAGTAGATTACTAAGAAAAGCTCCTCCTGTCACGACTCCCGCCAAAGTTGGCTCCCTCGCCTGTTTGGGCGGTGCTCGGCGGTCGTCGTCACCGGCCTACTAGCCGCCACCGATCCCTTTTCCTATTTCTGTTAGTTTTGTCTTATGAGTTGCACCTGTTTCCGATTTGTGTTTCTTGATTTGTTTCCCTATTTAAGATTGTGGAACCCGCCCTTTGTTGTGCGGGATTATTTTTGTGTTTACGTTTGTGTCATAGGTGTTGTTGTGCTCCGGACCATGTTTACCCTGTGTTTGAGGTTGGTCAGTGTTTGCCCCCTGTGTTTGGGTTGGTCAGTGTTTGCCCCCTGTGTTTGGGTTGGTCAGTGTTTTCCCCCTGTGTTTGGGTTGGTCAGTGTTTGCCCCCTGTGTTTGGGTTGGTCAGTGTTTGCCCCCTGTGTTTGGGTTGGTCAGTGTTTGCCCCTTGTGTTTGGGTTGGTCAGTGTTTGCCCCCTGTGTTTGGGTTGGTCAGTGTTTGCCCCCTGTGTTTGGGTTGGTCAGTGTTTGCGCCCTGTGTTTGGGTTGGTCAGTGTTTGCCCCCTGTGTTTGGGTTGGTCAGTGTTTGCCCCCTGTGTTTGGGTTGGTCAGTGTTTGCCCCCTGTGTTTGGGTTGGTCAGTGTTTGCGCCCTGTGTTTGGGTTGGTCAGTGTTTGCGCCCTGTGTTTGGGTTGGTCAGTGTTTTGGGCATTTACCATTTTCGGTGCCAGAATAAAGTGCATTTCCCCTGGAACTCTCTGCTCTCTGCACCTGATTCCTACCTGCTCACCTAGTCAGCCGTGACACATCCATTGTTTCAAAATTGCCTTTTTGCCTTTGTGCAGTTTGCCATGTCACATTTTAGATCAATTGAAAATGATACTTTTTTCAAAGTATCTGTCTTTTTCAAACAAGCATTGCAGAGCTGGCTACAATTTCAATTTCATCCCCCTGAAAAGATAGAACAAATATTACAACAAATATTGCAGCTGAACTCAAATATGCTGGTTGATAATATACCTGTATTTTTGGGAAAGATGTTTGAAAAGGGTATTTTGTTCTTAAATTATATTTTAAATTGAAATGGTAGAGTTGTGTCCTTCATGG
>NC_088403.1:13257104-13259604 GCF_034236695.1 Oncorhynchus nerka
ATGCCACTATGTGATACCACTAAACTAATACCACTAAACTAACACCACTAAACTAATACCACTAAACTAATACCACTATGTGATACCACTAAACTAATACCACTAAACTAACACCACTAAACTAATACCACTAAACTAATACCACTAAACTAATACCACTAAACTAATACCACTAAACTAATACCACTAAACTAATACCACTAAACTAATACCATCAATCAATCAAATGTAATTATAAAGCCCTTTTTACATCAGCCGATGTAACAAAGTACTGTACAGAAACCCATCCTAAAACCCCAAAACAGCAAGCACCATTAAATTAATACCACTAAACTAATACCAAAACACCAATACCACTAAAATAATACCACTAAACTAATACCATTAAACTAATACCACTAAACTAATACCATTAAACTAATATGACTAAACTAATACCAATAAAATAATACAATTAAACCAATACCATTAAACCAATGCCACTAAAATAATACCATTAAACTAAAACTACTAAACTAAAACCACTAAACTAATACCACTAAACTAAAACTACTAAACTAAAACCACTAAACTATTACCACTAAACTAATACCACTAAACTAATACCACTAAACTAATACCACTATGTGATACCACTAAACTAATACCACTATGTGATACCACTAAACTAATACCACTAAACTAATACCACTAAACTAATACCACTAAACTAAAACCACTAAACTAATACCACTAAACTAATACCACTATGTAATACCACTAAACTAATACCACTAAACTAATACCACTAAACTAAAACCACTAAACTAATACCACTAAACTAAAACCACTAAACTAAAACCACTAAACAGATACCACTATGTGATACCACTAAACTAATACCACTATGTGATACCACTAAACTAATACCACTAAACTAATATGACTAAACTAATACCACTAAAGTAATACCACTATGTGATACCACTAAACTAATACCACTATGTGATACCACTAAACTAATACCACTAAACTAATACCATTAAACTAATACCACTAAACTAATACCACTAAACTAAAACTACTAAACTAATACCACTAAACTAATACCACTAAACTAATACCACTAAACTACTTGATACCACTAAACTAATACCACTAAACTAATACCACTATGATACCACTTGATACCACAAATGTGATACCACTAAACTAATACCACTATACCACTAAACTAATACCACTATGTGATACCACTAAACTAATACCACTAAACTAATACCACTAAACTAATACCACTAAACTAATACCACTAAAGTAATACCACTATGTGATACCACTAAACTAATACCACTATGTGATACCACTAAACTAATACCACTAAACTAATACCATTAAACTAATACCACTAAACTAATACCACTAAACTAAAACTACTAAACTAATACCACTAAACTAATACCACTAAACTAATACCACTATGTGATACCACTAAACTAATACCACTAAACTAATACCACTATGTGATACCACTAAACTAATACCACTATGTGATACCACTAAACTAATACCACTAAACTAATATGACTAAACTAATACCACTAAAGTAATACCACTATGTGATACCACTAAACTAATACCACTATGTGATACCACTAAACCAATGCCACTAAAATAATACCATTAAACTAAAACCACTAAACTAATACCACTAAACAATACCAATAAAATAACACCGCTTAACCATTACCACTAAACTATTACCACTAAACTATTACCACTAAACTAATACCACTAAACTAAAACCACTAAACTAATACCACTAAACTAATACCACTAAACTAAAACCACTAAACTAATACCACTAAACTAAAACCACTAAACTAATACCACTAAACTAAAACCACTAAACTAAAACCACTAAACTAATACCACTAAACTAATACCACTAAACTAAAACTACTAAACTAAAACCACTAAACTATTACCACTAAACTAATACCACTAAACTAAAACCACTAAACTAAAACCACTAAACTAATACCACTAAACTAATACCACTAAACTAAAACCACTAAACTAAAACCACTAAACTAATACCACTAAACTAAAACTACTAAACTAAAACCACTAAACTATTACCACTAAACTAATACCACTAAACTAAAACCACTAAACTAATACCACTAAACTAAAACCACTAAACTAAAACCACTAAACAGATACCACTAAATTATTACCACTAAACTAATACCACTAAACTAATACCACTAAACAGATACCACTAAACTAATACCACTAAACAGATACCACTAAACTAATACCACTAAACTAACACCACTAAACTAATGCCACTATGTGATACCACTAAACTAATACCACTAAACTAACACCACTAAACTAATACCACTAAACTAATACCACTATGTGATACCACTAAACTAATACCACTAAACTAACACCACTAAACTAATACCACTAAACTAATACCACTAAACTAAAACCACTAAACTAATACCAC
>NC_088403.1:13267104-13268831 GCF_034236695.1 Oncorhynchus nerka
TCCACAGAGGAACTCTGGAGCTCTGACAGTGACCACCTCCCTGACCAAGGTCCTTCTCCCCTGATTGCTCAGTTTGGCCGAGCGGCCAGCTTTAGGAAGAGTCTTGGTCGTTCCAAAATTCTTCCATTTAAGATTGATGGAGGTCACTGTGCTCTTTGGGATCTTCAATGCTGCAGAAATGTTACGGTAACCTTCCCCAGATCTGTACCTCGACACATTCCTGTCTCAGAGCTCGACAGACAATTCCTTTGATTTCATGGCTGGGATTTGCTCTGACATGCACAGTCAACTGTGGGACCTTATATAGACGTGTAGGTGCCTTTCCAAAGTCGCTCTGGATAAGAGCGTCTGCTAAATGACTTAAATGTAAATGTAAATGGCCAATCAATTGAATTTACCACAGGTGGACTACAATCAAGATGTAGTCACATCTCAAGGATGATCAATGGAAACAGGTTTCACCTGTGCTCAATTTCATGTCTCATAGCAAAGGGTCTGAATACTTTCCAAAGGCACTGTACATGCATATAAACCCTTTTACACTGAGTGGACAAATCATTCAGAGGTCTTTCCATGACCGACTGACCGGGTGAATCCAGGTGAAAGCTATGATCCCTTATTGATGTCGCCTTCAATCAGTGTAGATGAAGGGGAGGAGACCGGTTAAAGAAGGTTTTTTAAGCCTTGAGACATGGACTGTGTATATGTGCCATTCAGAGGGTGAATGAGCAAGGCAACATATTTAAGTGCCTTTGAACAGGGTCTCGGTAGTACGTGCCAAGCGCACCAGGTTCTGTAGGTCAAAAATTGCGATGCTGCTGGGTTTTTCACCCTCAACAGTTTCCTGTGTGTATTAAGAATGGTCCACGATCCAAAGGGCATCCAGCCAACGTGACACAACTGTGGGAAGCATTGAAGTCAACATGGGCCAGCATCTCTGTGTAAAGCTTTCGACACCTTGTAGAGTCTATACCCAATGAATTGAGGCTGTTCTGGCGTAAAAAGGAGGGTGGCACCTCAATATTACAAAGGTGTTCCTAATGTTTGGTATACTCCGTGTCTATAAATAGTTTTACTACATGACTCTAGGCAAACACCACATTCTTCACCAACCACGTCATCTGTTTACACTGTAATTTGACGTGACAACCAGGTTAAAGAAAAGACCAGACCATATCATAAAAAACTAATGATCTCCGATGACTAATTCACCTCACAGCCGTGTTTGGTCCTGTTACCTCCCTGTGAACCGTCAGCTGATGGTGCAGCAGCTAAACCCTTCCCCCTCTCCACCATATGGAAAGAGCTGCTTGTGGCAAAACAATTGGATCCCCCCTCATATGAAACACTGACATAACCTTTGCTGTAGCAGTACTGTAGCTCAAGAGGGTTAACTTAATGTCAAACATCCTCATCAGACTCTAATCCATACACCTCATCAGACTCTAATCCATACACCTCATCAGGCTCTAATCCATACACCTCATCAAGGGCCCCAGGCCTAATCCACCTGCCTCATCAGGCTCTAATCCATACACACCACATCAGACTCCTAATCCATACACCTCATCAGACTCCTAATCCATACACCTCATCAGGCTATAATCCCTTACACCTCATCAAGGGCCCCAGACCCTAATCCATAACCTCATCGAGCTCTAATCCATACACCTCATGATACTCTAATCCATACACCTCATCAGATTGTAATCCATACACCTTATCAG
>NC_088403.1:13271831-13281831 GCF_034236695.1 Oncorhynchus nerka
GCTCTATATCGGTGTGTGTCTCTCGCTCTCCTCCTCCCAGATGAGGCTCTATATCAGTGTGTGTCTCTCTCTCTCCTCCTCCCAGATGAGGCTCTATATCGGTGTGTGTCTCTCTCTCTCCTCCTCCCAGATGAGGCTCTATATCGGTGTGTCTCTCTCTCCTCCTCCCAGATGAGGCTCTATATCAGTGTGTGTCTCTCTCTCCTCCTCCCAGATGAGGCTCTATATCAGTGTGTGTCTCTCTCTCTCCTCCTCCCAGATGAGGCTCTATATCAGTGTGTGTCTCTCTCTCCTCCTCCCAGATGAGGCTCTATATCGATGTGTGTCTCTCTCTCCTCCTCCCAGATGAGGCTCTATATCAGTGTGTGTCTCTCTCTCTCCTCCTCCCAGATGAGGCTCTATATCAGTGTGTGTCTCTCTCTCCTCCTCCCAGATGAGGCTCTATATCAGTGTGTGTCTCTGTCTCCTCCTCCAAGATGAGGCTCTATATCAGTGTGTGTCTCTCTCTCCTCCTCCCAGATGAGGCTCTATATCAGTGTGTGTCTCTCTCTCCTCCTCCCAGATGAGGCTCTATATCAGTGTGTGTCTCTCTCTCCTCCTCCCAGATGAGGCTCTATATCAGTGTGTCTCTCTCTCTCCTCCTCCCAGATGAGGCTCTATATCAGTGTGTCTCTCTCTCTCCTCCTCCCAGATGAGGCTCTATATCAGTGTGTGTCTCTCTCTCTCCTCCTCCCAGATGAGGCTCTATATCAGTGTGTCTCTCTCTCCCCTCCTCCCAGATGAGGCTCTATATCAGTGTGTCTCTCTCTCCTCCTCCCAGATGAGGCTCTATATCAGTGTGTGTCTCTCTCTCTCTCCTCCTCCCAGATGAGGCTCTATATCAGTGTGTCTCTCTCTCTCCTCCTCCCAGATGAGGCTCTATATCAGTGTGTCTCTCTCTCTCCTCCTCCCAGATGAGGCTCTATATCAGTGTGTCTCTCTCTCTCCTCCTCCCAGATGAGGCTCTATATCAGTGTGTGTCTCTCTCTCTCCTCCTCCCAGATGAGGCTCTATATCAGTGTGTCTCTCTCTCTCCTCCTCCCAGATGAGGCTCTATATCAGTGTGTCTCTCTCTCTCCTCCTCCCAGATGAGGCTCTATATCAGTGTGTGTCTCTCTCTCCTCCTCCCAGATGAGGCTCTATATCAGTGTGTGTCTCTCTCTCTCCTCCTCCCAGATGAGGCTCTATATCAGTGTGTCTCTCTCTCTCCTCCTCCCAGATGAGGCTCTATATCAGTGTGTCTCTCTCTCTCCTCCTCCCAGATGAGGCTCTATATCAGTGTGTGTCTCTCTCTCCTCCTCCCAGATGAGGCTCTATATCAGTGTGTGTCTCTCTCTCTCCTCCTCCCAGATGAGGCTCTATATCAGTGTGTCTCTCTCTCTCCTCCCTGCCCGCTCCCCCTGTCAGTGTTGTCAGCTGTCAGTATATGTATCAACAGCGAGGCAGGATGTGTGTGTGCAGGTGGTCTCAGTCAAACCGTGCTATTTGGTAGTAATAACAACAACATCTCCTATATGTAGGGATTCATCATATCCTTCAGTGTAAATCACTAGGGCTGTATATGCTATTTGGTAGTAATAACAACAACATCTCCTATATGTAGGGATTCATCATATCCTTCAGTGTAAATCACTAGGGCTGTATATGCTATTTGGTAGTAATAACAACAACATCTCCGTACACTGTATTTGATATTCCAGGAAATTGCCATATGAAATCTGTTATAGACATTCATTTTTAAACGAATGTAATAATTTGCATTAGATAAATAAAATATTATTTGCCTAGTCAATACGTAACATAATATTGAACTCAAAACACCAAAGAATAAGCAAAACAAAACAATAAACTTAAAATGGAGATGACTGTGTAATGAATCTTACACTCATATTTTCTGTTCTCGTAAGTACCAATACTTTATATTTGGAGAACAATTGCATAGTCCTTGTACCTCCTGCCATCTGTTGCTTAGGTTACTTGTGCAACCAATGCAAGTAAGCAGCTGTTGGTCTGGTGTCATCCGTCTTCTGACCGAGTGTTCCGTTCAACGATTCAGACGGTGTTGTTGTAGATGTTCTCCTCTTACGGTTTCTGACCGAGTGTTCCGTTCAACGATTCAGACGGTGTTGTTGTAGATGTTTCCCCTCTTACGGTTTCTGACCGAGTGTTCCGTTCAACGATTCAGACGGTGTTGTTGTAGATGTTTCTCCTCTCTTACGGTTTCTGACCGAGTGTTCCGTTCAACGATTCAGACGGTGTTGTTGTAGATGTTTCTCCCCTCTTACGGTTTCTGACCGAGTGTTCCGTTCAACGATTCAGACGGTGTTGTTGTAGATGTTTCCCCTCTTACGGTTTCTGACCGAGTGTTCCGTTCAACGATTCAGACGGTGTTGTTGTAGATGTTTCTCCCCTCTTACGGTTTCTGACCGAGTGTTCCGTTCAACGATTCAGACGGTGTTGTTGTAGATGTTTCCCCTCTTACGGTTTCTGACCGAGTGTTCCGTTCAACGATTCAGACGGTGTTGTTGTAGATGTTCTCCCCTCTTACGGTTTCAGACCGAGTGTTCCGTTCAACGATTCAGACGGTGTTGTTGTAGATGTTTCCCCTCTTACGGTTTCTGACCGAGTGTTCCGTTCAACGATTCAGACGGTGTTGTTGTAGATGTTTCCCCTCTTACGGTTTCAGACCGAGTGTTCCGTTCAACGATTCAGACGGTGTTGTTGTAGATGTTTCTCCCCTCTTACGGTTTCTGACCGAGTGTTCCGTTCAACGATTCAGACGGTGTTGTTGTAGATGTTTGCCCTCTTACGGTTTCTGACCGAGTGTTCCGTTCAACGATTCAGACGGTGTTGTTGTAGATGTTTCTCCCCTCTTACGGTTTCTGACCGAGTGTTCCGTTCAACGATTCAGACGGTGTTGTTGTAGATGTTTTTCCCCTCTTACGGTTTCTGACCGAGTGTTCCGTTCAACGATTCAGACGGTGTTGTTGTAGATGTTTCCCCTCTTACGGTTTCTGACCGAGTGTTCCGTTCAACGATTCAGACGGTGTTGTTGTAGATGTTTCTCCCCTCTTACGGTTTCTGTCACTTTTCTTCCCGCCAAGCATCAGGTCATCTTAGCCCAGAGTCTGTATACATTTAAACTGCCATGTTATTGATCAGGTAATTATTTTCCTGTCAAGGCTTCAGATGTTTCCCAAATGGCACCCTATTCGTATAGGGTTCTGGTCAAAAGTAGTGCACTATGTAGGGTGCCACTTGAGATGCTACCCTTCATATGTTTATTTAATTTAACTAAGTCAGTTAAGAACAAATTATTATTTACAATGACGGCCGACCTCCAGCCAAACCCTAATCCAGACAATGCTGGGCCAAATTGTGCACCGCCCTATGGGACTCCCATTCACAGCCGGTTGTGATACAGGCTGGAATCGAACCAGGGTCTGTAGTGACACCTCTAGCACTGAGATGCAGTGCCTCAGACCACTGCGCCACTCAGAGGCCTTTAGTATGTGTCAGTATAGGACCAACAGGGCCTCCACCTGGAGGGTGTTTACATAGTGCCGATGTTGGGACTTTTTAAATGCCTTTTTCAAAAAAATGAATGTTTCTCTTTCCCTCCCGTCGGCTCTCTTTGACTTGAGTTTAAAGGAGCAGAGCAGGGTAGTAAGTTAGACGTTTTGTTTTTGTTTTTGATAAAGACACACATTGTGTTATTGCCAGCGGATGACAAGGTGTAATGTGAGTACCTGTGTATGTTGGCTCAGGAATCTGCTGGGGATTTTCTCTGACTTTCCTTACTTGACTTTCTAAAAGCAGAGGTTGGGGTAAAGAGGATGGGGGGGGTTAGGAATACATTCACAGGAGAATTTCTTAGATTCTTTCACAGGGAAATCTTCTCTTGGTGTGGTCAGAACTGGGCTACACAAAATGTGTTATTTTTATCCCTTGTAATTAAATGTTTTGAGGACAACATATTTCACGTCTAGACACTGCGCTAGCAGGCTATTCCCAGAAATCCATCACAGTTTTCTCTTGAGGACATGACCTAGACAATTATTGTAATGACACGCCTTTAGCAAATGGCTCTCTATCTCTCCGTCCATCTCGTGACTCGGTTGCTTGGCCGTTGGATAATGTCTCAAGGGCACTTAGGGAAAGTGTTTTACCTCACGCAAGGAAAGGCATTGAGCACCTACTCTATCTAAAATTGGGCTACTTTTTAGTGGATTGAGCAGGATATTGGCTCTGATTGTGCGGGAAAGAGTCAATAGAATCTGGCAACCATAGAAATCCATATAAAACATACAGTTATTGAATTATAGGTTATATCGGGGTGGCAGGTAGTCTAGTGGTTAGAGTGTTGGGCCAGTAACCAAAAGGTTGCTGGATCAAGTCCCTGAGGTGACAAGGTCAAAACTGTTGTTCTGCCCCTCAACAAGGCAGTTGACCCTCTGTTCCCTGGTAGACTGTCATTGTCAATAAGAATTTGCTCTTAACTGACTTGCCTAGTTAAATAAAAAATATGTATCTGCACTGTCAACACTGAGTTCTACTCATACCACAGAGACCTCGGGTTCTGTTAGATTAGAAGAACTAATGAGTGATGTCTTCATCTGGTCCTACTTGGTAAAAAGCTGACAGAGCCACTACGTTGTGTTCTGTGTGTGAAATGAGCTCAGTCCCAGTTTTACAGCCTGAGCTTTTATAACCCTTTTTGTATTTGTTGGTTAGAAGCTGCAGGGCTTGTTGTAACTGTATTCAAATTCAAACAAACTTTCCCCATTCATTTCTCCACAGTGATGTTGACTGGCTGAGTCGGAATGACCGTCTCTGTTTGAATGGGCATTAGACTGTGATTAACTCATGTGAAGGCATTCAAATTATATCTCAGAATACATTAGCTGACATTAGTTTACATATATTTTCCACAGCAGGTTACTGACATGTTTTTGTTGAGCTTTTGATTGAAATGATTAGACAGAAAGGTATTAGACCTACATACTCAGACTCTCTTGTGACAGTCCTTGTGAAATACCTCATCTTTCAGAAGAAGGTCCCTCCTTGTGACTCAAGAGTGAACTTCCATTAAGTTTAGAGGGCGTCTGTGAAATCCAAACTTTCTCCCCAAACAAGGGTGCTCTTCTCAGGCTATTCTGGTCTTCATTTGCACGTCAAAGGAGCTCAAACAAAACACAAGTGGGGTTTTTAACACCTCCAAGACTTAAACCAGGTTATCTGACAGCGACAGAGTTTACATCCCAAATGGCACCCTATTCCCTATTTAGTGCACTACTTTAGACCAGGGCACATAGAGCTCCCTTAGAGCTCTGGTCAAAAGTAGTGCACTATATAGGGAATAGGGTGCCATTTGCGACGCAGGTAGAGAGAGGGCTCTGAAGTAGGTGAACACAGAGATAAGAGAGAAGAGAGACTGAAGTGATAAACATCTCTGGATGTAACCCGCCACCTCCTCCTTATCAGGTCCTTTAAAAGGCTTTGAAAGGAACCTAAAATGGCTGAGATTCTGTGAAATAGTGATGTATGTGCCTTAGACAATCACAGACACAAAGCCGTGTTATATGAGGAGATATCATGTCCTCCTACGTGTGTACTGTGGTGTCGTCATGGACACCAGCCCCCTGTGCCCAATACAACCTCAACCTATGAACCAGCAGTGTTTCACAGTGATTGTGACCAGTACAACAGGTCTCTGAATGTACCGCTCTGTGTCAGTCCCACAAGCCTCCTGTCCTTGAACAACCTGTAAACCACACACTAGGTATTAAATACATTTTTTACACACGCACAGCTTTGGATGTGACCAGTACAAAAGGTCTCTGAATGTACCGCTCTGTGTCAGTCCCACAAGCCTCCTGTCCTTGAACAACCTGTAAATCACACACTAGGTATTAAATACATTTTTACACACGCACAGCTTTGGATGTGACCAGTACAAAAGGTCTCTGACTCAATGTACAGTTCAGTGTCATGTGATGTAAGGGGATTTAATCATGATTACAAGACCAGATCCATTTAACAGTCAGTCTGTACTCCACTAACCTGTCTAATATACTGGGGCGGCAGGGTAGCCTAGTGGTTAGAGTGTTGGACTAGTAACTGAAAGGTTGCAAGTTCAAATCCCCGAGCTGACAAGGAACAAATCTGTCGTTCTGCCCCTGAACAGGCAGTTAACCCACTGTTCCTAGGCCGTCATTGAAAATAAGAATTTGTTCTTAACTGACTTGCCTAGTAAAATAAAAATAAATAAAAAATACTGCACAGGCTTAACTCTACAGTGAGAGCTGTGAGCATCCATCCAGCTCACTGTTAAACCCAGGCCTTCCAGCAGCGATGCGGAGTTGGAGGTATATGATCTGTTACAGTGGTGCTTCATGTAGGGATTCAACTCTAGGATTATATTGGCACACTGTACATGATATAGGCACACTACAACCTGTCATCTACTGTAACTACAATCTGCCATTCAGATACTGTTGTTTCTTTAACTAGGCAAGTCAGTTAAGAACAGATTCTTATTTACAATGACGGCCTACCGGGGAACAGTGTGTTAACGGCCTTGTTCAGGGGCAGAATGACAGATTTTTACGTTGCCAGCTCGGTCCAGGAACCTTTCAGTTACTGGCCCAATGCTCTAACCACTAGGATCTAGGTTACCTGCCGCTCTGTTTCTATACGAGAGCAAACCCGTGTTTTCAGGAAAGCAGAAACAGACAACATAGAGATGTCCCTCCCGATATATAAAGTCTGAAGAACCACTGACTGAATGAGGAATTATTCTAAACGTTGAATTTGGGGGGCATTTGATAACCCTTCGTCTCCTGTCCTGTCTCCCTCGGGCAGCGCCCGCGTGTGATGAACCTGGAGCGGCCGGTGGGTGTCCGGGGCCTGGATATGGAGCAGCGGACGGGGGGTGTCCGGGGCCTGGATATAGAGCAGCGGACGGGGGGTGTCCGGGGCCTGGATATGGAGCAGCGGACGGGGGGTGTCCGGGGCCTGGATATGGAGCAGCGGACGGGGGGGAAGCTGGGGAAACTGACCCTGGGCTTCCAGAGGAGCTCTACGTCAGACGACGACTCAGGTTGTGCCCTTGAGGAATACGCCTGGGTACCGCCTGGACTCAGACCTGAACAGGTGAGCAGCACGGCATCATCATCATCATCATCATCATATCCTCATGTGTCTGTTGAATAGTCAACCACAAGCTTCTCCAGTAACTACGGTCGCTAACAACGACCACCTCAATGGCATCACATAAAGTCAGTAAATGAATGCATGTGTATATGTGTTTGATGCCTCTGCTAAGTCAAGATCACGGTCAACAGCATCATCACCTTCAGTCAAATTAGACGGAGATACATGACTGTAACTATAACATGATGGAGATACATGACTGTAACTATAACCTGTAAATATAACATGATGGAGATACATGACTGTAACTATAACGTGATGGAGATACATGACTGTAACTATAACATGATGGAGATATATGACTGTAACTATAACATGATGGAGATACATGACTGTAACTATAACATGATGGAGATATATGACTGTAACTATAACATGATGGAGATATATGACTGTAACTATAACATGATGGAGATACATGACTGTAACTATAACCTGTAAATATAACATGATGGAGATATATGACTGTAAATATAACATGATGGAGATATATGACTGTAACTATAACATGATGGAGATACATGACTGTAACTATAACATGATGGAGATATATGACTGTAACTATAACATGATGGAGATACATGACTGTAACTATAACATGATGGAGATATATGACTGTAACTATAACATGATGGAGATACATGACTGTAACTATAACATGATGGAGATACATGACTGTAACTATAACATGATGGAGATACATGACTGTAACTATAACATGATGGAGATACATGACTGTAAATATAACATGATGGAGATATATGACTGTAACTATAACATGATGGAGATACATGACTGTAACTATAACATGATGGAGATATATGACTGTAACTATAACATGATGGAGATACATGACTGTAACTATAACATGATGGAGATATATGACTGTAACTATAACATGATGGAGATACATGACTGTAACTATAACATGATGGAGATACATGACTGTAACTATAACATGATGGAGATACATGACTGTAACTATAACATGATGGAGATACATGACTGTAAATATAACATGATGGAGATACATGACTGTAACTATAACATGATGGAGATACATGACTGTAACTATAACATGATGGAGATACATGACTGTAACTATAACCTGTAAATATAACATGATGGAGATACATGACTGTAACTATAACCTGTAAATATAACATGATGGAGATATATGACTGTAACTATAACATGATGGAGATATATGACTGTAACTATAACCTGTAAATATAACATGATGGAGATATATGACTGTAACTATAACATGATGGAGATACACAACTGTAAATATAACATGATGGAGATACATGACTGTAACTATAACATGATGGAGATACATGACTGTAACTATAACATGATGGAGATATATGACTGTAACTATAACATGATGGAGATACATGACTGTAACTATAACATGATGGAGATACATGACTGTAACTATAACCTGTAAATATAACATGATGGAGATACATGACTGTAACTATAACCTGTAAATATAACATGATGGAGATACATGACTGTAACTATAACCTGTAAATATAACATGATGGAGATACATGACTGTAACTATAACATGATGGAGATACATGACTGTAACAATAACATGATGGAGATACATGACTGTAACTATAACATGATGGAGATATATGACTGTAACATGATGGAGATATATGACTGTAAATATAACATGATGGAGATACATGACTGTAACTATAACATGATGGAGATACATGACTGTAACTATAACATGATGGAGATATATGACTGTAACTATAACATGATGGAGATATATGACTGTAAATATAACATGATGGAGATACATGACTGTAACTATAACATGATGGAGATACATGACTGTAACTATAACCTGTAAATATAACATGATGGAGATATATGACTGTAACTATAACATGATGGAGATACATGACTGTAACTATAACCTGTAAATATAACATGATGGAGATACATGACTGTAACTATAACATGATGGAGATACATGACTGTAACTATAACATGATGGAGATACATGACTGTAACTATAACATGATGGAGATACATGACTGTAACTATAACATGATGGAGATACATGACTGTAACTATAACATGATGGAGATACATGACTGTAACTATAACCTGTAAATATAACATGATGGAGATACATGACTGTAACTATAACATGATGGAGATACATGACTGTAACTATAACCTGTAAATATAACATGATGGAGATACATGACTGTAACTATAACATGATGGAGATACATGACTGTAACTATAACATGATGGAGATACATGACTGTAAATATAACATGATGGAGATACATGACTGTAACTATAACATGATGGAGATACATGACTGTAACTATAACATGATGGAGATACATGACTGTAACTATAACATGATGGAGATACATGACTGTAACTATAACATGATGGAGATACATGACTGTAACTATAACATGATGGAGATACATGACTGTAACTATAACATGATGGAGATACATGACTGTAACTATAACATGATGGAGATATATGACTGTAACTATAACATGATGGAGATACATGACTGTAACATGATGGAGATACATGACTGTAACTATAACATGATGGAGATACATGACTGTAACTATAACATGATGGAGATATATGACTGTAAATATAACATGATGGAGATACATGACTGTAACTATAACATGATGGAGATACATGACTGTAACTATAACATGATGGAGATACATGACTG
>NC_088403.1:13286831-13292054 GCF_034236695.1 Oncorhynchus nerka
CAGCAAGGAGTCATCATGTCAGGTAGTCCTGGGGCACGGTCCTAGGGCTCAGGTCCTCCGAGAGAGAGAAAGAAAGAGAGAATTAGAGAGAGCATATGTGGGGTGGCCAGTCCTCTTCTGGCTGTGCCGGGTGGAGATTATAACAGAACGTGGCCAAGATGTTCAAATGTTCATAAATGACCAGCATGGTTGAATAATAGTAAGGCAGAACAGTTGAAACTGGAGCAGCAGCATGGCCAGGTGGACTGGGGACAGCAAGGAGTCATCATGTCAGGTAGTCCTGGGACATGGTCCTAGGGCCCAGGCCAGTTGAAACTGGAGCAGCAGCATGGCCAGGTGGACTGGGGACAGCAAGGAGTCATCATGTCAGGTAGTCCTGGGGCATGGTCCTAGGGCTCAGGTCCTCCGAGAGAGAAAGAAAGAAAGAGAGAAGGAGAGAATTAGAGAACGCACACTTAGATTCACACAGGACACCGAATAGGACAGGAGAAGTACTCCAGATATAACAAACTGACCCTAGCCCCCGACACATAAACTACTGCAGCATAAATACTGGAGGCTGAGACAGGAGGGGTCAGGAGACACTGTGGCCCCATCCGAGGACACCCCCGGACAGGGCCAAACAGGAAGGATATAACCCCACCCACTTTGCCAAAGCACAGCCCCCACACCACTAGAGGGATATCTTCAACCACCAACTTACCATCCTGAGACAAGGCCGAGTATAGCCCACAAAGATCTCCGCCACGGCACAACCCAAGGGGGGGGGCGCCAACCCAGACAGGCTGACCACAACAGTGAATCAACCCACCCAGGTGACGCACCCCCCCCCCAGGGACGGCATGAGAGAGCCCCAGTAAGCCAACCCCGTAACAGGGTAGAGGCAGAGAATCCCAGTGGAAAGAGGGGAACCGGCCAGGCAGAGACAGCAAGGGCGGTTCGTTGCTCCAGAGCCTTTCCGTTCACCTTCCCACTCCTGGGCCAGACTACACTCAATCATATGACCCACTGAAGAGATGAGTCTTCAGTAAAGACTTAAAGGTTGAGACCGAGTTTGCGTCTCTGACATGGGTAGGCAGACCGTTCCATAAAAATGGAGCTCTATAGGAGAAAGCCCTGCCTCCAGCTGTTTGCTTAGAAATTCTAGGGACAATTAGGAGGCCTGCGTCTTGTGACCGTAGCGTACGTGTAGGTATGTACGGCAGGACCAAATCAGAGAGATAGGTAGGAGCAAGCCCATGTAATGCTTTGTAGGTTAGCAGTAAAACCTTGAAATCAGCCCTTGCTTTGACAGGAAGCCAGTGTAGAGAGGCTAGCACTGGAGTAATATGATCAAATCTTTTGGTTCTAGTCAGGATTCTAGCAGCCGTATTTAGCACTAACTGAAGTTTATTTAGTGCTTTATCCGGGTAGCCGGAAAATAGAGCATTGCAGTAGTCTAACCTAGAAGTGACAAAAGCATGGATTAATTTTTCTGCATCATTTTTGGACAGAAAGTTTCTGATTTTTGCAATGTTACGTAGATGGAAAAAAGCTGTCCTCGAAATGGTCTTGATATGTTCTTTAAAAGAGAGATCAGGGTCCAGAGTAACGCCGAGGTCCTTCACAGTTTTATTTGAGACGACTGTACAACCATTAAGATTAATTGTCAGATTCAACAGAAGATCTCTTTGTTTCTTGGGACCTAGAACAAGCATCTCTGTTTTGTCCGAATTTAATAGTAGAAAGTTTGCAGCCATCCACTTCCTTATGTCTGAAACACATGCTTCTAGCGAGGGCAATTTTGGGGCTTCACCATGTTTCATTGAAATGTACAGCTGTGTGTCATCCGCATAGCAGTGACTAAAAAGTTTACATTAAGTTTACATTATGTTTTCGAATAACATCCCCAAGAGGTAAAATATATAGTGAAAACAATAGTGGTCCTAAAACAGAACCTTGAGGAACACCGAAATTTACAGTTGATTTGTCAGAGGACAAACCATTCACAGAGACAAACTGATATCTTTCCGACAGATAAGATCTAAACCAGGCCAGAACATGTCCGTGTAGACCAATTTGGGTTTCCAATCTCTCCAAAAGAATGTGGTGATCGATGGTATCAAAAGCAGCACTAAGGTCTAGGAGCACGAGGACAGATGCAGAGCCTCGGTCCGATGCCATTAAAATGTCATTTACCACCTTCACAAGTGCCGTCTCAGTGCTATGATGGGGTCTAAAACCAGACTGAAGCATTTCGTATACATTGTTTGTCTTCAGGAAGGCAGTGAGTTGCTGCGCAACAGCCTTCTCTAAAATGTTTGAGAGGAATGGAAGATTCGATATAGGCCGATAGTTTTTATATTTTCTGGGTCAAGGTTTGGCTTTTTCAAGAGAGGCTTTATTACTGCCACTTTTAGTGAGTTTGGTACACATCCAGTGGATAGAGAGCCGTTTATTATGTTCAACATAGGAGGGCCAAGCACAGGAAGCAGCTCTTTCAGTAGTTTAGTTGGAATAGGGTCCAGTATGCAGCTTGAAGGTTTAGAGGCCATGATTATTTTCATCATTGTGTCAAGAGATATAGTACTAAAAGACTTGAGCGTCTCTCTTGATCCTAGGTCCTGGCAGAGTTGTGCAGACTCAGGACAACTGAGGTTTGGAGGAATACGCAGGTTTAAAGAGGAGTCCGTAATTTGCTTTCTAATAATCATAATCTTTTCCTCAAAGAAGTTCATGAATTTATCACTGCTAAAGTGAAAGTCATCCTCTCTTGGGGAATGCTGCTTTTTAGTTAGCTTTGCGACAGTATCAAAAAGGAATTTCGGATTGTTCTTATTTTCCTCAATTAAGTTAGAAAAATAGGATGATCGAGCAGCAGTAAGGGCTCTTCGGTACTGCACGGTACCGTCCTTCCAAGCTAGCCGGAAGACTTCCAGTTTGGTGTGGCGCCATTTCCGTTCAATTTTCTGGAAGCTTGCTTCAGAGCTCGGGTATTTTCTGTGTACCAGGGAGCTAGTTTCTTATGAGACATTTTTTAAGTTTTTAGGGGTGCAACTGCATCTAAGGTATTGCAAGGTTAAATTGAGATCCTCAGTTAGGTGGTTAATGGATTTTTGTCCTCTGGCGTCCTTGGGTAGGCAGAGGAGTCTGGAAGGGCATCAAGAATCTTTGTGTTGTCTGTGAATTTATAGCACGACTTTTGATGTTCCTTGGTTGGGGTCTGAGCAGATTATTTGTTGCAATTGCAAACGTAATAAAATGGTGGTCCGATAGTCCAGGATTATGAGGAAAAACATTAAGATCCACAACATTTATTCCATGGGACAAAACTAGGTCCAGCGTATGACTGTGACAGTGAGTGGGTCCAGAGACATGTTGGACAAAACCCACTGAGTCGATGATGGCTCCGAAAAAGCCTTTTGGAGTGGGTCTGTGGACTTTTCCATGTGAATATTAAAGTCACCAAAGATTAGAATATTATCTGCAATGACTACAAGGTCCGATAGGAATTCAGGGAACTCAGTGAGAAACGCTGTATATGGCCCAGGAGGCCTGTAAACAGTAGCTATAAAAAGTGATTGAGTAGGCTGCATAGATTTCATGACTAGAAGCTCAAAAGACGAAAACGTCATTTTTTTTGTAAATTGAAATTTGCTATCGTAAATGTTAGCAACACCTCCGCCTTTGCGGGATGCACGGGGATATGGTCACTAGTGTAGCCAGGAGGTGAGGCCTCATTTAACACAGTAAATTCATCAGGCTTAAGCCATGTTTCAGTCAGGCCAATCACATCAAGATTATGATCAGTGATTAGTTCATTGACTATAATTGCCTTTGAAGTAAGGGATCTAACATTAAGTAGCCCTATTTTGAGATGTGAGGTATCATGATCTCTTTCAGTAATGACAGGAATGGAGGTGGTCTTTATCCTAGTGAGATTGCTAAGGCGAACACCGCCATGTTTAGTTTTGCCCAACCTAGGTCGAGGCACAGACACGGTCTCAATGGTGATAGCTGAGCTGACTACACTGACTATGCTAGTGGCAGACTCCACTATGCTGGCAGGCTGGCTAATAGCCTGCTGCCTGGCCTGCACCCTATTTCATTGTGGAGCTAGAGGAGTTAGAGCCCTGTCTATGTTGGTAGATACGATGAGAGCACCCCTCCAGCTAGGATGGAGTCCGTCACTCCTCAGCAGGTCAGGCTTGGTCCTGTTTGTGGGTGAGTCCCAGAAAGAGGGCCAATTATCTACAAATTCTATCTTTTGGGAGGGGCAGAAAACAGTTTTCAACCAGCGATTGAGTTGTGAGACTCTGCTGTAGAGCTCATCACTCCCCCTAACTGGGAGGGGGCCAGAGACAATTACTCGATGCCGACACATCTTTCTAGCTGATATGCACGCAGAAGCTATGTTGCGCTTGGTGATCTCTGACTGTTTCATCCTAACATCGTTGGTGCTGACGTGGATAACAATATCTCTATACTCTCTGCACTCGCCAGTTTTAGCTTTAGCCAGCACCATCTTCAGATTAGCCTTAACGTCGGTAGCCCTGCCCCCGGGTAAACAGTGTATGATCGCTGGATGATTCGCTTTAAGTCTAATACTGCGAGTAATGGAGTCGCCAATGACTAGAGTTTTCAATTTGTCAGAGCTAATGGTGGGAAGCTTCGGCGTCTCAGACCCCGTAACGGGTTGAGTAGAGACCAGAGAAGACTCGGCCTCTGACACCAACCCGCTGCTTAATGGGGAAAACCGGTTGAAAGTTTCTGTCGGCTGAATGAGCGACACCGGTTGAGCGTTCCTACAGCATTTCCTTCCAGAATCCGTGAGAAAATTGTCCGGCTGCGGGGACTGTGCCAGGGGATTTATACTACTATCTGTACTTACTGGTGGCACAGACGCTGTTTCATCCTTTCCTACACTGAAATTACCCTTGCCTAACGATTGTGTCTGAAGCTGGGCTTGCAGTACAGCTATCCTCGCCGTAAGGCGAGCACAGCGGCTGCAATTAGAAGGCATCATGTTAATGTTACTACTTAGCTTCGGCTGTTTGAGGTCCTGACGAATCGTGTCCAGATAAAGCGTCCGGAGTGAAAAAGTTGAGGAAAAAATAAATAAATATATGAACGGTAATTAAAAAGTGAAAACCGTAAAGTTGTCAGGTAGCAAAATAGGTTGGCAACAAAACGCACAGCAACTCGAAAACAAGCCTGCAAGTTGTGACCGGAAATGACGTAGCG
>NC_088403.1:13292554-13300054 GCF_034236695.1 Oncorhynchus nerka
CTGGGGCCCTTGATGAGGTGCATGGATTAGGGTCTGGGACCCTTGATGAGGTGTATGGATTAGAGCCCGATGAGGTGTATGGATTACAGGCTGATGAGGTGTATGGATTAGGGTCTGGGGCCCTTGATGAGGTGCATGGATTAGAACCTGATAAGGTTATGGATTACAGTCTGATGAGGTGTATGGATTAGAGCCTTGGGACCCTGATGAGGTGCATGGATTAGAGCCTTGGGACCCTGATGAGGTGCATGGATTAGGGTCTGGGGCCCTTGATGAGGTGTATGGATTAGAACCTGATAAGGTTATGGATTACAGTCTGATGAGGTGTATGGATTAGAGCCTTGGGACCCTGATGAGGTGCATGGATTAGGGTCTGGGGCCCTTGATGAGGTGTATGGATTCGAGCCTGGAGCCCTTAATGACGTGTATGGATTAGAGCCTGATGGGGTGTATGGATTAGAGTCTGATGAGGTGTATGGATTAGAGTCTGATGAGGTGTATGGATTAGAGCCTGATGAGGTGTATGGATTAGAGTCTGATGACATGTGTGGATTAGAGTCTGATGAGGTGTATGGATTAGAGTCTGATGAGGTGCATGGATTAGAGTCTGATGACATGTATGGATTAGAGTCTGATGAGGTGTATGGATTAGAGCCTGATGAGGTGTATGGATTAGAGCCTGATGAGGTGTATGGATTAGAGCCTGATGAGGTGTATGGATTATATATATAACTTCCGGCGCTATTGGTTAAGAGTATTGATTTGAGTGTTTGGATTAGAGTCTGATGCGGTGTATGGCTTGGAGCCTGATGCGGTGTATGGCTTGGAGCCTGATGCGGTGTATGGCTTGGAGTCTGATGCAGTGTATTGATTAGAGTATGATGAGGTGTATTGATTTGAGTCTAATGTGGTGTACGGATTAGAGTCTGATAAGGTGTATGGATTACAATCTGATGAGGTGTATGGATTAGAGTCTGATGAGGTGTATGGATTAGAGCCTGATGAGTTGAATGGTTTAGAGTCTGATGAGGTGTATGGATTAGAGTCTGATGAGGTGTATGGATTAGAGCCTGATGAGGTTATGGATTAGGGTCTGGGGCCCTTGATGAGGTGCATGGATTAGGGTCTGGGGCCCTTGATGAGGTGCATGGATTAGGGTCTGGGACCCTTGATGAGGTGTATGGATTAGAGCCCGATGAGGTGTATGGATTACAGGCTGATGAGGTGTATGGATTAGGGTCTGGGGCCCTTGATGAGGTGCATGGATTAGAACCTGATAAGGTTATGGATTACAGTCTGATGAGGTGTATGGATTAGAGCCTTGGGACCCTGATGAGGTGCATGGATTAGAGCCTTGGGACCCTGATGAGGTGCATGGATTAGGGTCTGGGGCCCTTGATGAGGTGTATGGATTAGAACCTGATAAGGTTATAGATTACAGTCTGATGAGGTGTATGGATTAGAGCCTTGGGACCCTGATGAGGTGCATGGATTAGGGTCTGGGGCCCTTGATGAGGTGTATGGATTCGAGCCTGGAGCCCTTAATGACGTGTATGGATTAGAGCCTGATGGGGTGTATGGATTAGAGTCTGATGAGGTGTATGGATTAGAGTCTGATGAGGTGTATGGATTAGAGCCTGATGAGGTGTATGGATTAGAGTCTGATGACATGTGTGGATTAGAGTCTGATGAG
This sequence comes from Oncorhynchus nerka, assembly GCF_034236695.1. Classification (NCBI taxonomy): domain Eukaryota; kingdom Metazoa; phylum Chordata; class Actinopteri; order Salmoniformes; family Salmonidae; genus Oncorhynchus; species Oncorhynchus nerka. The sequence continues at coordinate 13,294,248 of NC_088403.1, forward strand.
GTGTATGGATTAGAGTCTGATGAGGTGCATGGATTAGAGTCTGATGACATGTATGGATTAGAGTCTGATGAGGTGTATGGATTAGAGCCTGATGAGGTGTATGGATTAGAGCCTGATGAGGTGTATGGATTAGAGCCTGATGAGGTGTATGGATTATATATATAACTTCCGGCGCTATTGGTTAAGAGTATTGATTTGAGTGTTTGGATTAGAGTCTGATGCGGTGTATGGCTTGGAGCCTGATGCGGTGTATGGCTTGGAGCCTGATGCGGTGTATGGCTTGGAGTCTGATGCAGTGTATTGATTAGAGTATGATGAGGTGTATTGATTTGAGTCTAATGTGGTGTACGGATTAGAGTCTGATAAGGTGTATGGATTACAATCTGATGAGGTGTATGGATTAGAGTCTGATGAGGTGTATGGATTAGAGCCTGATGAGTTGAATGGTTTAGAGTCTGATGAGGTGTATGGATTAGAGTCTGATGAGGTGTATGGATTAGAGCCTGATGAGGTTATGGATTAGGGTCTGGGGCCCTTGATGAGGTGTATGGATTATAGCCTGATGAGGTGTATGGATTAGAGTCTGATGAGGTGTATGGATTAGAGTCTGATGAGATGGAAGTAGAAGAAAAAAGGGCCCTGTCTGTTTTTTATGACATTCAAACAGAGAAAACAGAGGAGCGGAGAGAGAGAGATGAGAGAGAGAGAGAGAGAGAGAGAGAGAGAGAGAGAGAGAGAGAGATGAAGAGAGAGAGAGAGAGAGAGAGAGAGAGAGAGAGAGAGAGAGAGAGAGAGAGAGAGAGAGAGAGAGAGAGAGAGAGAGAGAGAGAGAAAGAGGGGGATAGATAGAGAGAGAGAGAGAAACGAAGGGGGAGAGAGCGAGAGAGGGGGAGAGAAAGAGGGGGGAGAGAGAGAAAGAGGGGGAGATAGAGGGGAGAGAGAGAGAGAGGAAAGTGAGCCTGAGAAGCAAGGATGAGGTGAACGCAGGGGAAATTATGGGAACAAGGGAAGAGTTCAACAGAATGACAAAGCCATGAAGTAATCACAGACTATGGACACACACACACACACACACACACACACACACACACACACACACACTTAAAGGACAGAGCAATGAGATAATATGACAGGCCAAGGCGACAAAGACCTGGTGATATTTACATTACAGCACGTTCAGACACATTTCCGTCTGTTCAACAGTCATCTTTTTGATTCCTGTATTGTAAGACTGTGTCCATGTTTTCCTAACTGCTCCTCTTTCCTGAAGACAAATAATCTAACACGTATGTGTGTGTGTGTGTGTGTGTGTGTGTGTGTGTGTGTGTGTGTGGTGTGTGTGTGTGTGTGTGTGTGTGTGTGTGTGTGTGTGTGTGGTTGTGTGTGGTTGTGTGTGTGTGTGTGGTTGTGTGTGTGTGTGTGTGGTTGTGTGTGTGTGTGTGGTTGTGTGTATGTGTGTGTGTGTGTGTGTGTGTCTTACATGCAGATGTTTGACATTAAGTTAACCCTCTGAGCTACAGTACTGCTACAGCAAAGGTTATGTCAGTGTTTCATATGAGGGGGGATCCAATTGTTTTGCCACAAGCAGCTCTTTCCATATGGTGGAGAGGGGGAAGGGTTTAGCTGCTGCACCATCAGCTGACGGTTCACAGGGAGGTAACAGGACCAAACACGGCTGTGAGGTGAATTAGTCATCGGAGATCATTAGTTTTTTATGATATGGTCTGGTCTTTTCTTTAACCTGGTTGTCACGTCAAATTACAGTGTAACAGATGACGTGGTTGGTGGAAGAATGTGGTGTTTGCCTAGAGTCATGTAGTAAAACTATTTATAGACACGGAGTATACCAAACATTAGGAACACCTTTGTAATATTGAGGTGCCACCCTCCTTTTTACGCCAGAACAGCCTCAATTCATTGGGTATAGACTCTATAAGGTGTCGAAAGCTTTACACAGAGATGCTGGCCCATGTTGACTTCAATGCTTCCACAGTTGTGTCACGTTGGCTGGATGCCCTTTGATCGTGGACCATTCTAATATTAACAGGAAACTGTTGAGGGTGAAAAACCCAGCAGCATCGCAATTTTTGACACAAACCTGGTGCGCTTGGCACGTACTACCAGACCCTGTTCAAAGGCACTTAAATATGTTGCCTTGCTCATTCACCCTCTGAATGGCACATATACACAGTCCCATGTCTCAGTTTAAAAAAACCTTCTTTAACGGTCTCCTCCCCCTTCATCTACACTGATTGAAGGCGACATCAATAAGGGATCATAGCTTTCACCTGGATTCACCCGGTCAGTCGGTCATGGAAAGACCTCTGAATGATTTGTCCACTCAGTGTAAAAGGGTTTATATGCATGTACAGTGCCTTTGGAAAGTATTCAGACCCTTTGCTATGAGACATGAGAAGTGAGCACAGGTGAAACCTGTTTCCATTGATCATCCTTGAGATGTGTCTACATCTTGATTGTAGTCCACCTGTGGTAAATTCAATTGATTGGCCATTTACATTTACATTTAAGTCATTTAGCAGACGCTCTTATCCAGTGCACTTTGGAAGGCACCTACACGTCTATATAAGGTCCCACAGTTGTGACTGTGCATGTCAGAGCAAATCCCAGCCATGAAATCAAAGGAATTGTCTGTCGAGCTCTGAGACAGAATGTGTCAGGTACAGATCTGGGGAAGGTTACCGTAAGCATTTCTGCAGCATTGAAGATCCCAAAGAGCACAGTGACCTCCATCAATCTTAAATGGAAGAATTTTGGAACGACCAAGACTCTTCCTAAAGCTGGCCGCTCGGCCAAGCTGAGCAATCAGGGGAGAAGGACCTTGGTCAAGGGAGGTGGTCACTGTCAGAGCTCCAGAGTTCCTCTGTGGAGATGAGAGAAACTTCAGAAGGACAACCATCTCTGCAGCACTCCACCAATCAGGCCTTTATGGTAAGGGTGGCCAGACGGAAGCCACTCCTCAGTAAGGCACATGACAGCCCGGCAGTTTGCCAAAGACACCTAAAGACTCTCAGACCATGAGAAACAAGATTCTCTGGTCAGTGAATCTAAGTGAACTCTTTGGCCTGAATGCCAAGGGTCACATCTGGAGGAAACCTGGCACAATCCCTAAGGTGAAGCATGGTGGTGGCAGCATCATGCCGTGGGAAGGTTTTTCAGTGGTGGGGACTGGGAGACTAGTCTGGATCAAGGCAAAGATGAATGGAGCAAAGTACAGAGAGATCCTTGATGAAAACCTACTCCAGAGCTCTCGGGACATCAGACTGGGGTGAAGGTTCACCTTCCAACAGGACAGTGACCCTACGCACACAGCCAAGACTACTGCAGGAGTGGCTTCGGGACAATATCTCTGAATGTCCTTGAGTGGCCCAGCCAAAGCCCGAACTTGAACCCAATCAAACATCACTGGAGAGACCTGGAAATAACTCCCTATCAACCTGACAGAGCAGAGAGAAGAATGGGAGAAACTCAAAATACAGGTGTGCCAAGCTTGTAGCGTCATACCCAAGAAGACTCAAGGCTGTAGTCACTGCCAAAGGTGCTCCAACAAAGTCTTTCAGTAAAGGGTCTGGGGTCTGAATACTTTCCAAAGGCAATGTATCTATGGTCCATGTCTTGATAGGCATTGTAAGGGTTTTCCTGTGGTGAAGGAGAAGCGGACCAAAATGCAGCGTGGTGGTTATTCATGTTCTTTAATAAAGGAACTAGACATGAAATAACTAACAAAACAATAAATGTGTGAAAACCTAAACAGTCTTATCTGGTGCAAACACAGAGACAGGAACAATCACCCACAAACACACAGTGAAACCCAGGCTACCTAAGTATGATTCTCAATCAGAGACAACCAATGACACCTGCCTCTGATTGAGAACCATACACAGGCAGGCATAGAAATACCCAAAACCTAGAAAACAAACATAGACTGCCCACCCAACTCACGCCCTGACCATACTAAATAAATACAAAACAAAGGAAATAAAGGTCAGAACGTGACAGGCATAGACATCATTGCATTCATGGTTTGACTCACTCCAAATCTCCATGATTTCATAATCCACGTTGGATCTAGGAGGTATTTAATAAACCACAGTGGATCTAGGAGGTATTTAATAAACCACAGTGGATCTAGGAGTTATTTAATAAACCACAGTGGATCTAGGAGTTATTTAATAAACCACAGTGGATCTAGGAGGTATTTAATAAACCACAGTGGATCTAGGAGGTTTTAATAAACCACAGTTAAGGTATTTAATAAACCACAGTGGATCTAGGAGGTATTTAATAAACCACAGTGGATCTAGGAGGTATTTAATAAACCACAGTGGATCTAGGAGTTATTTAATAAACCACAGTGGATCTAGGAGGTATTTAATAAACCACAGTGGATCTAGGAGGTATTTAATAAACCACAGTGGATCTAGGAGGTATTTAATAAACCACAGTGGATCTAGGAGGTATTTAATAAACCACAGTGGATCTAGGAGGTATTTAATAAACCACAGTGGATCTAGGAGGTATTTAATAAACCACAGTGGATCTAGTGGATCTAGGAGGTATTTAATAAACCACAGTGGATCTAGGTGGATCTAGGAGGTATTTAATAAACCACAGTGGATCTAGGAGGTATTTAATAAACCACAGTGGATCTAGGAGGTATTTAATAAACCACAGTGGATCTAGGAGGTATTTAATAAACCACAGTGGATCTAGGTATTTAATAAACCACAGTGGATCTAGGAGGTATTTAATAAACCACAGTGGATCTAGGAGTTTTAATAAACCACAGTGGATCTAGGAGGTATTTAATAAACCACAGTGGATCTAGGAGGTATTTAATAAACCACAGTGGATCTAGGAGGTATTTAATAAACCACGTTGGATCTAGGAGGTATTTAATAAACCATGGTGGATCTAGGAGGTAGAGATCTAGAATTATTTAATAAACTATCTTTCTCTTTGATCTTTATGACAAATTGTTTTCTAAACCACGTTGGACTACAGGATACAAGAAAGTGGAAATAAAAATCTAGAGATCCTCATTCAAGGTAGATCACTATCTTTCTCACTTTAGACAAATAGTTTTCTGGGACACACACACACATGCACACAGACACACACACATACACACACACGCACACGCACACGCACGCACGCACGCACACACACAACACACACACACACACACACACACACACGCACACACACACACAAGCACACACACACACACATCGCTTTAAGAGATCCCACAAGCCTTGACTGTCACAGTGGTATGAGACGAGATTTATGGTCAAGTAAAAGGAACTATTATTATTGAGCTCCTCGCTAGCAGACACAGATGAGGAGAGATGGCCCCGGATATTCCTCAAACAGTGTCATTATCCACATGATTCACAACAGACAGACAGACAGACAGACAGACAGACAGACAGACAGACAGACAGACAGACAGACAGACAGACAGACAGACAGACAGACAGACAGACAGACAGACAGACAGACAGACAGACAGACAGACAGACAGACAGACAGACAGACAGACCATACAAGGGTTAACTACTCCAGTGACAGAGAAACAGATAGATGACAAAAGGTTCCAAAACTTTACCCCAGAACATGTATAATTAGTGAGAAATACCTGTAGTCTCCATACAGTATGCAGTATGTCCTGCTCTGCCTTATTGGAATAGTAGACTATCAGTAACATTTACACTAACGATCTACTAACCCCAACTCTAGCTCTAATCCTAACCTTAACCCTTACCCTAACTAACCCTAACCCTAACTCT
>NC_088403.1:13304839-13314839 GCF_034236695.1 Oncorhynchus nerka
TGGTAGAGTTGTAGAATGTAAGTTGTAGATGGTAGAGAGTTGTAGAATGTAGGGTGTAGAATATGAGGTTTAGAATGTAGAATGTTAGGAGTTGTAGAATGTAAAGTTGTAGAGTTATGAGAATGTGAGAGTTGTGGAGTTGTAGAATGTGCAGTTGTTGTGAGCTGTAGAGTAGAAGTTGTAAAGTTGTAGGAGTGTTGTAGAATGTAAGTTATAGTTGTAGAGTTGTGAAGAATGTAGGTTGTAGAATGTAGAGTTAGAGTTGTAGAATGTAAAGTTGTAGAGTTTGTAGAATGTAAGTTGTGTAAAGTTGTAGAATGTGGGAGTTGTAGAATGTAGAGTTGTAGAATGTAGAGTTGTAGAATGTAGGGAGTTGTAGAATGTAAAGTTGTAGAGTTGTAGAATGTAGAGTTGTAGAATGTTAGAGTTGTAGATGGTAGAAAGTTGTAGAGTTGTAGAATGTAGAGTTGTAGAATGTAAAGTTGTAGAATGTAGAGTTGTAGAATGTAGAGTTGTAGAACGTAGAGTTGTAGAATGTAGAGTTGTAGAATGTAAAGTTGTAGAATTGTAGAATTGTAGAGTTGTAGATGGTAGAGTTGTAGAATGTAAAGTTGAATAGAGTTGTAGAATGTAGAGTTGTAGAATGTAGAAGTTGTAGATTGTAGAATTGTAGAATTGTAGAATGTAAAGTGGTTGTAGAATGTAGAGTTGTAGAGTTGTAGAATGTAGAGTTGTAGAATTTGTAGAATGTAGTTGTAGAATGTAGAATTGTAGATGGTGAGTTGTAGAATGTGAGAGTTGTAGAATGTAAAGTTGTAGATGTAGAGTTGTAGAATGTAGAGTTGTAGAGTTGTAGAATGTAGAGTTGTAGAATGTAGAGTTGTAGAATGTAGAGAGTTGTAGAATGTAGAGTTGTAGAATGTAGAGTTGTAGAGTTGTAGAATGTAGAGTTGTAGAGATTGTAGAATGTAGAGTTGTAGAATGTAGAGTTGTAGAATGTAAGAGTTGTAGAGTTGTGAGAATTGTAGAGTTGTAGAATGTAGAGTTGTAGATGGAGTTGTAGAGTAGTAGAGTTGTAGAGTTGTAGAATGTAAGGTTAGATTAGTAGATTGTAGAGTTAGAGTTGTAGAATGTAAAGTTGTAGAATGTAGAGTTGTAGAATGTAGAGTTGTAGATGAGAGTTGTAGAATGTAGAGTTGTAGATGTAGATTGTAGAATGTAGAGTTGTAGAATGTAGAGTTGTAGAATGTAGAGTTGTAGAATGTAGAGTTGTAGAATGTAAGAGTTGTAGAATGTAGAGTTGTAGAATGTAGAGTTGTAGAATGTAGAGTTGTAGAATGGTAGAGTTGTAGAATGTAAAGTTGTAGAATGTAGAGTTGTAGAATGTAGAGTTGTAGATGGTAGAGTTGTAGAATGTAGAAGTTGTAGAATGTAGAGTTGTAGAATGTAGAGTTGTAGAATGTAGAGTTGTAGAATGTAGAATGTAGAGTTGTAGAATGTAGAGTTGTAGAGTTGTAGAATGTAGAGTTGTAGAATGTAGAGTTGTAGAATGTAGAGTTGTAGAGTTGTGAGAATGTAGAGTTGTAGAATGTAGAGTTGTAGAATGTAGAGTTGTAGAATGTAGAGTTGTAGAGATGTAGAGTTGTAGAGTTGTAGAATGTAGAGTTGTAGAAATGTAGAGTTGTAGAATGTAGAGTTGTAGAAGATGTAGGAGTTGTAGAATGTAGAGTTGTAGAATGTAGAGTTGTAGAATGTAGAGTTGTAGATGTAGAGTTGTAGAATGTAGAGTTGTAGAGTTGTAGAATGTAGAGTTGTAGAATGTAGAGTTGTAGAATGTAGAGTTGTAGAATGTAGAGTTGTAGAATGTAGAGTTGTGATGTAGAGTTGTAGAATGTAGAGTTGTAGAATGTAGAGTTGTAGAATGTAGAGTTGTAGAATGTAGAGTTGTAGAATGGTAGAGTTGTAGAATGTAAAGTTGTAGAATGTAGAGTTGTAGAATGTAGAGTTGTAGAGTGGTAGAGTTGTAGAATGTGAGTTGTAGAATGTAGAGTTGTAGAGTTGTAGAATGTAGAGTTGTAGAATGTAGAGTTGTAGAATGTAGAGTTGTAGAGTTGTAGAATGTAGAGTTGTAGAGAGTTGTAGAATGTAGAGTTGTAGAGTTGTAGAATGTAGAGTTGTAGAGTTGTAGAATGTAGAGTTGTGAGAATGTAGAGTTGTAGAATGTAGAGTTGTAGAGTTGTAGAATGTAGAGTTGTAGAATGTAGAGTTGTAGAGATTGTAGAATGTAGAGTTGTAGAATGTAGAGTTGTGTGTAGAGTTGTAGAATGTAGAGTTGTAGAGTTGTAGAATGTAGAGTTGTAGAATGTAGAATGCTGTAGAGTTGTAGAATGTAGAGTTGTAGAGTTGTAGAATGTAGAGTTGTAGAATGTAGAGTTGTAGAATGTAGAGTTGTAGAGTTGTAGAATGTAGAGTTGTAGAATGTAAAGTTGTAGAGTTGTAGAATGTAGAGTTGTAGAGTTGTAGAATGTAGAGTTGTAGAATGTAGAGTTGTAGAATGTAGAGTTGTAGAGTTGTAGAATGTAGAGTTGTAGAATGTAGAGTTGTAGAGTTGTAGAATGGTAGAGTTGTAGAATGTAGAGTTGTAGATGGTAGAGTTGTAGAATGTAAAGTTGTAGAATGTAGAGTTGTAGAATGTAGAGTTGTAGAAATGTAGAATGAAGAGTTGTAGAATGTAGAGTTGTAGATGGTAGAATGAGTTGTAGAATGTAGAGTTGTAGAATGTAGAGTTGTAGAATGTAGAGTTGTAGAGTTGTAGAATGTAGAGTTGTAGAATGTAGAGTTGTAGAATGTAGAGTTGTAGAGTTGTAGAATGTAGAGTTGTAGAATGTAGAGTTGTAGAATGTAGAGTTGTAGAATGTAGAGTTGTAGAATGTAGAGTTGTAGAGTTGTAGAATGTAGAGTTGTAGAATGTAGAGTTGTAGAATGTAGAGTTGTAGATGGTAGAGTTGTAGAATGTAGAGTTGTAGAATGTAGAGTTGTAGAATGTAGAGTTGTAGATGGTAGAGTTGTAGAATGTAGAGTTGTAGAGTTGTAGAATGTAGAGTTGTAGAATGTAGAGTTGTAGAATGTAGAGTTGTAGAATGTAGAGTTGTAGAATGTAGAGTTGTAGATGGTAGAGTTGTAGAATGTAGAGTTGTAGAATGTAGAGTTGTAGAATGTAGAGTTGTAGAATGTAGAGTTGTAGAATGTAGAGTTGTAGAATGTAGAGTTGTAGAGTTGTAGAATGTAGAGTTGTAGAATGTAGAGTTGTAGAATGTAGAGTTGTAGAATGTAGAGTTGTAGAGTTGTAGAATGTAGAGTTGTAGAATGTAGAGTTGTAGAATGTAGAGTTGTAGAGTTGTAGAATGTAGAGTTGTAGAGTTGTAGAATGTAGAGTTGTAGAATGTAGAGTTGTAGAATGTAGAATGAGTTGTAGAATGTTGTAGAATGTAGGAGTTGTAGAATGTAGAGTTGTAGAATGTAGAGTTGTAGAGTTGTAGAATGTAGAGTTGTAGAGTTGTAGAATGTAGAGTTGTAGAATGTAGAGTTGTAGAATGTAGAGTTGTAGAGTTGTAGAATGTAGAGTTGTAGAATGTAGAGTTGTAGATGGTAGAGTTGTAGAATGTAAAGTTGTAGAATGTAGAGTTGTAGAATGTAGAGTTGTAGAGGTTATGTAGAATGTAGAGTTGTAGAATGAGTTGTAGAATGTAAAGTTGAGTTGTAGAATGAGTTGTAGATGGTAGAGTTGTAGAATGTAAAGTTGTAGAATGTAGAGTGGGGATGTATAGAGTTGTGTAGAATTGTAGAGTTGTAGAATGTAGAGTCGTAGAATGTAGAGTTGTAGAATGTAGAGTTGTAGAGGTAGAGTTTGTAGAATGTAGGAGTTGTAGAATGTGAGTTGTAGAGTTGTAGAATGTAGAGTTGTAACATGAGTTGTAGAATGTAGAGTTAGAATGTAGAGTTGTAGAAGTTGTAGAGTTGTAGAGTTGTAGAATGTAGAGTTGTAGAATGTAGGAGTGTTGTAGAATGTAGAGTTGTAGAATGTAGAGTTGTAGCATTGTAGAATGTAGAGTTGTAGATGGTAGAGTTGTAGAATGTAGAGTTGTAGAGTTGTAGAAATGGAGTTGAATGTAGAGTTGTAGAATGTTTGTAGAATGAGTTGTAGAATGTAGAGTTGTAGAATGAGTTGTAGATGGTAGAGGTTGTAGAATGTAGAGTTGTAGAATGTAGAATGTAGAATGTAGAATGTAAAGTTGGTGAATTGTAGAGTTGTAGAGTTGTAGAATGGTAGAGTTGTAGAATGTAGAGTTGTAGAGTTGTAGAATGTAGAGTTGTAGATGGTAGGAGTTGTAGAATGTAGAGTTGTAGAATGTAGAGCTAGTAGAGTTGTAGAATGTAAAGTTGTGGGGATTGTTGTAGAATGTAGAGTTGTAGAATGTAGAGTTGTGAGTTGTAGAATGTAAGGATTGTAGAGTTGTAGAATGTAGAGTTGTAGAGCTGTAGAATGTAGAGTTGTAGATGGTAGAGAGTTGTAGGAGGTTGTAGAGTTGTAGAATGTAGAGTTGTAGAAATGGTGGAGTTGTAGAATGTAGAGTTGTAGAGTTGTAGCTGCAGAGTTGTAGAATGTAGAGTTGTAGAATGTAGAGTTGTAGAGTTGTAGAATGTAGAGTTGTAGAATGTAGAGTGTAAAGTTGTAGAGTTGTAGAATGTAAAGTTGTGGATTGGTAGAGTTGTAGAATTGTAGAATGTAGAATGTAGAGTTGTAGAATGTAGGAGTTGTAGAATGCAGAGTTGTAGAATGTAGAGTTGTAGATGGTAGAGTTGTAGAATGTAAAGTTGTAGAGTTGTAAATGTAAAGTTGTAGAGTTGTAGAACGTAGAGTTGTAGAATGTAGAGTTGTAGAATGTAGAGTTGTAGAGCTGTAGAATGTAGAGGATTGTAGAGTTGTAAATGTAGAGGTTGTAGAATGCAGTTGTAGAGTTGTAGAATGTAGAGTTGTAGAATGTAGAGTTGTAGTAGAATGTAAAGTTGTAGAGTTTGTAGAATGTAGAGTTGTAGAGTTGTAGAATGAGTTGTAGAATGTAGAGTTGTAGAATGTAGAGTTGTAGAAGAATGTAGAGTTGTAGAGTTGTAGAATGTGAGTTGTAGAATGTAGAGTTGTAGAGTTGTAGAATGAATTGTAGAGTTGTAGAATGTAGAATTGTAAGTTGTGGCTGTAGAGTTGTAGAATGTAGAGTTGTAGAATGTAAAGTTGTAGAGTTGTAGAATGTAGAGTTGTAGAGTTGTAGAATGTAGAGTTGTAGAGTTGTAGAATGTAGAGTTGTAGAATGTAGAGTTGTAGAATGTAGAGTTGTAGATGGTAGAGTTGTAGAATGTAAAGTTGTAGAATGTAGAGTTGTAGAATGTAGAGTTGTAGAGTTGTAGAATGTAGAGTTGTAGAATGTAGAGTTGTAGAATGTAAAGTTGTAGATGGTAGAGTTGTAGAATGTAGAGTTGTAGAGTTGTAGAATGTAGAGTTGTAGAATGTAGAGTTGTAGAATGTAGAGTTGTAGAATGTAGAGTTGTAGAATGTAGAGTTGTAGATGGTAGAGTTGTAGAATGTAAAGTTGTAGAATGTAGAGTTGTAGAATGTAGAGTTGTAGAATGTAGAGTTGTAGATGGTAGAGTTGTAGAATGTAGAGTTGTAGAATGTAGAGTTGTAGAATGTAGAGTTGTAGATGGTAGAGTTGTAGAATGTGTAGAATGTAGAGTTGTAGAATGTAGAGTTGTAGAATGTAGAGTTGTAGAATGTAGAGTTGTAGAATGTAGAGTTGTAGAGTTGTAGAATGTAGAGTTGTAGAATGTAGAGTTGTAGAATGTAGAGTTGTAGATGGTAGAGTTGTAGAATGTAAAGTTGTAGAATGTAGAGTTGTAGAATGTAGAGTTGTAGAATGTAGAGTTGTAGGTAGAGTTGTAGAATGTAAAGTTGTAGAATGTAGAGTTGTAGAATGTAGAGTTGTAGAGTGTAGAGTTGTAGAATGTAGAGTTGTAGAATGTAGAGTTGTAGAGTTGTAGAATGTAGAGTTGTAGAATGTAGAGTTGTAGAATGTAAAGTTGTAGAATGTAGAGTTGTAGAATGTAGAGTTGTAGAGTTGTAGAATGTAGAGTTGTAGAATGTAGAGCTGTAGATGGTAGAGTTGTAGAATGTAGAGTTGTAGAATGTAGAGTTGTAGAATGTAGAGTTGTAGATGGTAGAGTTGTAGAATGTAAAGTTGTAGAGCTGTAGAATGTAAAGTTGTAGAGTTGTAGAATGTAGAGTTGTAGAATGTAGAGTTGTAGAATGTAGAGTTGTAGAATGGTGAGTTGTAGAATGTAGAGTTGTAGAATGTAGAGTTGTAGAATGTAGAATTGTAGAGTTGTAGAATGTAGAGTTGTAGAATGTAGAGTTGTAGAATGGTAGAGTTGTAGAATGTAAGTTGTAGAATGTAGAGTTGTAGAATGTAGAGTTGTAGAGTTGTAGAATGTAGAGTTGTAGAATGTTTGTAGAATGTAGAGTTGTAGAATGTAGAGTTGTAGATGGTAGAGTTGTAGAGTTGTATGTAAAGTTGTAGAGTTGTAGAATGTAGAGTTGTAGAGTTGTAGAATGTAGAGTTGTAGAATTGTAGAGTTGTAGAATGTAGAGTTGTAGATTGTAGAATGTTGTAGAATGTAGTTGTAGAATGTAGAGTTGTAGATGGTAGAATGTTTGTAGAATGTAGAGTTGTATTGTAGATTGTAGAATGTAGAGTTGTTGTAAAGTTGTAGAATGTAGAGTTGTAGAATGTAGAGTTGTAGAGTGTAGAGTTGTAGAATGTAGAGTTGTAGAATGTAGAGTTGTAGAATGTAGAGTTGTAGAATGTAGAGTTGTAGAATGTAAGTTGTAGAGTTGTAGAATGTAGAGTTGTAGAATGTAGAGTTGTAGAATGTAGAGTTGCAGAGTTGTAGAATGTAGAGTTGTAGAGTTGTAGAATGTAAAGTTGTAGAATGTAGAGTTGTAGAATGTAGAGTTGTAGAGTGTAGAATGTAGAGTTGTAGAATGTAGAGTTGTAGAGTTGTAGAATGTAGAGTTGTAGAGAGTTGTAGAATGTAAAGTTGTAGATGTAGAAGAATGTAGAGTTGTAGAGTTGTAGAATGTAGAGTTGTAATGTAGAGTTGTAGAATGTAGAGCTGTAGAATGTTTGTAGAATGTGTTGTAGAGTTGTAGATGGTTTGTAGAATGTAGAGTTGTAGAGTTGTAGAATGTAGAGTTGTAGAATGTAGAGTTGTAGAATGGTGAGTTGTAGAGTTGTAGAATGTAGAGTTGTAGAGTTGTAGATGGTAGAGTTGTAGAATGTAGAGTTGTAGATGGTATGGGTAGTTGGCTAGAGTTGTAGAATGTAGAGTTGTAGATGGTAGAGTTGTAGAATGTAGAGTTGTAGTTGTAGAGTTGTAGAACGTAAAGTTGTAGAGTTGTAGAATGTAGAGTTGTAGAGTTGTAGAATGTAGAGTTGTAGAATGTAGAGTTGTAGAATGTAGTTGTAGAATTGAGTTGTAGAATGTAGAGTTGTAGATGTTTGTAGAATGTAAAGTTGTAGAGTTGTAGAATGTTTGTAGAATGAGAGTTGTAGAATGTAGAGTTGTAGAATGTAGAGTTGTAGGAGTTGTAGAATGTAGAGTTGTAGAATGTAGGAGTTGTAGAATGTATTGTAGAGTTGTAGAATGTAGAGTTGTAGAGTTGTAGAATGTAGAGTTGTAGAATGTAGAGTTGTAGAATGTAGAGTTGTAGAGTTGTAGAATGTAGAGTTGTAGAGTTGTAGAATGTAGAGTTGTAGAATGTAGAGTTGTTGTAGAGTTGTAGAATGTAGAGTTGTAGAATGAATGTAGAGTTGTAGAGTTGTAGAATGTAGAGTTGTAGAGTTGTAGAATGTAGAGTTGTAGAGTTGTAGAATTGTAGAGTTGTAGAATGTAGAGTTGTAGAATGTAGAGTTGTAGAATGTAGAGTTGTAGAATGTTTGTAGAATGTAGAGTTGTAGAATGTAGAGTTGTAGAATGTAAAGTTGTTGTAGAGTTGTAGAGTTGTAGAATGTAAAGTTGTAGAATGTAGAGTTGTAGAATGTAGAGTTGTAGATGGTAGAGTTGTAGAATGTAAAGTTGTAGAATGTAGAGTTGTAGAATGTAGAGTTGTAGAGTTGTAGAATGTAGAGTTGTAGAGTTGTAGAATGTGAGTTGTAGAGTTGTATGTAGAGTTGTAGAATGTAGAGTTGTAGAATGTAGAGTTGTAGAGTTGTAGAATGTAGAGTTGTAGAATGTAGAGTTGTAGAATGTAGAGTTGTAGAATGTAGAGTTGTAGAGTTGGGAATTGTAGAGTTGTAGAATGTAGAGTTGTAGAATGTAGAATGAGTTGTAGATGTTGTAGAATGTAGAGTTGTAGAGTTGTAGAATGTAGAGTTGTAGAATGTAGAGTTGTAGAAATGCAGAGTTGTAGAGTTGTAGAATGTAGAGTTGTAGAATGTAAAGTTGTAGAGTTGTAGAATGTAAAGTTGTAGAGTTGTAGAATGTAGAGTTGTAGAATGTAGAGTTGTAGAATGTAGAGTTGTAGAGTTGTAGAATGTAGAGTTGTAGAATGTAGAGTTGTAGAGTTGTAGAATGTAGAGTTGTAGAATGTAGAGTTGTAGAATGTAGAGTTGTAGAATGTAAAGTTGTAAGAGAGTTGTAGAATGTAGAGTTGTAGAGTTGTAGAATGTAGATGTAGAATAGAGTTGTAGAATGTAAAGTTGTAGAATGTAGAGTTGTAGAATGTAGAGTTGTAGAATGTAGAGTTGTAGATTTGTAGAATGTAGAGTTGTAGAATGTAGAGTTGTAGAATGTAGAGTTGTAGATGGTAGAGTTGTAGAATGTAAAGTTGTAGAATGTAGAGTTGTAGAATGTAGAGTTGTAGAATGTAGAGTTGTAGATGGTAGAGTTGTAGAATGTAAAGTTGTAGAATGTAGAGTTGTAGAATGTAGAGTTGTAGATGGTAGAGTTGTAGAATGTAAAGTTGTAGAATGTAGAGTTGTAGAATGTAGAGTTGTAGAGTTGTAGAATGTAGAGTTGTAGAATGTAGAGTTGTAGAATGTAGAGTTGTAGAATGTAAAGTTGTAGATGGTAGAGTTGTAGAATGTAGAGTTGTAGAGTTGTAGAATGTAGAGTTGTAGAATGCAGAGTTGTAGAATGAGTTGTAGAATGTAGAGAGTTGTAGAATGTGAGTTGTTGTAGATGGTAGAGTTGTAGAATGTAGAATGTAAAGTTGTAGAATGTAGAGTTGTAGAATGTAGAGTTGTAGAATGTAGAGTTGTAGATGGTAGAGTTGTAGAATGTAAAGTTGTAGAATGTAGAGTTGTAGAATGTAGAGTTGTAGATGGTAGAGTTGTAGAATGTAAATGTTGTAGAATGAGTTGTAGAATGTAGAGTTGTAGAATGGTAGAATGTTGTAGAATGTAGAGTTGTAGAATGTAGAGTTGTAGAGTTGTAGAATGTAGAGTTGTAGAATGTAGAGTTGTAGAATGTAGAGTTGTAGAATGTAGAGTTGTAGAATGTAGAGTTGTAGAGTTGTAGAATGTAGAGTTGTAGAATGTAGAGTTGTAGATGGTAGAGTTGTAGAATGTAGAGTTGTAGAATGTAGAGTTGTAGAATGTAGAGTTGTAGATGGTAGAGTTGTAGAATGTAAAGTTGTAGAATGTAGAGGTTGTAGAATGTGGGGGTTGTAAGGTGTAGAGAGTTGTAGAATGTAGAGTTGTAGAATGTAGAGTTGTAGAGTTGTAGAATGTAGAGTTGTAGAATGTAGAGTTGTAGAATGTAAAGTTGTAGAATGTAGAGTTGTAGAATGTAGAGAGTTGTAGAGGATTGTAGAATGTAGAGTTGTAGAATGTAGAGGTTGTAGATGGTAGGATTGTAGAATGTAGAGGATTGTGAAGATGTAGAGTTG